>NC_034598.1:64451292-64527218 GCF_900095145.1 Mus pahari
GTGTGTGTGTGTGTGTGTGTGTGTGTGTGTGTGTGTGTGTGTGATGGGGGGGGGGTGCTGAAATAGTTAAAATACAAAATCGTTGAAGTCCTTCTGCCAGGCTGTGGCATTTGCAAGAGGAAGAAGTGATTATGCAAAAGTGAGGCTTCTCTGTCTTTGAAGCACGCTGGTGTGATGTGAATCAAACCATTCATGCAGAGAACAAAAGCACCTTGACTCTAGGAACTGGCTGAGGGGGCAACTTAAACAAACAGGGAGGAAAAGAGATATGACAAAGGTCGAATGAGTCAGAGCCTTGGAGCTCCCGGCTGAGGCTGTGCCTAAGGCTGAACAGCTGAACCTGGCATGGATCACTCAGGGGGTCACAGCAAAAAGCCACCAGATCTGCGACTTCAGATCAGAGGGCAGTCTGGAAGTCCTTTTAATATTTCCAAATATCTACTTCTCCAGGTAAAGCTCAAAGAACAGAGAGATCTGGCCCACCTAAAGATGAGGACAGTACATGCTAAAAAAAGTAAGCAGCATGCCACATTGTTTGGGATAGCTTGGTAACGGGCCTGGACATCTGTATTTCCTTTAACAAAATGATGTTGAGAGAAGTGTACGTAAGAAGAAGATTCCCAAGTAGCAATCCAATTTCTCTGCTTTAGCTGAAATGATCAAGTACGGCAGGCAATTGACTGATAAAAGTGGAGAGAGGAGTTATTATATATATAATGACCATATATATATTTTGACTCAGTAAAGTCAAATCCATCAAAACACGATTTCATAGAGACACTTTCACTTAAGGTGACCCTATAGTAAAACTTTGAGATTAACTACCTTCAACTGGTGTTCTCTTCCATTCTCTGCTAAATAACTTTGTCTAGAAACTTCTGAATGGAATTAATCATAGTAGAAGTAAATTTCTCCTCTCCTTCTCCCTGCCTCTTGTCTTCCACGAGAACTGCTATTGTACTGGTTTCTGAATGGAGATGTCGGTACTGCTTGGGTACCTGGTTCCCTGTAATGGAGCCTGGGATTCCAGAACTCCTTGAGGGAACAACACATCAGTGACACAGTGACACGATTCGAACCCAGGGATTCCGGAGCCAGTCTGGCTTAGGATTTGCCACCACGATGTAGCTCACTCACACTTTCTTCTGATCCCCGTTACCAGTGAAATGACTGAGTTCTGAAGACTTGGGAGAGGGAACTAAAATTTAATCCAGTGCAATTTAATAAATATAGAATAATACGAATCGAAGAACAGACAAGATGTAAACAAGGAGTCTACCAAATTCAATAGGAGCTAAAAGGTAATGGAAAAGTTGTAGGTATACTTAGGGGCCAAGGAAGCACATTTAAGAAAAACATCTAGGGATTGTAGACTCCCCTACACGATGGTTAAAGATCCTGACTATGAAACCATCACTTCTCTCTGTGGTTATAAATTTACTGTTGTCCTGGTTAGTTTTATGCCAACTTGACACAAGCTGCAATCATCTGAGAGGAGGGAACCTCAATTTAGAAAATGCCTCCCTAAGATTGGGCTGTAGGTAAGCTTGTAAGGCATATTCTTAATTAGTGATTGATGAGGGGTGGCCCATTCCACTATGGGTGGGGCCATCCCTGGTCTGGTGGTCCTGGGGTCTATAAGGAAGTGGCTGAGCAAGTCTCAAGGAGCAAGCCAGTAAGCAGCATCCCTCCGTGGCTCCTGTCTTCAGATCCCTGCCCTGTTTGAGTTCCTGTCCTGACCTCCTTCAGTGATGGAAGACACAGAAGAGTGATGCAAATAAACCCTTCCCTCTGCAAGTTGCTTTTTGGTTATAATGTTTCATCGCAGCTATAGAAACCTTAACTAAGACAACTGTCATAGCAATTGCAACCAGGTCCTAGCAGTATTGCCAAGAGGCATCTTCTCATGGTACCATCTTAAGTTACAGGCAAAAGTATATGGAAGACACATACCTGCCAGGTCCTTTTTATTCAAAAAATAAAAACAAACAAAAACTAAAACAGTAATAGTCAGCTACTGAACCACATCAGCATTGGGTTACTAGGAAGACAAATCAAATTCCGCCACACATTCAGAATCCAATTAGAGAACAGAATGAACAGCTAGCAAGACCTTTATCCTCTTCACTGAAAATAGGGATTGCCTCAAAGGGTTCAGTCAAACTTGATGCCCTTAATAGCAGGAGTGCCAAGAGCTTATTCCTGCAACCTATTTTGCGAACAAGCTACTATTTCCAAACACTTCCATTATCATTACTCTAATTAGACAAAATATCTGGTGTTAAGCCGACATAAAGATAGCTAGCTGTTCACAAAAGCTGCCTGTAGAATGCAATCTCGCCAGTCAAACATGAACTGACAACACTTGGAGTGTGAATTCTTGATCTAGGCTGCTCAACTCCCCAAGTATTCACCCTAAATTCACATACACACACACACACATACACCCACACACCCACACACACATACAGACACACACACACACACACATATACATACATACACACATATACACACCTGTATATGACACTCACACACACATTCATACACACATGCATATACACATATACATACACATGTATACATACATATATATATATATATACACACATACATATACACATACACACAGACACATACACACACTTACACATACCCACCCACACATACACACACATCCATACACGCATATACACACTCACACACATATATTCATACACACATATACATGCATATATAAATATACACATATACATACACATGTATACATACACACATGTATACATACACACATACATATACACTTACACACATATACACACATGCCTACTGTACTGGCTAGTTTTGTGTCAACTTGACACAGCTGGAGTTATCACATAGAAAGGAGCTTTAGTTGAGGAAATGCCTACATGAGATCAAGCTGTAAGGTATTTTTCTTAATTAGTGATCAAGGGGGAGAGGCCCCTTGTGGGTGGGACCATCCCTGGGCTGGTAGTCTTGGGTTCTATAAGAGAGCAAGCTGAGCAAGCCAGGGGAAGCAAGCCAGTAAAGAACATCCCTCCATGGCTTCTGCATCAGCTCCTGCTCCCTGACCTGCTTGAGTTCCAGTCCTGCATCCTTTAGTGATCAACAGCAGTATGGAAATGTAAGCCGAATAAACCCTTTCCTCCCCAACTTGCTTCTTGGTCATGATGTTTGTGCAGGAATAGAAACCCTGACTAAGACACCTACCCATACATACATACACATACACACATTTTCTTATTGCTAAGGAGCATTTTTAACAACAGGAAGATATTAAATTAAGTATAAAATTACTCACTAGGATAAAAATATATTCTCATGTGAAGAAAGATATATATATATTTGGTAACACTTGCTCTTATAATAGTTAATAAAATTTATTCTATTACAATAATAGATCAGCTTATTGATTCAAATTTAAAACACATGTTTAGAATCTGGAGAGAGTCAGCAGTTAAGCAGCACTGGTGGCTCTTCCAGAAGACCTGGATTCAAATCTTAGAGCCCACACATAGCAGCTAAGAGTTGTCT
This sequence comes from Mus pahari, assembly GCF_900095145.1. NCBI lineage: Eukaryota > Metazoa > Chordata > Mammalia > Rodentia > Muridae > Mus > Mus pahari. Next base: position 64,454,848 of record NC_034598.1, read on the forward strand.
GTAACTCTAGTTCCAGGGGATGCAATGTTCCCTTCTGGCCTACATCAATACATGGTACTTATATGAGGTACAGACATACGTGGAGACAAAAATACCCATACAAATGAAATAAAATAGTATTTTAATAAAATAAAAAATATGCTTAAAAATTTGTTTTAATCTAAATTGGAATCTTATTTTTGTACAGTACTCTAACTTTTAAAAAGCTTTAAGTTTTGCTATATTTATGAATATACTTTTAAGGGAATTATCCAGAAGTTTTGATAGTCGATGTCTTTCAGAAGTTTTCACATCTAAAAAATTTCTGTGATTAAAATGGTTCTTAAAAGACTAAATTTTAACTGAGAACAAGTAGTATTCAAGGACTCTATTAAAATGGCTATTACAGACCTCTAGACTAGTAAAACGTAATTTTCAAATTGAACTAAAACCCAGCAGAACTAAAGTTTTAACATGATTTTATTCAATTGAATATTAGCACTACCAGGGAAAACCTGTGTGGTCTTTTCTGCACACACAGTTTACCTCAGGGCCCCAAATTCAGCATTAACATCACAGAGCAAAGATTCCTTCTCATGGGCTTGCAAGGAAGGTTGCTATAGTTACAATAAGCTCTCATAAGGTTACACTATTAGAGTAACTCCCTTGGGATCTACCCAAGAAGTAAAAAGGACCTAGGTCAGTGGTTCTCAGCCTGTGGGTCAAGACCCCGTGGCAAACCTCTATCTCTAAAAATATTTACATTATGATTCATAACAGAGGCAAGAGCAGTTATGAAGTAGCAATGAAAATTATTTTCTGGTTGGGGGGTCATCACAACATGAGGAACTGTATTAAAGGGTCACAGCATTAGGAAGGTTAAGAACCACTGTTCTAGAAGGAAACAGTACCAAATCAGGGTTTGAAGCTTAGCATACAGTTGTAGAGGTAACCCTAATCTACAGAGGGAAAGATAAATTGAATCCAAAAAATTTACTGGTCTTGCATACCATATAACCCAGAAACAGAGCCATGATTAGGTCTCTGCATCCTAACCCAGTGTTCTTTTTAACATTAATGAGCATTTTTTTTTTTTTTTGAAGTACTTCCAACTAAGTAGGCAGTCTGTATCCTGTCTCAGCAGGCTGAGAATATAGCAGCCACAAAAAAAAAAAAAAAAAAAAAAAAGCCGGGTGTGGTGGCGCACGCCTTTAATCCCAGCACTTGGGAGGCAGAGGCAGGCGTATTTCTGAGTTTGAGGCCAGCCTGGTCTACAGAGTGAGTTCCAGGACAGCCAGGGTACACAGAGAAACCCTGTCTCAAAAAACAAAAAAACAAACAAACAAACAAAATCCCTTAACCCTTCAGAGAACATAAGTCAGTGGTAAACACACAGATATCAGGGTGCAAGCTGGTGCTAAGTGCTTTAAATCAGAAGCTGACATAAAGGAGACATGTTTGAAGTAGGTAGGCAATGCTTGGTTGTGATGCCTCTACATTGTTTGGCCAAGAGGAAAGCCATCCTACTTCCCCTATGATATATGGATCAGGACCTGCATGCTGAGAGATAGCGCCCTGTCTGGGTTTAAAGGAGAAAAAGTCTTTTCCTCTACCCCGCAAGATTCTCAGCTGAGGCCTCCCATTTTTTTAAGGCATATTTACTACAGGAGGAAAACAAACATGTATTAACATGTGCATTATGCATGTGACACTTGAGAGTGCCCAGAGACCAGAACCTTAAGAGGCACCCCAGGACTTATTCTACATAGAACTTTCAACAATGGATAAGATATTTATTGAGAAATGATAGAACAAATGACTGGATTCCAGGTTTTCGAAGTGAGGGATGATAGATATGTAGCTACAGACTCTTAAAGAAATATTACATCCTCACAAATGTAAGTTCAAAGCATTGTAAGACGATATGCACTGGGTGCCGCTAACCTGCTGAACACTGATGGGGACTGGATGCTTAGTCAGGATCCCACGCACAACCAGAAACTACTGTTCCCTGCCACTGTCTAGTCTTGCAAGATATTGTCTGCGTGTCCCTTGGCCCAGCCTCAAGTCACAAAATTTTGAAATCTAATTTCCACTGATCTGTATACCATTTTTTATAACACGGTAAAATTAAAACCATCATTTGCTACCCCATACTAAGATATGGATCATCTGCATGGGGTGGGGGTGGGGGAATGATGGAATAGGTCTATTGGCTGACATCTCTAGTACAGTCTCTGCTAATGAGTCTAGCTAGAGTCATCTCGAGATTTCACTTTCCATACTTATGCCAAAAGACAGGTAGAGAACGCGGCTTACGGTTTCCACTCATTACCATTGATTTGTTTATCAACTAGTCATATTTTGAGTTGCCATGTGCTTGCCCCCTCTACAAGCAAAGCATTATGGGAATAACATTCCAGGAAAGGGGGAGGGGTGGTCACAAAGTACTGAGCAAAGTGCTTGGGAGAGAGGAGAGCTTGGAAAACCAGGAGAATGAGCATTTAAAGTAGCAGGCTGGGCTTCCATTCCAAAAACATTAAAGGGTCATTGGAAGATGCTAAGCAAGAGGGGCGTGATCAGATTCGCCCAGTGAAAAGAATGGATAAAAGTAGGTGAATGGAAACAGGAAACCAGCTGCGAGCAGCCATAGTCCCGCGGTGAGACTGACAGAGGACTCCCCTGCTAGTGTAGCAGCTGGGCAGAAGCAGACAGACTCGGAAGGGTTTTCCTGGTTGACCCCACAGGAGAGCTTTCTTCTGCAAATAAAATAATCTGTGCATCCCTCTGGCGGGCTTTGTCCACTGACAAAGCAGTAATGGTATTTTGAGATCTTCAGGATGCCTACATACTGAAATATCAGAAGAGGGAAGAAATGTTGATGCATTGCCAAGTTGAGTCCATATCCTTTAACCCCATACGGCCCACTTTCACTCCTGTTCATTCCGTGCCATTCAGAGACTCATTGGACAGCCATTGTTTTTTTGTTTTTGTTTTTTGTTTTTTTTTAATGTTTCTTTTTTCAGTTGAATGTGTTACGGTGTTTTTAATGAAACAAGGAATATACATTGGCCACACCATTACATTCATTTAAACTGCTAATGCTCTGAGCAATACACTCCCCGTGCTTGCAAACGGTATCAGCATAGTCTGATGCAGCAGCAGGTGCTTATTATTGGAGAAACAATCAGATTAAGCAGAGACCAATTTAAGAAGAGGCAAGACCTCGACCTGAATATTAGTTCCCAACTTACCACCCATGTGATTTCAGATAGGTGGGCTGAATTCTTGGAAGGTTGGCAGTTTATCATCTCCATTGATTCTGGTCCTTACTGTAGCTTGCCCTGGATTGCACCTCTGGTAGACATTCAGAAAGGTTACTTGTTATTGTTCCTTCCTTTCTCTCTATGACCTCTTTCACTTTCCTAAAGAGACTGCCCAGAACTAAGATGACCTCTACTTTAAGACCAGAAGGGAGCCAAGCAGTGGTGGCGCATGCCTTTAATCCCAGCACTTGGGAGGCAGAGGCAGGTGGATTTCTGAGTTCGAGGCCAGCCTGGTCTACAGAGTGAGTTCCAGGACAGCCAGGGCTATACAGAGAAACCCTGTCTCAAAAAAAATGAAAGAAAAAAAAAAACCCAACAGGGAATGTGCAGGGTGTGCCTGTCCTGAAGGTGTATGGCATCTCAGTTATGGAATACATATCTGCTGTGTGCACAAATATTTGGAGTAGACAGGCACTTAACCCAGGTTGACCTAAAAATGAGATTTCCAAGCTCGTCTCCTGGGGTCTTATGGACTCATCTGCTTAAGTGTCACAGCCTCTAATGTCAACCTCCTTTTAATTAAAACTTTCATTGCAAGAGAAAGAAGCTAAAAATAAGAAAAAGGCCAGAGTGGATCCCCTGGCTGCTGAAATTACCCACAGCAGAAAATCAGAGCCTCAAGGTCGAGGACCATTTAACCGAGCTCAGTAAAGATATTTCCAGACTCTCAAAAATCTGAAAGCCATTAGATTAAATATAATTCTGCACACTGTACTCAGTTTAGGTCAATTCAGCCCATTCAGGCCCCATTTCCTTGCTGAACACCTATAATTTGTCACATGTACTTAAGGGAGCTCTTTTTTTTCCCCCTTTGGCCACTGTAACTCTACAATTAATTGGAGAATAAATCATGATAATTTGTTAGACTCCGGCAAATATCACCACCTTTCATTGTCAAGGTTCCCCATCAGATTCCCGTCTTTCAGTTTCAGCTCTGTTATCTTAAAGGTCAAGTGCTTCTAAGGCTTGAAGTTACTAACAACCCTTCTACACTGGGAGAAATCTTCAAAAACATTTTTGCTTATTGATCCTTTACTCCCCCCCAGCAGCTTAGGAATTCCCACTACTTTGATCTTTAAGGAATCATGGGGGGCGGGGGACAATCACTAACCATTTTCCAGTGCCACCTAAGCACATGTGATACACCAGGACTCTTCTCCTCCTATAGCCTGGCATAAGGGTTTCAGCAAGAATCTAGGTGAAAGTAATGACAATGTCACCCCATTCACCAATTCCAATATCTTATAGATCACAATGAGGAATTCTTTCCATAGTGTATCTGAGTCAAGATCCACTCCGAAGCAATTACATCCAGTGATTCATTCCAAGGTGTATCCACTCACATTATATATAATTATATAATATATACGTATACACATATACATGTATACACATACACATACATATACATACATATACACACACACCTTGTATTTTTTTGGCATGAAAATAACTAATACTCTGGACACTGCTCTTAGGACTTTATCTGGACTAGTGGCAGAATTCTAATAAAATCCTGTAAGGAAAGCATCATTGCTACCCCAACTTTATAGACAGAGGAGTGAAGAAAAAACAGAGATCACACTTGCAAAGCTGGGAGCTTGAGAGATGGATCAATGATCGTGTTGAGCAAATCTCTAGAGGCGAGATGCGCGTGCTTGCTTAGGTAGCATGAAGACCTGATTTCAGATCTGAGCACCCACGTAAGGAGCCTGATGTGCTCGTATGAGCACTAGGGGAGGGGGACAGAGGTGGTAGGGTCACTGAGACTTACTAGCCACAAACCTAAATTCAGGATCAGTGAGAGAGTCTATTTCAAGGGAATAAGGTAAAGAGTTATAGAGTAGTGTGCCCAATGTCCTCTCTTGGCCTCCACGTGCACTCAGGCACACATGCCAGCACATATATAGCATACATCATATTCACACACACTCATATACCCATACATACACACAATCCTCCAACCCCCAGAAATTTGCTACACATCACTAGTTATTAAGTGAAGCCTAATTGTTCCGGCTTCATGACCTAAGATCTTACAGGCCAGTCATTCTCAACTTTCCTAATGATGTGACACTTTAATACAGTTCCTCACATTGCGGTGAGTCCCCAATGGGAAGATTATTTTATTGCTACTTCATAACTGTAGCTTTGCTACTGTAATAAATTATAATATAACTACCTGATATGCAGGATGTCTGATATGTGGCCCTTGTGAAAGGCCCTCATGGGGGTCTTAGCCACAGGGTGAGAACTACAGCCATAGCCTTTCTCAGTTTGGCATTCCTGCCATTTTCCACCAGATAATTCTTGCTTGTCTGCTGCTCTTGCACCGATTTTCCACAGTTTCTTGGACTAAAGAGAACAGTTTGATCATCGGGGTGATGTTTTCTCAGCTTCTCCAACCCTCCCTCCCTAAGAGGATGCCTCTTTAAACTCCTGTCAAGCTGCGCAGGCCTCAAGGCCAGCGTCTCCTGGATGGGTGGGAAATCACCCCCAATCACTAAGCAGCTAGGGGCCTGTTTGTGTGGAACTTAACTTAGCATGGACTCAACCTCAGGGAGCCGCACTATCCATAAGCCACCAGGCCGAGTGACAGCTTTAAGAAGTCAGGCTCTGCTCACCTGGAATAAAAAGAGCCAACACAGTGCAGCAGGCTTTCCAAATTCCTCACACTGTTTCCACTTCTCCAGCAATGGCTTTGTTAATACAGCCACCATATGCGCTGTATTTACCCATGTTCCCTGAGCTACTGTGCTCTCTCTCCCACCCACACCCCCCCTGTCGGCCACTGCAATAAAAATTTCAGTGAGATGGTGCATTAGTTATTTTTTTTTTCCTGTTGCTGCCACAAAACACCATGACCGAAGCAACTTCTAAAAGAAAGCATTTCATTGGGGGCTTATTTCAAGTTTCAGAGGGTCAGTCCTTGGCCATCATGGCAGGGATTATGGCTGTAGGCATAGTACTCGATTTGATCCAAGAGCACTAGGCTGAGAGAGAGCCAACTGGAATAGCATGGGTGTTGGAAACCATAAAGCCTAACCCTTAGTGACAGGACTCCTCCAGCAAGGCCACACCTCCTAATCCTTAAATACATAAACCTACGGGGACCATTGTCACTCAAATCAGGGGCCTTTCCTAGACACTTACCCACAGTGAGACTCAGTGTTCACCACACAGTGAGGACACTGCTCAGCACACAGTGAGGACACTGTGAGTCTGGATAGGCTTAAAGGTCTCCCACTGCCAGATGGCTCTGTTTCCTTCCGTTTGTTTTTTAGCAGGGATTTCTAAGCACTTTATTACATGCCATCAGCTGTTCTAAATACTTCACTTGCATCATCACGCATAAATCTTACAGCAATCTCGTTAAGGGAGTCACTATAGTCACCACGCTAAAGATGAAGACCAATTCTACAACTCTGTTCAGAATGCTGGCTTCAGGAGAGCCGTAACTGAAACAAGAGGAGACTCAGCTAGGCACTATAAGCATGCATTCATAGCCACCTCGAATGATTCCCTTAGGAACTTACCGCAGGCCCTGGCCCACAAAGAGATCAATGTGAATCAAATGTATAAATGAAAGAGTGAACTTAGCGTCATCCTTATAAAGTCTATTAAGAAGGATGAGGAGGGGCCGGAGATAAGGCTCAGCAGTTAAGAGTGCTTGCTTCCAGAGGACCAGAGTTCAGTTCCCAGTACTTAGCTCACAACTGACTGCAATTCTAGTGACCTCTTCTTGTGACTATGCTCACATGCACATACACACAGACAAACACAAAAACACATAACTAAAAAATAAAATGGGCAGGGTGTGGTACTGGATAGCATTTATCCAAGAACTTGGCAAGCAGAGGCAGGCAGCTCTCTATGAACTCAAGGCCAGCCTAGTATACATAAGTTCAAGACCAGCCTGGGCTGTATAAGCTGACTCTGTCTTAATAGATAAAATAAAACAAATCTTTCTATTTAAAAAGGGAAAGAGGAATGAGAGACATTAGAACATACTTAATATCTGAGTTTAAAAAACACTGAAGGCTAAGTTATCACATGAATTTCTAATTGGTCAAGATTACCCATCACCTGCTTTTTAAAAATAAATATGTTCACGTGATGAAAGATTTTTAAAAATAAAACATTTGCTATGGCTTTACCCTGGTAATTTTGGGATGCATGAGTTTTATTTTCTAATCCTGATCCATGTAATCAGGGAATATATTTTTGAGGGGCCATATTTAACCGCAGTCTTATTTCAAACCATTTCACAAAATGTTAAAATTTTTGGTAACCATCTCAGAAATCATGTTTTTATCAGATGAAATAATATTTTCTGATAATTTTGTCAAACATCAGAAGTTCATCATTGTGTTCTAGATGAGGAAAAATATCAAGTGAATGCAAAGGTTTAGTCATATTCAAATAAAATATCATTCTGCTGTTCTTCCCATGTATCTGAATGGGAAAAAAAAGAAAAAGAAAAAAAGAACAATTATGATTCTAGTACTCAAAAAACTGCGGCAGTGGATTGCAATGAATTAAAGCTATCCTGGGCTACATAGTGAATATAAGGCCAGCCTGGGCTACAAAGTGAGACCATATCTCTAAAACAGCTGTTCCCAACCTGTAGCTTCAGATCTCTTCAGGAGTCAAAGGGACCCTTTCACAGGAGTCACCTACGACCATTCAAAAAACACAGATATTTCCGTTACAATTCATAACAGCAGCAAAACTATAGTTCAAAGTAGTAACAAAAATAATTGTATGGTTGGGGGCCGGGGTGGTGGTGACCCTGACATGAGAAACTGTGTTAAAAAGTCTCACCACCAGGAAGATTGAGAACCACTGCTCTAAAACAAAAAATCAAAACCCAGAAGTTACCATTATTTGTAAAAAGTTAAATGATGGCTCAAAATTCAACACATTCCTGTCACGATTCTCCTGCTCCTTTCCATTTGGTGGTAGTAACATAAAGAAGATGACGCAGCATCCATATCAAGCCCCACATTAACCATGGCAGAATAAACATTTTGAAAATAAGGGGGGAAAGTTTTGAAAAGTGTCATGAGCACCCAGGGACTTGAGACTGACCTGTCTGGGGCCATGGGGAAGGAAGAAGCCGCAGGCACACATATTGGGATCAGGTGGGTCATAAGCTCTGATGGTGGTATACCAGCATCCTGGAAACAGGCTCTTACTCCAGCTGACAGGGGAAGCAGGCTAGCTCATCGCCATAGGGGAGCATTCTCGGCTGCAGCCATCAGAGAAGAGAAAGCTGTGGTTAATATTTTCCACACACACTATCGGCATTCCCGTGGGTCTGAGGCACGGGCACCCTGGAGATGGCGGTGCCCATGTTAACAATACTTATTCATAAAGGAGTACATGGGGCCCACTCAGTCTCCACAGCAAACAGTAACACCCTGACCCCACTCCCAAGAATCCCTCTTCCACATAAATGGATATTCGACCCTAAGTGATGTTGTGTTGCTGGCCTTTCTATATATTGTGCACTGATAAAATAATCAGGTCTGGTGCTTCAATGTGTTTGTGTGTGTGTGTGTGTGTGTGTGTGTATGTGTGAGAGAGAGAGAGAGACAGAGACAGAGACAGAGACAGAGAGATACAGAGACACAGAGACACAGAGACAGAGACAGACAGAGAGACAGAGACAACCTCAGTGTCTTGCATCAGGAGCCTTTCCCCTTGGTTTTTTGAGACCCGATCTCTCACCTACTTGGAGTTCCCCCACTAGCCTAGGCTGACTAGCCAGTGAACCTCAGGGCTACACCTGTTTTGACCTTTCCAGAGCTGAGATTACAAGCGCATAGATCACCACAACCAGATTTACTTGTAATTATTTATTTATGGAATTATAATATAATTACTTAATTCCCCCTTGCCTTTCCTCACTCCAAACCCTTCTATATACCCCTTCTGCTTTCTTTCAAATCCATGGCCTCTTTTTTCACACACACTCACACACACACACACACACACACACACACACTCTACTTATGTATTTAGGAAGATATATATTATATATGCTATACATATATATTATATTTATATAATATATTACATACATATCCTAAATACATAAATACAGCCTGCACAGTCTGTAGACTGTATTTTTATGTATAAGTTGTCAGGGCTGACCGTTTTAGTTTTGAATAATAATTGTGTGATCTTCCCTGGGGAAGACTTCCACTCTCAGCATTCCTTAGTCTATAGTTCTTTATGTAGCATTGAGGCCTCGTGGTCTTTCCCCATCCACTTTGGCACACATATTATTGCTGTCCTTATTGAGCTTATATTTAGGAAGACATGCTTGTGTGACTCTGGGTGATGCTTCTGGCCTGACTGACACAATCTCACAGCAAACTGCCTAACCCTCTGGCTTTTGCAATCTCCCTGCCCTCTCTTCTGCAATGTATCCATTGAGACTGGGCTCAATAACTGGGTATCTTGGTTGCTTGTGGTTTTCTGTAATGGTCTCTGTCTTTTGCGAAGAGAAGTTTCCTTGATGAGAACAAAGAACTACTCATCTCTGGGTGTAAGGACAAATATTTCAAACATAGTTAACGATTCTGCTGGTTCAGTAAAGTGGCAGTTGTAAGTTCTCTTCTAAGATTCATGACTTCACTAGCCCTGCACTCCCAGCTTTCCTGAATGATCCAAGTCCCTATTCCCAGTAAGCACTTTCACCAATCATAATTAAGTCTTAGGTTAAGAAAGATATAAAACAGTTACTTTATGCTATTTCATGTGTCTACTCCTTCACAAATATTTATTGCCTACTTTCTGTGCTAAGTATTGTGGCCACCCTGATGAACAAAACATAGTCCCTAGTCTTGAAATTTTCAGTAAGGACAGAGCCAGTGACACGTGGCCTGCATGAGCTGGTTAGTGGTAAAATCAGTCCAGGGGAAAAGATGGTATGAGGCATGGGGAATCCAGGAAGACCAGGCATGTCATATGGAGGACTAGTGTGGTGCATCCCCAAACCCACAAGCCTGTTATGATAGGACAAGACAATATTCGTCCCTGTCGCTATATATACAGCTTCTTTTGAGGTAGACCAGATAGCTACAATAACTTCTGTTAACAAATATCATATCTGACTACCATATTTTCAGTAGTTTTTATAACTCTAGGCTTTTACCTCTTCCTGTTTCATCTGTATTCTCTTCATCATGGTCTCCTCTGTAGTCTGGCTCCAGAGAAATCTCCAGCTGCTCAGAGTGTGTTATTATCACCACTTCACGGCCAGCAGGACTGAGCGGGGAGGCTGGTGCCTACCATGCTGGTGCTTAAAGTTCAACTACCAGCTGCCTGAATTTCTCCAGCCCACAGCATTCCACTGCTCTTCTGTTAGGAAGAAAAGGATTACAGGATTAGTTCATAACACCACTTCCAGTCGTCCATATATAGTCAGGGGAAGTAACTCAGTGACTTCTGTGACAACTTTTGGTGTTCAGGCCAGATTCCCCACTCAGACATCTGTCTGGAGATGGGCAGCAGAGGTCTCAACCATGTAGGTGGGGTCAAGGGGTATATTATTACAGCTGAGAGCTTCAGGGTTTTACATCCCTTTTAGACGTGCCACAAAGAGCAGCCACAGCGAGGGAACAAGGCACAGAACAGTTGTTCAAGTTAGAAAGCATGGGGACACAGGAAGTATGTCCTCAGTGGGTAGGGCAAAGAGTCCTTGAAGTAAGCAGAGGCACAAATCAACAGAGCTTCTGACTCTGCCCCCAGCTAGCACTGTTTTTAACTGCCCATAGAAAACAAAGGGAATACATTTTTCAGAATCCCAGCTCTTTCAAGGTTCAACCACTCCAAGATACCACCCCTAAAGCCTTTATCATGGATGCCAGCAATCCTAGCCTGGCATTTCCAGGGCATCTACAGAAGCACATGTGTTCCTTCCAACTCTGGCCTTCCTAGGGAAGCTGGGTTGACCTTCTAAAGGAAAACCCAAGATCTCTACCCATCTCTACCCATCAAGATCGTGTAGATCGGTAGTTAGTATGACACCTAGATAAATATTTTGAGATTTCGATCTGTAAGGGATAGAGGAGTGTTGTGTTTTTAAAAAGATAAGGAGAGAGAGTATATGTTTGTTGGATATGCAGTCGGGTGGGGGGGAAGGGCGTGCCTCCATGGACCCATGCTTAGGCATCCCTTCCCCCTGAGGGACCAGCCACACACGGTATAGTATAGAATAGAGTTTATTCAGGGCATGGGGAGGGGAGTTGAAATGAGAGTAGACAGAGAATGGCAAGGGGGAGGAGAAGAGAGGAAAGGNGAAGAGAGGGAGAGGGAGAGGGAGAGGGAGAGGGAGAGGGAGAGGGAGAGGGAGAGGGAGAGGGAGAGGGAGAGGGAGAGGGGAGGCCAGCTGTGAGCACGTGGAGAGAGAGGGGGAGGGAGAGAGAGGGAGAGGAAGAAGACAGGATAGGAGCAAGAAGGCAAGAGAGCAAGAGAGAGTGGAGGAGGCAAGCAGCCCCTTTATAGTGAGTCAGGCATACCTGGCTGTTGCCAGGTAACTGTGGGGTGGAGCTTAGACAAAATGCTAACAAGGGGTTTGATTGGATGAGCACAATAATGCCAGAGCACACCATTTGGGGAACTGTGAAGTATGGAAGAAAGACTAGATTCAGGAGGCTGGGCGCAGTCTAATGTTTCTAGAAACCATTAAATCTGGAGAGAGGCTTGGGCTGGGTCTTTGGGTTTCAGCTGGCCCTTGGGGAAGAAACAGGAGAAATGAGCCTGGGGCTAAGAGCCCATCAGTCCCAATCAATCCCACATGGTTCCAAATGGTCTGGCACAGAGATTCAGGGGGGAATGGGAGTTGAAAAGGCAGACATAAGCACTAGGAAGGTGACCCCAACTGTAAAGCATTTGTGCCTTGCAAGCATGATCAATCTCTGGAGCCCACAGAAAAGTATGAGGTGTAATAGCATGTGCTTGCAAACCCAGGAGTGAGACGGCAGAGATAAAATATCACTGGGGCTCTCTGGCCTACAAGTCTAACCTGATTGGCAAGCTTTAAGCTAATAAGAAATGTGATCTCAAGGGAGGTAGAGGGTGTCCCCCCCCCCCCCCCCGTGAGTGGTGGAAAAGATTGTCCTCTCACCTTTCTGTATGTGGATACACAGATGAAAGGGGGGAAGGAAGAGGGGGGGAGTGGGGGGACAGAGAGAAGAAGGCAGAGCAAGAATAATAAAGCAATGGGGGTGGGGAGGGAGCCATAAAAATGGTGAATTTAGCTGTATCGAGACCCAGAAGCAAGGATAACAAAGGCACTGGGGCTGAACAACCCAAGGACCTTTTGAGAAGTGAGTGCTAAGATCCTGGGTTTTGAAGTATCAGAACTTTGAGCCAGGGCTCCTTCTGGAAAATTAAGGGAAACAAGGGAAAATTAAGCTCCGTGTTTGCATTTGAAAGAGACAAAACACAGTAGACATGCTCGGGAGAAAAGATTAAAGTCTGAGACACAAGCAAGTCCGTGATCCAGAGACATAAGCCACTTGAGACAAAAGCACGAAATCTTCAAACTCCTGCATCATGACCTGGCTCATCATGGTCTTAGAGCAGGACAGAGAGCCACAACTCCACCAACGCAGCATCCCTCAGGTGATGCACTACTCTGATGGGGGTCTGGGTATGGACTGAACGATGCCACAAGATGGTTCAAACCAAAACCTAATGTTAATTTTGGTCTGTGTCAAGCCTGAAGTCAACCCTGCCCACTTCCTTCAGGACACATGAAAGCCTGCTAAAAGCAATCATTCTCTCACACTTAGAAAGACTTCTAACAATGACGGAAAGAAGACACAGGCAAAGACGTTACGAAACCAGAGCTCTTTGTCACTGTGTGAGGAAACTAGAGCTCTTTGTCACTGTGTGAGGAGTGTTAAAATGGGGCACCCGCTATGGAAATTGGTGTAGCTGTCCACTGAAACACTGATACAGAACTACTGTGGGATGCAGCAATTCCACTTCTTTGTACATATTCAGAGTAATTGAGAGAATCTCAAAGAGATACAATAGTCCAACATCCATGTTTAGTGCAGCGCTACTCATGATAGGCAAGGGGTGGAGTTAGCAGTCACACATAGAACATGGCAGAGCCATACAGTGAAATTGTGTACTGCCTTAAAGGGGTGACGTTCTATTATAGGAAATGATTTGCTTAAACTCTGAGGATATGATGTTAGCTGATGTAGAACCAGAAGAGAATAGATATTGTAGCATATTTCTAAGAGGCATCTAAAGTGAGCAGTTTGTAGATATTGAAAATAAAATGGCATATACACTGATTTGGGAGAAGGAAGAAATAAGGAGTTACTGTTTAGTGAACAAAGAGTTTGAGTTCTGCGAGATGAAAACATTCCAGGGATTGGGTTTTAACCTCAGTGTTGATATACTTGATATACTAGGCTTAAAAGTTACCCTTATAATAAATCTTATATACTTTTATCAAAATAAAAATGCAACCATGGGGCTGGGAAGACAAAGGAAGAGTATGAGCACTGAACTCTGCAAGTGTGAGGGCTTGAGTCTAAGTCCCCAGGACCCGTGTAAAAGGACAGGCATGGTAATGCGCACCAGCAACCCCAGGGTTCCGGAGCTGGAGAGCAGAAGCTTGCTACCCACAAGCCTGGTTCTAGGTCCAGGGAAAGGCCCTGTCTCAAGGGAATATGTGAACAGTGCAGAATACCAGTCAACCGTCTCTGGCCTCTACATACACAGATGTACACCTGTATACCTGATACCTGTTCACACAAACATCACACACCAGTGACATACACCAATACACCATCTCTCTCTCTCTCTCTCTCTCTCTCTCTCTCTCTCTCTCTCTCTCTCTCTCTCCCCCCATCTCTTTCTCATACACACAAATGCATAACTCATAGTCCATGTGACAGGCAATTATAAGACAGCCTTTCTTATACCTCATTATGAATTCATTTGTCAAATTAGTTCCATTCTCTGAAATATAAAGTTATCAGTTTAGGAAAGGGGATTATGAGGAAAGGCAGAACTAGGGAAACACTAGCCTTCTAAGAAGATGTCAGGATGCTACGGCAGCCATGGAAGGGGGCTGCTGGGAAGATGGGAGGCATGAGGAAAGAGGACCACAAAGAGGCAGGAGTGAGTGCACCTCGGGATACTTCATCCTTTCTGCTTTCTCTAAAGCCGCTATCCTTGGGTGACCTCAGTAACTCACAGGCAGTGAGAGCAGAGCAAAGACTGCTGAGAAACACTAAGAATCATGTGGTCGAAGGGCACCCTGGCAGTAGTACCACAGCTGAGCTTCCAGAACCCCAGAGGCCAACTTCAGACTGCCTCTGTGCTGGGATGCACCCCACTGAACTTCGCAGGCCCAGCTGGCAGTTATTTTTAGACCTGTTCCCCTTTCCACGATTGACAACAACCGTGAAGTGTGGAGGGAGAACTTGGCCTAAAAGCTAAGCACAACTTCCCACTTTTAGGAGATATGACTGCTGGAGACAAGGGACAGGACCCTTGGTCCTTACCTCTCTGTGAAGAACACAATCTGCTGGCCTTCACCAGGAAAGTGGCTTTTGCTAGCGTGATAGGGCCTCTGGTTAGTAAAGGCTAGCTTGCTATAGCTTTGAAGCTGATCCCATAGGGTGAGTCCTACCTGAAGGACTCTCAGTGTCCCGCCTGAGCCTGCCTTGGGGCTTGCCCTACCATAGGCAGGAATCTAAGCCTGGGACTGTGTAGTTCACCCCAGGTCTTGCCCACTCTTCACAATGGTCAGCTTTCCTAGAATGAAGCTCTGGCTTTGAGTATATCGCCCATCAGAATGGACCTGAGATGCACAGACAGGAAGAAGAAGGCTTTCCTCAGGACATACAGTTGCACCCCTCTAAAGCACAGGCATCCATCATTTGAGCAGGTAAAACACTATGCATTGCCTATGTTCATTCTCATTCAATCAACTACTCGGACTGCAGCTTTATTCCTGAGAGGACATTAAACGTTATTTATGCCTTCTTGGTGTTCCTCATGCTGAGGCTCCGGGCTCCCACCTAGCTCCGATGTGGGAGCTCCCATCTGATTGTCAGCCCAGCCCCTATTGGCTCTAGCTGAGACACCAGTTGTCTCCATCTCAACTTATTTGACAAGGTTAGAAACCTCAGGTGGAGGACTACCGAAGACAGAACCCAAGCTTCCTGAAGGTGTGTGTGGGGGGGTGTGTGTGTGTGTGTGTGTGTGTGTGTGTGTTGGGGGGGGGGGGGGGGTGCGCGTGTGTGCATACATCTGTCTGTCTCTTAACCTTTCATTCCAGCCTTACAGCTTCCCTAAAGCCCCGTGCTCCACCATCCCATGTCGGAAGCCCTTCAGTCATTGAGAACAGTAGCATGAAATCCAGATTCATTCCAGCTGATTTTTGCTTTCAACCCTGAAAAAATTATAGAACTCAACCCAGCTTGGCTAACATCAGGAGACAAGATCTCCATTCGAAATACAGTTCTTAGAGGTTAAACACAGACAGTGCATGGCAAACAGAGCCTGGACCGGGAGTCAGCCCTGCCCATTGTTAGCAAATGCCCTTTCCATAGCATCCCAAAGAGGCAAGATGGAGAGCGTATATCAGATGCTGGCATTGGAATCAACAGGCTAGAAACTGAAGGCTCGCTTGTGTTTTATTATCAACAATGGAAAATCTGAATCAGACTAGTTAGCAGTGGGCCAGGAGCCAGCACAGACTTGATTAGATCTTCATTCTTGTGGTTTTTCCATTCGGGGAGAAGCGTGAATGTGGAAGAGAAGCAGAGCTGGCAAGGTGGTCAGCACCTGTGTGTGCCTGTCTCCAGCATCTCTTCAAGTGAACAAGCGGGGACTAGATTCTAGTCACTAGAGGAGATCAGGAAATAAAGACTCAGCCAGGCTTGTACCCAGGCCAAGTCAAACAGGGCATACATATTCTTCATCGACCATCGGGAGACAGACCTCCCTCCTACTCCCAGGAGATGCGCTGATAGAAGGTGTCCCATTTGGAGACATAGCTAAGAAACGGGTTGTCATTTCTGTCTGAATTTTCCTGAAGTAAGCTTCACACCCTTGGGCCTGGAAGGAATGAAAGGGCTTTCCCAAAAGGAAGTTTCCTTCGGGAGGATCATCCAAAGATAAATCAAGAAGGTGCCTTCAACAATATCCTGAGTTGGGATGCCCAGCATCCATATAAAACCTGGGCATGGCATCTGTCACCCAGCACTGAGGTTGGAGGGTATAGAAATAGGCTAATCCTTGGTGTTCATTTGCTGCCCAGCCTAGTCAAAACAATGAGTTCCAGGATCAGGGAGAGACCTTGTGTCAAAAATAATAATAATAATAATAATAATATGGAGAGTAATCAAATACACGCAACATTGACCTCTAGCCTCCTCATACTCACTCATACATGCATGCACACACCCATGTGAATGTGTTTATATAACACACACAAGAGAGAGAGAAAGAGAGAGAGAGAGAGAGAAGGAAGGAGGGAGAGAGAAGATAGATAGATAGATAGATAGACATAGACTTTTTTGATCCATTCTTTATTTCCTTGCAGAGCACCTCAGGACACCTCAACCGCCTTGGCACACCATCACTATGATGCCTAACCATCTCCTTTCTCAGTGCACCCCCACCCCCACCACCTCCCCAAACCCATGTGGCTAGGAAGTAAGTCTCCGCCCAGCTGGGCTACTATGTTTCTTCTTCCTTTCTTTGAAACCAAACTTGAAATCCAAAGGCCTAGGTACTAGACCCTATCAGTTTCCCTGGTTTCAGCACCAAATTGCTTCTTAATACTCAGGTTTGGAGACCCCAGAAAGAGCATTCACTCATGTCCACATTACACATCAATTGAGACCGAGTGTGGAGTTGTCTGAAGATCCACAAAGTGCTAAAGCCAGGGAATTATTTAAAAAGCTTTGGTGTGCCTGGCTTGGTGGTGCATCCTTTCCATTCCCAGAACTGGGAGTATAGGGCAGGGGGATCTCTATGAGTTGGAAGTCAACCTGGTCTACATATCTAGTTCTGGACCAGTCAGGACTGAATAGTAAGAACATGTCTCAAGAATGAAATAAAATAAAAATAAAATAAAATAAAAAAGCAAGCTTCAATCTGTAACATCAGTGTGTTTTGGTTTTGTTAAGACACCATGACCAGGGCAATGTATAAAAGAAAGCATTTAATTTGGGGCTCCCTGTCCCAGAGGGTGGTGGGGTTTATAACCATCATGGCAGCAGCAAGCAGGCAGGCAGGCAGGCAGGCATGGCACTAGGGTAGTCGCTGAGAGCTTATGGAGGCAGAACAAGAGAGGCAGCTGGGAATGGCATGGGCTTTTGCAACACTAAAGCCCACCCCGGTGACACATGTTCTCCCATGGCCACACCTCCTAACCCTTCCAAACCAGTTCTACCACCTGAGGACCAAACACTCAAACCTACAGGACCGTTCTCACTCAGACTAGCTCAGCCTCCTAATCCGAACAGCAGGATGAAGCAGATCTGTGCAGACACTCAGCACCAGAACCCAGAAAGCTCCAACCTCATCCTCACGCAAAGGCTATCAGCTGCTGAGCACCTGACCACACGGATGGACCTGAGCAACCCTGAGCTACACATGCGCACTTCCGAACAGCCAGGAGTACTACAGCAATGGCTGTCTCAGCCAGCAGCGGGAAAGGAGTAGCCTCCCCCCAAAACGCTCAGCAAAATGAAGCAAATGTTCCCTTTACTATACTTGCTGCGCCTGAGTGTCTGTGTCCCTTGGTGGAAAATAAACTTCTTGCAGCCAAAGACTCTCTACTATGCACTGCCGTGTGGCTAAGGTGTAGCCTTTGCCAGCTGCTCAGTGAACGTATGCCAACAGATAAAATTAGTCAATTGTCTAAAATTAAGTGCTGCTGACAATACTGTCAGAACACCCCAGTTCCCACACCATGGTGTCTGAGTAGTGACTAATATACATTCAAGCCAGGAGTCAGCAGAATCACTGGGAGTTGGAGGAGGAAAGTGGGGAAGAGAGGGAGGAGGGAGAAGAGAAGGAGAAGAAGGGAGTGAAGGAAAAGGAGAAGGAAGAGGGACAAGATCCATATACACAATATAAAGTGCAACTGAAAGGTCTGCCTCATCTTGTGAGTATTTGGGAAATAGCTTTTGTTCATCCTTAGTAAATCAAAGATGAGATTGCTCTGCTTACCAACAAGGAGGTATGGAAAAGGCAAGAAACCCATCCCCACAGAAAAAACTAAGAAGCATACAGTGTATCTCTCCTCAAAAGTCCCCAAAGAGGTCAGTTGGACTCTCAGAGGACTCTTGTGCCCCTATCTCCTCCCCTGCTGTAAGAACAAACTGCAGATCTCATCCTTCATCTGGGAAGAAACATCCGTGATGAGCCCAGCCTTCCTTTCACAGGCCGAGCCTTCCAGGTTTGCAGAATGGAGATGCTGCTATGGCAAATAAGCCCACAAGGACCTAAAACTGAAATCCAAGAACTTGTGCATGTCTCCAGCCACTAAGAGCATCACATGAGAAGGGCGTAAACACAGGGACACTAAGAACGTCATTCATCCAGGAGAATTTTTATTTAAAGTCTAATATATTTTAATCATACAAGCCTATTTAATCTTACATTAGCTCCCTTTTGGACTCACAGTCTATCAGTAATGGTTATTGTTGTTGTAAAAATCAACTAATTGTTGTCTTACCTTCTCAACAAAAGAAACAATGTTTTCATAATAACACCAGATACAATTGTTTTTCTAATTACACTCTAATTATATAATTTACATATACACATTTCTAATTATGTATTTATATGTTCTAATTATATATTTATGCATAATATATTATATAATTATATGTAAATATATATTTATATACATTCTAATTGTAATATGTTTGCTTGTTGGTTGGTTGGTTTTTCAAGACAGTATTTTTCTGTGTAGCCCTGGACATCCTGGAACTCACTCTATAGACCAGGCTGACCTTGAACTCAGAGATTTACCTGCCTCTGCCTCCTGGAAGCTGGGATTAAAGGCATGCACCACCACTACCCCCAAGCTATATATATATTTCTTCTTCTTCTTCTTCTTCTTCTTCTTCTTCTTCTTCTTCTTCTTCTTTTTTTTTTTTTTTTTTTTTTTTTTTTTTTTTTTTTTTTTGAGACAGGGTTTCTCTGTATAGCCCTGACTGTCCTGGAACTCACTTTGTAGACCAGGCTGGCCTCGAACTTAGAAATCCACCTGCCCCTGCCTCCCGAGTGCTGGGATTAAAGGCGTGCACCACCATGCCCGGTTTATATATATATTTCTAATTATATAATTGTAATTATATTTCTTATATAAAGAATCAGACTGAATGATAAACCCAACATTTAGGACAGCAGTAGACAATACAGGTGGAAAAATCAATTTACACAACATTGTTTTTCATTTTGTGATTCTTTTATTTGACTAGTTGTTGTTGTTGTGGTTGTTGTTGTCTGATAGCTGAGCTGGCTTTGAAGTTGCAATCTTCCAGTGTCAGCCTTCTCACTATTGAGATTATGTACTATCATTCTGGACATAGCAGAGTTTTTGGTCCTTTGGTTTTTGTTTTAGTTATGTCGGCCTAAGGATTTTTAACATTTTAAAATTATTTACCTTTATAGTTACTGAATTATTTCCACTTTAATCCCAAATAAACTAATAGGTTGAGAACAGGTGAGAAAAGACAGACATAATCTATGAATCCATACCTCATCGATAAACTTCAGCTGCTCATTCCTGAAACACTTCAAACGCCCACCTCACACAAATCCCTGTCCAAGAAAAGGTCCCACAACACAGGCTGAACGAGACACAACTCTCTCTTCAGAGAGTTCTGAGTCTACTAAGCTAAAAGTTGCCCCAGTGAAGGAAGATAGACACACACAACGCCAGCTAATAAAACCCTGAACACCAAGTAAATTCAGGACAGCCCAAATGCTCTGAGCCCGCACTCCTGGAAGGCTGGCCTGCAGGATGAATAAGAGCGACATCATAAAGCCAACAGCTCTAAAAATCTCTGAAGCAGGACATCCAATTTTGCTGGTACATCTGGGGCGACAGAGCACTGTTCTACGCCACAATTTCTATCTTGACAAGGGATGAGCTAAACTTAGAACTTGGGGACAGAGCACTATAGCTTTAAATTTTCTGCAGAAAATGCCAGCCAGCTCATTGCAAGAACTTGCTGCCCTGATTTCATCTTGAGGAAATGACATGCAGCCATTTGAAAAGAGGAGTGTTTGCCATGCCCTTGCCACCTCATCCGTATATCAACGGGGAAAGTCATTTCCTCCTCTTTGAACTAATTTGATTTGGTTTGCTCAGCACCCCCCCCCCTCCCCGCTCATACCCTCCACCTTCATTTCAAAGGCTCTGGGACCTCAGCTCTCAGTCCACACAGGTTCCAAATCATCTTCTTCGAGATTCCTCCTTGGCCTCTCAGGTCAGTCTCTGGGTCTAAACCACACCAGCCATTTATTTGCCAATTATTCTACAACTTCAAGACACAGAAATGTTACTTCGAATTACAAAGAGTCAAGAGAGGTGTGTACCGTGCTGAAGCATTCAAAAGAAATGCAAATGGGTGAATGTTTTTTGGATCTATTGGCAGAAGGAGCATCAAGAAATGTGGACCAGAGATGTAAGCTTGAGAAGAAGAGTGACAGTGTAGAAAGAAAATGCCGTTTCTCATCAAAGACACTTACTTGTGTTGTTGTAGCCTCGCCCAGCCTTGAAGCAGGCTGATTCAGACCTTGTTGCCACTAAGCACGGGACCACCTGGGGTGGAACCTTCTGACTTACAAAGCAGGTTCTATTGTCTACACCTGCCACTGCTTTCCTCCAAAACATTATGGATACAAGCTGAGACCCTTGAGACCTTCCCGAGACAGCATCCTGCAGATTACCTTCAGCTGGCGAAGGGAGTGGTGGGGGATGGGCCTCCTCCCTCTACATAAGCTCAGAATCTTAGTAAACTTGGGGGCTTTGATCAGCTATGTTGTCTTAGCCTTCCTTCCTTGGTCGCCTTCTAATCTCTTTCAGCCCCATCCCGCCTTTCAGGCACCCAGTTCGAGTGTGGCTGCGGACGGTCGCACTCATGTTGTTATTTGGTTTTCAAGACAGGGTTTCACCATATAACAGCCCTAGGTGTCCTGGAACTTGCTTTGTAGACTAGACTGACCTAGAATTCACAAAGATCGGGCTGCCTTTGCCTCCCAAGTGGAGGGGCCAAAAGTATGTGCCACCACGTCTGGCTGAGAACCCTTTCTTTAAATTCTACTTCTTCTCTTTGTTAGTCATGTGACCTTGGACAGATTCGTCATCTTCAAATGCTGAGCAAAAGTGTCCCATCCTTGAGGATGGATCAATGTCATGAAATCCCCAGAGCTTTTCTATATGTTCTTCTGAGTGTATGTTCCTTTGTTTTCAACAAACTTTAAAACTCTAATTTTCAATAATGAAAAAGGAACACTATTCTTATAATTTGTGTGTGTGTGTGTGCAAGGTCTATGTTTGTCTATATAGGAGTGGGCCACAGAAACCATAGGATAACATCAATGTAATACTCAATCACCCAGCTTTTCACTCCTGTCTCTACCCTCCTCTAAGTGCTGGCATCTCGGGTACACCCACAACCATGCTTGGCCTTTTACATAGATCCTTGGGATTTGAACACGGGTCCTCATTGTTGGCATTTAGTCTAAGCTCCGCCCCACAGTTACCTGGCAACAGCCAGGTGTGCCTGCCTCACTATAAAAGGGGCTGCTTGCCTCCACTTCTCTCTCTTGCTCCCACTCCTTAACCTCTCTCTCCCCATTCTCCCCCCCTCTCTCTCCATGGGCTCATGATCAGCTTCTACTCCTCTCCCTCCCCCTCCTCCTCCTCCCCTATCTCCCTGCCTTTCTCTTGTCTCCCCTCCCCATGCCCTGACAGTATGACTGGTCCCTCAGGGGAAAGGGATGCATCAGCATGGGCTCACAGAGGCACTCTCTTCCCCCACAACTTACCGAACCTACACCAAACACATTCCGTCCCTCTTATCTTTTTATAAAACACAACACTCATGATTACACAGCAGGTATTCTTTCCCACTGAGCCATCTCTCCAGCTGAAGAACATTCTTAATGCCTATAGCAACATGGAGAAACGACAGCATTTTGCTGATGCCATGTGTATGATAGTCTAGAAAGGGAAGCCTGCAGTTGCCAGGAGAGCAGAGTAAGTATGAACTCAGAAGTGAGGACAGGGGGAGTGAGGGAATTTAGGAAGTGGTATAATTTATCCATTCTTTATCTTGACTATATAAAAATTAATGAATCCAGAGGCAGGTGGATTTCTGAGTTCGAGGCCAGCCTGGTCTACAGAGTGAGTTCCAGGACAGCCAGGGCTATATAGAGAAACCCTGTCTTGAACCCCCCTCCCCCCAAAAAAAGAAAAGAAAAGAAAACAAACAAAAATTAATGACTCCACATGGTTGTCAACATTGAAGCATGCATTTCAAAGTATACATTGTATTACAACTGTTATTTTCAATTTAATAAATAATTCATAAAACTTGACACTTTGAAAATGCCCTAGTACACACCCCAAGTTGAGAAGAGCCTACTATTCATCAGAGGCATGCTTAGCTCCAGGAATGGAAGATGAACAAGTCAGTCATCCTTGGTCACAAGATCTTCTGGAGTAGAAGAAAGGCTTTGAAAATAAACGCATAGGAAAAACACACATTCGCAAGTCTGGCTATGTACAGGGAAGGGGTGATGACAATGAACAGCCTAAAGCATTGATTTAGGCTGCGGGCATTAAAGAGTATATTAATCCACTTTTCATTGCTGAAGCAGAGCACCAGAACCTGAGTGTGGGGATTCGAATGAGAAAGGTCCCCGTAGGCTCATGTGTTTGGACACTTGTCCCCCAGTTGGCTGTGCTGTTTGAGGAGGTGATGCAATCCTCAGGAGATGGAGCCTTGCTGGAGGAAGTACATCACTGAGAATGGCTTTGCCATTTTATAGCTTACCCCCATTTCACATTCTGTGTGTGTAAGTGTCTGTGTGTCTATGTCTGTATCTGTGCGTCTTTCTCTGTCTCTCTCTGTCTCTGCATTCCTCTCTATAAAAAGACTTTATCCCTATTGAACCTTATATAAGTCAAAATAAAACCACTTTTCCCCTGAGTTGCTTTTGTTGGGGTATTTTATCATGGCAATAGAAAGGGAACTAATGAAAAGAGATGTATTTCGCTCACAGTGCTGGAGGTGCAAGAGCCTGTGGCAGGCACTGTCTGCTCTGGTGAGGACCTCGTAAGAACATGAAAGATACCAGCAAGAACAAGCAAGCACATTGCCGGACAGGAATCCAGAGAGAGATTCTGAGACGTTTATGGCAACACCATCACAAAACCAGGATCCCATGAGAGCTCCCAGTGACCTAAGAACTTCCTCACTAGGATTCACCATGACTATGCTAAGGACCCAGCCTCCAATGCTTGAACCACTAGGGGCCAAGCCACTTCCATATAGTAACATATAAGTTTTAGTTTGAATCTTCAGAGAAGGGAGGGGTGCATATAATATATATATATATTCCTGTGTCCATGATCCTGTATGTGTGTGCATGTGGAAACCAGGGGTTAATATTAAATGTCTCCTTTTGCTCTCGGTCTCATCTTTTGAGAGAGGATCTCTCACTGAGCCTGGAGCTCACTGACTTAGGAAGACTAGCTGGCCACCAAGCTGCCGGTATCCTCCTATCTCTGCCTCTGAGTGCTAAGACTTCAGGTACACCCCACCACACCTAGCTTTTGATGTGGGCTCTGAGCATCAGCCTCGGGTCTTCGGGCTTGAGCAGTAAGTTCTCACTGAGTTTTCCTCCCAGATTCACATTTAAAGACTTTGTCACCATGAGCACAGGTTCCTCTGAGTTCTGATGTCCCAGGGACAGCATGTAGGTGCTCATGCCTAAGTACCAGCAAAACCGAAGATGTAGACACTCGGGTCTATGAGACTGGAGAGGTGGCAAACTAACAAAGGATGGGGAGAGGAGTGTATCAAAGCAACAGGGAGTCTCCTTGTACTAAATTTCCAGGACATTTTCACGCCTACTGGAGCCTCAGACAGGGGAACAAATCAGTGAGACTGTAATTCATGGAAAATGCAGTTTTAATTAAGTTCATCTGTATGTTATTAATAAAAATGTGTAATATTTATGAGCTTCATTCTTGTCTGTTCCTTGCCTCTCATTCTATTTAATTAGCTGTGTGTAGGAGGTGCTGAATTGCAAGAGCTCCTTTATTTCATAGCAATATTCCCAATACAGTTTGGCATGTGTCTGGAACATAACAAAGAGAAAATTAAAATGTTCCTTTGGCCCTAATATAAAAGGAACTCCATGGGCTCACATGTTCACTGAAATTGCTCCCACGTATGGATAGCATTCTAATCCTGTTGATTAAGATGAGAAAGAACCTGCCCCATGAGCAGAATATTTTCAACATTATTGGAAAAGGAAATTCAATCTACCCTTGAGTAACATAGAAGTTAACATGAATACTTTATATATATAAAAAACCCATATGTATATAGGCACACACGCAATTCTTCAGGAAGAGAAAAATCCAACTTCTAATATTTGCCAAGCTGATTAGCAATAAAGAACCTTCAGCCCCCATCCCATCTTAAACACCATTAAACATGAATGTACAGCAAAAACAGATGGCAGGAAATGTGATCATAATAACTGGAATGTATCCAGCATTGTGCATCAGGCACTCCTCCATCAGCTTTACATGTACTGACTTATTCAAAATTCTCAGTACATCTGTAAGGTAAAGACTGCTATTTCCAACTCTCCCTTAACACATGGAAAAACTGAGACTCGACAAAAAGCACCTAGATCATGTAATTAAGAGTGGAGGTTGGCCTAGGATCCAAGTGATTTGACTCCAAGTACATCCAGCATGATCAGTTGTAACGCCAATTTTGTCATGTGTATGTAGGTATTTTCATGATTCCATACCCAGAGATGTAGTTTAATAGTAGATAGACGGATCCTAAATTTCTCCTGTGGGTTAATTTTGTTAATTTATGAAATCAGAGATTTGCAAAATAGATAGCCAATTAAACAAAAAGTACTAATACATGTGGAACATAGTCATGAATTCAAAACCTGAAACATCAAACATCAAACTTCTATGCATTTTACATGTTATTAAATATTAAGAGAAAGAGAGGGTAAGACTGGTCTGAAGGGTAATCTGTGAAAATATATATATTAGATATGATCATGTTTGATTTTTATTGCCCTAAAATTTCTTTAAAGTAACCCAATAAGTTCAGCTAACACTTGATAAATCCAGTCCTCTTTGGTCAAGCTCATTAACTCTCTCTCTCTTATTTATGTTTGCGTGTTTTCAGTCTGGGCTCCAATGCATGGGGACCTGGGTCTTTTCAACTTCCTCCTCAGTTCACCTTCTTGCTCTTAATGAGACCACTTAATTTCAGGAACTCTTCTGTTGCAGGATATTTGATCACACTGTGAATCCCAAGATTGTATTATTTGCAGAAAATGACTGTTTCTAGTTGTGGTGTGGCTTAACCTTAACTCACACCTTTAATCCCTCTGGCTGGAATGCAGACACACCCTTAGTACAGACCTTTAATTCTAAACATTGAAGGTAAAGTTTGTTTGTAGAAGAAAGCACCCTGAAAGTGATGTCTGATTGAGTGGCAGACAAAGTGATGAATCAGAGAAAGATTTGACAGAATAGACTATGCCCAACTATCATGAGAGCAAAGGGGAAAGGAAAGCTGCTATTTAAGACAAAACAGCACAGAAAGCAAAAGGAGAAATGAAGGAGGCAGTTTTACCTGGAGAGTTTTACAGAGACAGGTCAAATAGAGAACATGCTAGACACGGGTAAAGACAAACAAGCAAGAGAATTGAGAATGAGCCAGAAGATTAAAACAAATTACCAGAGTTAGTATGAGACCAAGCAGAGCAATTCAGGGTGAGCTTATTCAGCAGTAAGTCTCAGAGGGTGAAAGAATCCTGGACCTAGGTAGGATTGTAAAGACACAGAAGCTTCCACGACTAGGTCTAGTTTAGCAAACTGAGGTAGTAATCCTTGGAGACAATTATATTAGGAGAAGGAAAGTTACTTGTTGGGGATTGCTTCTAATGCTTTGAATTAATCTGGTCCCCAAATCCGGAATCTGCATGTCCAAACACTGAAGGTTCTTGTCCCAGTTGATTTTCAATCAATCAATAAAAAGCCAAAGGCCAAATCTCAGGGTCATTTTGATTTGCATTTCCCTGAAGACTAAGGACTTTGAACATTTCTTTAAGTGCTTTTCAACCATTCGAGATTCCTCTGTTATAAATTCTCTGTTTAGTTTTATACCCCATTTTTTTGATTGGTTTGTTTGGTTTCTTGGTAGTTAGCTTCTTGAGTTATTTATGTTTTGGATATTAGCTTTCTATCAGATGTGGGGTTAATGAAGACTTTTTCCCAATCTGTAGGTTGCCAATTTGTCTTTTTTACTATGTCCTTTGCCTTACAGAAGCTTTCCAGTTTCATGAGGTCTCATTTATCAATTCTTGATCTTATAGCATGAGCTATTGAAGTTCTGTTTAGGAAATTTCCCCCTGTGCCAATGAGTTCAAGACTCTTTCCTACTTTCTCTTCTATTAGATTCAGTGTATCTGGCTTTATGTTGAGGTCCTTGATCCACTTGGACTTGAGCTTTGTGCAAGGTGGCAAATATAGATCTATTTTCATTTTTCTACATACAGACTACAAGTATGACCAGCACCATTTATTGAAAATGCTTTCTTTTTTCCATTGTATATTTTTGGCTCCTTTGTCAAAGTTCAAGAACAAGATCTGAAGACAGTAATGGAAAAGTCCCTTAGAGTAAAAAAGTAAAGGAAAACCTCTAGATTACCACAGAAAAAGACATTTGGAAATCTGGCCCAGTAAGGAGTTAAATTTTGATGGTTGACTAGTAGCTATGGAAAAAAGGGTTATCTTTAAAAAGCCAGCTTTTAAAAAATTTTGTTTATTTTTAATTCAATTGAAAGTAAAGACATTGTTTATAGTATAACAAAAAATTATACTTGGAACATTTTAATTATGTAAAAGTAAAGTCCAATTAGAAATGAAAAACAGAAAACATGAGACTCTGGAGGGTAAAATGCTTTGAAGGACTTGGCCCATGGTGATCTTTAACTCATATTAAAGTGTCTTTCTGGAGAAAGGAAGGGCTTCGTAATAGTCTATGCCCAGTGAAGACCTAACAGTCAAAGCTTGAGGTATCAGGAACATGATCAGAAGCCACCATATGTTAAACCAGCCCCTGTACTATCGCAGGAGGACTGAGCTCAGTGTGTGTTTAAAGGAGAAACACGGGGCAACAAGGAACCTCCTTGCGAGGCTCCCACTGGTTGTATAGTGTGAATCCATGATCCTCAAACCTTCGGTAACATTCATCAATCAGGCTTAAAGGTGCTTGGAAAAGGGACCGTGCCCACAGTCAGAGTGAAACAAACGAGCAGATCTAGCAGTTTGAAGCTGCCAGGAGCAGATTATAAAAAGATCAGGACAGTAACTAGATGGAGCAGAGGTACCTGACGGCCAACCAAAGCCTACATGTGCTGATCAGGGGGTGGGCTTGGAACTGGAAAGCTGTTGCTAAGCTCTGAATGGAAGGTAACTTCTGGAGCCTGGAGAACCCGGGTGATATCAGGTTTGACCATGTATGAGACCTGGGACATGCAGAGATGCAGCTTTAGAAATTCACAAGCTTTTGGTGTTACACTCACTGATGGGCTCCATGATGAACACTGACTACCCGTAATTGGGTATGATGAGCTGTGAAACCAGGACATGTCAGGCATCACCTACAATGTGAAGGGAACTAAACCGTAAGATAACTATTGCATCAAAAATTCTGCAATTTGTCTCCTTAATCCCTCCTCTAATAGATAACACTAGCCTGGGGACAGGAGAGGGAATTCAATGACAATTCATTGCAGTACAGGTGAGGCTTCCAGATGGTCAGACACTGCCCTGCCTTATCTATATTACACAAACTCATCCAACACCTTCCCCCTTAAGGACTGCCATTTAGAACTCAATAGTGCTTCTTCCTTACGTTGGCCTTCTCCTGTGTGACATAAATGTCATGAGATCTGTTTCCATCATTCCTGTCTGCTAGCATCTAACATGTATCCGACATATACCACATAATAAGAGTTAGCAACCAAATGAAAGAACAAATGAATTGTGGGCCCTGAACCATCACCCTTTTAGATGAATGGACATTCCAGTTGAGGTGCCGTGGACAATGACCCAGAAGTCAGGTGGTAAGATTGCTCAGTGATTTCTTATGGCCACTGACTGTGTAAACACTAGCTGTCCTCAGCAGATTCATCTCAGCTTCCAATGTCTGATAAGATCAGGTGTGGCTCCCTCAGGTCATGGGGACAATTATTTGTGGATAAAAGTGCATCACTATTTCTGGGAAGGTTTGGTTCTTTCCACTTGTGTTTGGCTTCTGATAATCCAAAGCTTTGATAGCATAAAAAAATGCCAGCAGTAAATTACATTCAGGAGAGGAGGAACAGGGAACCAAACTGAAGCCCAGCTAACGACCTCTAACCTCCTGAGATTACATCCCTACCCTTACCCCATCAATGGCCATGAAAGTGCTGCTGTGAGGAAAGCACATCAGCCTGAGTTGAAAACATGAATGAACAACCTGCCCAACTTTCTGTTTTATATGTGTTTATTTTAAGGTCTTACTGTTTGGCTCTAGCTGGCCTAGAACTCAACATGTAGACCAGGATAGCTTTGAACTAACTCTAAGAGATCCACCTGCATCTGCCTCCCAAGTACTGAAATTAAAAGGTTGGTGCCTGGTGTATGCAATAGGGTCTGCGTTTGGTAGCTGATTATGTGATGGATCCCTGGGTGTGGCAGTCTCTGGATGGCACACCAGCAAGATTTTGCTGAAAAGACCCTGAGATAGCTGTCTCTTGTGAGGCTATGCCAATGCCTGGCAAACACAGAAGTGGATGCTCAGAGTCAGCTATTGGATGGAACACAGGGGCCCCAGTGGAGGAGCTAGAGAAAGTACCCAAGGAGCTGAAGGGGTCTGCAGACCTATAGGTGGAACAACAATATGAACTAACTAGTACCCCCAGAGCTCGTGTCTCTAGCTGTATATGTAGCAGAAGATGGCCTAGTTGGTCATCATTGGGAAGAGAGGCCCCTTGGTCATGCAAACTTTATAAGCCCCAGTACAGGGGAATACCAGGGTCAAGAAGTGAGAGTGGGTGGGTAGGGGAGCAAGGGGGGGGGAGGGTATCAGGATAGCATTTGAAATGTAAATAAAGAAAATAACTAATTAAAAAAAAAAGTTCTATTAGAATGCTAAAAAGAAAAAGTTGGTGCCACTATGCCCAGCTTTGCCCAAATTTTTAAAGAAATGAATCAGAGAGAGAGAGAGAGAGAGAGAGAGAGAGAGAGAGAGAATGAGAGAATTCTTTTTCAAAGCTTACAAGACTCATCGTAACAATACTAACTAGTTTATCTACCAGCATACCATTTTTAGGATAGTAGGCAGACATAGGTCCAGACACAAAAACATTTTAAGGGAAAAACAGACCAAACCTAAGTGGAGACCGCAGAGTAGGGCAGGTCAGTCAATTTTCCCTTCAGACATAATACGTTCTGAAACAGGGCAGGGCTGAGGACTGGGTTAGACATACAGAGGCTCAATTCCCCCGTCACTTGCTCTCTGAGTACAACAGTACAGAATGGAGTAGCAGGTATCTCGGAACACTGAGCTTAGCCACAGGGCACTTGGGTGCTAGCTAACACATGCATTTTCATGACTTGAGCCCACGAATTAAACTGATAATCTCACCAAAGATCTTTTGTGCTCTTTGTAGATAAAATAGTTTCTAATGTTTTAAAAAGAAAAGTCTTCTAGTTCCAGAGTTTGTAAAGAGTGAATTATTTAGATAAATGCAGAAAAGTTCACTATAATGAGAGGACGTCGATGAGTCTTAACATCATTTTTATTCTCATTCTCATGGCTTTCTAAGCTGTTGAGTCTGAATGGACATAGTCCCAGGAAGGGCTGTCTCCCATGTTCCATGCATGCAACATATGCCCCTGTCCCACCAGCAGCATGTGGTAAGAGCAGATGCATACTCAGGACCGTCGCTTGAGTCAGGAGTGTGCTCAGTGTATGGACTGAGTGCTCATTCTGTGCAATGCATAACAAACCCCCCCCCCCAGCCCTTACTCCTGCCTGATTCTCACTCTCTGAGCTGTCCCTCAGGGTCAGCTTTTGTCTCCTTAGAGGCAATGTTAGTTCTGATCTTAATCTCCAATCTTATTTTGGACTCCAACTCCAGGACTGTAGCCCTTGGCCCACAATCCCCTCCTCTCTACACCTGACCAACAAAAATGAATATTGGTATAGTGACTGGTTTTATGTCAACATGGCACAAGCTTCTGCTGAGGAAATGCCTCCATGAGATCCAGTTGTAAGGCATTTTCTCAATTAGTGATCAAGGGGGAAGGGCCCATTGTGGGTGGTGCCATCTCTGGGCTGGTAGTCTTGGGTTCTTCTATAAGAGAGCAGGCTGAGCAAGCCAGGGGGAGCAAGCCAGTAAGTAACATCCCTCCATGGTCTCTGCATCAGCTCCTGCTTCCTGACCTGCTTGAGTTCCAGTCCTGACTTCCTTTGGTGATGAAACTCAAAATGGTGTAAGCTGAATAAACCCTTTCCTCCTCAACTTGCTCCTTGGTCATGATGCTTGTGCAGGAATAGAAACCCTGACTAAGACAATTGGTATCTTCGTAATTCCCACAGACCTTTAACAGGTATTTTAAAAATAAGCATTTTTAAACTTTAAGAAGTAATAAGAAAATCATGAAAGAATAGAACATATAACAATTCTATTTCTAATTCTTTTTTTTTTTTTTTTTTTAAGATATAGACTAGTAGGGAAGTAGGTAGATCCATAGAGGGTATGCTAGAAATAAAAGATGTTGAGACAAGAAAGTGTAATCAGTAGTGGTGTGTGTGTTTCTGTGTGTGTGGTGGGGGAGGGGGAGTGTCTGTGTATGGTATCTGTCTGTCTGTGTGTGTCTATTTGTCTGTGTATGTGAGTGTTTCTGTCTGTGTGTCTATCTGTGTGTGCATCTGTCTGTATGTGTATCTGTCCGTGTGTATATTTGTCTGTGTGTATCTATCTGTCTGTATGTATGTGTCTGTGTCTGTCTGTCTGTGTGTATTAAATTGTTAAGAAACAACAATAATAAATGACCTCCACCCCGCCCTCATAATAGTTATATCAGTACACATTCTCACCAACAGTATGTTCCTGTCCTCAAAGCTTTCCAGCATGTGGTGTCTGCTGTCTCTTTGCTTCATGATGGTGAACACATCTTCACATGCCTGTTGGCCATTTTCATTCTTTAAATTTCCATTCAAGTCCTTTGCCTGCTCACTGGATGCTTTGAAGTTGGGGTGCTATTGTGCTGTTGGAGTCCCTTATAAGTTCTGGCTAGGAATTTATAGCTAATACATGGTTCCCCAATATCTCTTCCCAGTCGATTGGCTACCTCATCCTCTCCAGCATCCAATCATTTCCTGTGCTGTGTACTTCTCCCCATTTGATGTATTCCATTTGTTTATTTTTGCTCTTATTACATGTGGTTTTGATGAAGTATTAAAAAAAAACTTACCAAAGTCAAATCAAGAATTTTTCTATGCTTTATCTTGGAGTTGTATAGTTTTAAATAAACTAAGTTAGGCACAGAGATGAAAAAATATGTTGTATGATCTAATTTTATTTGGAACCTTAAAATAAAATAGCTTGAAGACCCAGAAATAGAAAAATGTTATGGGGAAAGGATAGAGGTCAAAAGGGCCAAAATACTAGATACTTAGGATAAATAAGATTAGAGCGCTAATACATCATGAAAACTACAGGTAATGATGATGGTAGAAATTTACTAAAAGAGTGAGTCTTGGGTATTTTTGCCATACACACAAAAAATGAAATTATAGATGATTTCAGATATAATAACTTGCTTGACTTCATTAATCATATATGTATATATACTATATATGTTGTATTTTTAAATATATACATTTTTAAAAACTGTTTGGGTTATTGGAGAAGCAAAAATATAACAACTGAATTTACTTAATTTCAGGCAATGAGAATTATACAGTCCCAACACTGAATATTGGATTCTTTGTTTGTTTTAAATATTTATTTATTATTTATGTGTATGTGTGTGAGTCTGAGCGAGTTTATGTGCACCCTCTGTGTGGAGGAACCTGCAGAAACCAGAAGAGGTTGTCAGATCCCCTAGAACTGGAGTTACAGGTGGTCATGAGCTGCCATGTGGGTATTAGAACTGGGCATGGGTTTTCTGCAAGAGCAGTAAGTGCTCTTAACCACTGAGCCACCTCTCCGATCCTGTATTTATATCTAATACAGAATAATCAGGGTTACTCTTGTGCTTTCTGAAACCACAGAACTTTGAAGATGTTAATTGAGTGAAATGCCAGAAATACTTTGCCTGTGGAAGAGGAAGTTCGACTTTATCTGTTCTTATACAATTCTACTGGTGATTTATTTTTCTGATTATTAGATCTTTAAGTCAAGTGTCTCTGATATGATTCACATACTAACAAAAAGGATATCCACCTATGAAAACTTCCATCTTACTATTTTGCTGCTATGTGGATATCTCATTTGTATTTGATGCTTACTATTATTGATTTATAAGGCCATATACACACAGTGATGCTTCCAAACAGTGATAGAAAAGCATTACTATTTTTATGGTTTTATCACTCACTGGAATAGACGAACCACAAAAACAATATGGCAAGGTCAGGAGTCCAGTTAGCACACAGATGGGACCTGCATCAGCAAGCCCTGTTATCCTGTGTCTATGTCTACATCTGTGGGGGCTGGGGAGGCAGGACAGATAGACTGTGACCTCAGAACAGAAATGCACGTGTCCACAGGGGCTGGGAGGAATAGCACACTAATATCCTAGCACTAAGTGGGAAGAGGCATGATTGGAGTTCAAGGGAACCCAAGTTACACAAAGTTGAAGCCCAGCCTAGATGACAGGAGACCTTGTCTCGAACAAAGAGCCTTAAAGTAGGAAGGAAAGTTTTTTTATAGAGCGGCTGACTCAAGTCCCTACCGGAAAGCAATGAGGTAGAGTGGCAGAGCCAAGCTCACAGGGACCCTTCCGGTAAGCAAAACCATGATCTAGCACTGGTAAGGGACAGAATGACAGCCGAAAAGAGGAAAGAGATCTGAAGCCCCAAGTGTCCTTCACCCGCTGAAAACGAAGAGAAAGGGGCTAAGGCCATCTCCTCCCATTTGAGTGCAGCCAAAGAAGGCTACAAACTAGGATCTGGAAAGTTGGGATTCTGTAAAACGTGGATGGTGACTACGCCTGGCTTTGCTTCTGCACAAAACATCAGGGACTTGGGACAGTATCCATGATTGTTCCACAGTTCTGCTGGTCAGAAATCTAAGTGGACTTCACTCCATTCTCATGTCACTGAAACCAAAGTGTTGCTGAACTAAGGGTGTTAACCCGAAGCATTCCCTTCTAAACTCATCTTGCCTACAGGTCAAACTCATGACCTTGCATGTGTGGCACTGATGTCCCTTGTCCCTCCATCCATTTAGCTGGAAATCTGTTCCAGTCCAGCAAAGTCACTCAAATTCCCTGGCCATTTTTATCTATTATCTTCAATATTAACAATGTTGAGTCAATACGCTGTATGCTTCAAATGCTCGGTTGGCTATAGTTTGGAGAAGGTTTAAGTATATCCCTCTAAAACCAGCAGTTCTTAACCTGTGGGTCATGACCCCCTTGGAGGTCAAACAACCCTTTCATAGGGGCCACGTATCAGATCACCTGTGTATCAGATATTTACATTATGTTTCATGACAGTAGCAAAATTAGTGATGGAGTAGCAGGGAAAATAATTGTATGGTTGGGGGTGTATTAAAGGATCACAGTGTTAGGAAGGCTGAAAAAGACTACCCTAAACATTTGTGTGCTGAAACTTAGACCTGAAGAGAGCAGTTTCAGTTCGGGGGAGGGAGGATGTCAGATGATGCAAATGGTAGGCATCAATTCAAAGGGACGTGGGACCCTAGTGTCTGCCTGTGGTATCTTGTTTGTAAGGATAATCTCTAGCCCACATGTGTTCACATCGTGATATAATGCAGTAGTGTTGAGCCAGAGAGCCGGTGCGTGTTCACATCGTGATATAATGCAGTAGTGTTGAGCCAGAGAGCCGGTGCTTTGCTGAACCCCAGAACTGGGAGTTGAGTAACTTTCTTTCATCAATAAAGTTTACCTAACTTGAGTATTTTGTTATAAAAATGCAAGGAAAAAACATCCTGCTACCCTTTCTGCCACCCCAGCCCCATTCTCCACCAGCCAGAGAAGGCACTGTACACAAACCACCCCACCGAACCACACAGGTAAGGTCACCTGTGCCATAGAAACAAAGGTGAGAAAAATATAATTTCACTTCTCGCCCCTCATGGGTTCTTCGCGGGGGACTAATTTATGTCAGCAAGAGGCAGATTAATGGGGCGGGTGGCAAGCAATGGCAACAGCACAGGCCATGTGTCACACTGACAAAAAGCAGCTCCCTCTGGATGGCTGCAATCTCTGTGGGCAATGCCTAGACGTTAACCTCAATATTAACACAGAGCAATGAAGTTTGAGTGGCAGGACAAAGAGACAGTTGCTTCTCTCGCAAGAAGTAGGGAAAGTGGAAGCAGGAACATCTGGCCCTGGGGTTCTCTGGGTGGGTAAGCTCCTGTGTCCAGCAACAGAGGGTTGCCACCTCTGGGTTGAAACCAAAAGCCCTACATCTGTATGAATCTCTCTCAAGGGCCAAGCAATCAAGTTGATGGGGAAATGTTCTGCTTTTTAACCATCCTTAGAAATATGATGGTTTCCTAACATAAGCAGAGAGACCAGGTTTCATCATCTCTGCAGGTCTGAGGATTAGGGCAGAGTGGTTTTGGGAAGCCGGTCAGAAACTCACCTTCAGAAACCTCTAGCACCCCCCACCCCCAGAACTATGGCCATTTTTATTTAGCATACACTTAGTATAAATGCTTTTAAAGGAGGCCCAGCTCTCCCCAGCAGCAGTCCACCTTGAGAAATCTGGCCAGAAAGGTTTTCAAAAGCCCGTGTTTGAATCAAGTCACACACCGTTATCCCCAGACATTTCAGAGCCTAAACCCAAAGAGTTTTGGTGGGGTTTGCTCAAGGCGCAGCAGGGCTCTGGTTTCCCAATGTGAACAGAGGAATCAAAACCCAGGTTTCCAGAAGTTGTGTGCCAGAAAGATATTTGTGATAGCAACAGAACAAAGAAGCAAAAACCTGGAAATCCAGGGCCCAAACCTAAGGCCATCCTGGCCAAGTGAACTGTGGCATTCACATGAGCGAGTATAGTATAGGGGAGGGGGACGGAAGGTGCTCTCTGAGTATTAATATGGAAAGAGCCCCAAAAGGCATTGTTCAGTAACCCTAAAAGTACATAATAGGTTATATAATATGCCACTCTTTGTAGAGGAAAGACAGAAGGGAAAAAACTTATGTTTATGTATATGTATGTATGTGTGTGTGTGTTCCATATGTAAGCCTTGTGAAAAAAAATAGAAGCTAATTAAAATGAATATTCATGGAAGAAAGAAACAGTAGATGGAAAGAAGGAGGGATGGATTAATATTCTGTCCAGATATTTAAATTTCAATCTCAAAGAATACCTATAAGAAATCACTTTAAAAAGCAGAAAGCTTTATCCATCTCATTTATTAAAAAGACCATCACTTCTTCCACAAAGTGCCTCACATCTGACTTCGCTGACACAGCTATGGCGAGCCACCCAAACAAACAAAGCCTCGTCTGCCATGTGACTCCCAGATCCACTCTTTCTGCCCAGCTAAGCAGAAAGAAACCAAGGGCACAGGGGGGCGGGGAAGAGGGATCCTTGGAGATAAAGGTCTCTCGGAGACTCTGATTGATATTCCTGTCATTCCATAGAGCCCAGCGCCCCAACGGGGTGGCAGGGCATCTGAGACAGGAGCCTGCCTTTCCCTGCTAGGAGGCTGCAGTCTCCCTGTCTCCACATCCCCATCACTTCTCTTTTACAAGCCCGTCCTTTCACATTACAGGGCTTCCGTTTGTTAAGAGAACCAACCACTCTGCTCTTTATGTTAATTGGAATCGGCTGCTTTGGGCTCTGACACAGACATTTAGCGCGAACAGTCAATTGCTCTTTCCTCAGCCATCTGGCAAAGGAGTTGAAACTAGCAATTTTCCGAGTCAGAATTAGACATCTGAGCATGAAAGTGCACGTCGGCACACCCCTCAGAAGTGCGGAGGGAAGAGGGGCAGGTAGTAGGATGCTATTAGTCCCAATCTGGAGGGCTGTGATCTTGACTCTTGATCGAGCGGCATCTTGGTTTCTCTCACACCGTTCTTTGCAGCGGACTGTGGACACACTGGAGAGTAGACACCCTGAGTGGTAGCGGCATCCTGGCTTTTCCCTGCTTTGCCCCCATCTCTCTTTAGATAGGTGTAACTATTTAGATTGTCTCTCTGTGATATATGAGTGGCCTCTCTGAATTCAGCAAGGACTTGTGGAGCACGGTACCTTCTGCACAGCATTTCCTGGTTCTTCCAGGTTCTTCTCTGTCTCCCTCCCTTCATAAGTTAGCTTGTTCTCTCTGCCCTTCTATAGGAATGTGCCCTTCATTTCTCTTGGCAGTTCCTCCTACCCTATATATGCATGTCTGGGGCATTTATAGGTCTAAAGACTACACACAAATGGTGTTGACTTACTTTCTTAAGAAAGGGAACTCATGCCAAACCTATCTCACTTTGACTGGTTTATATGAACCCGTGCCAGTTTCACGGTAAGCACCACATACCCATCCTTGCAAGGTAACAGATTCTACTCCTGGCTACCATTGCAGAAGTCCTAAGAAAGAGCTACAGCATGCTACCACCCACCAGCCTGGCCAGAACATAATATACACTCTAGAGTCAAGAACCTGAAAACTATACAGCTATCTATTAAGCAAGGCAAACATATCACTTACTAGTCAAAGGCTATGCCATCCCTAAATCCTTTGTGCATGCCTGAGGTCCCATGTAACCACTACCTAGATAAAGCAAATATGCCAACAAGTGCTCTTCAGGTAAATCTGAGCTGAAGCTGTGTTCAGATATACCTGCCCACACACCATGCTCAAAGAGGAAATATGCCCCAGCTTCAGGCACATTTCCAGCATCTTGGGATGCTCCTGGGGTATTCCCTGATTCTGATCCTCATATCCACATCACCAGGAGGAAAGCCAATGAAGTTGAGAGGGAGAGTAGAAACGCTGTGTAACTCGAGACTTGGGCAGTAGGCTCTATACTCAGGCTTCTGTGCAGCCATGACCAGATACAACTTAATGGATGAAGCCTTTATTTTGTCTCACAGTTTCGAAGAGTTGTCTATGGGTCCTGTGCCCCCATGGGCAGAAGTAAGTAGCAGAGAAAATTCTTCACCTCATATCAAGCAAGGGTTGGGTGATGTCAGAACAGACCCTGAAGGAGCACTTCCTCCAGTAACCTCCGTCCTCCAGTACCCTCCACAAGCTACCTGAGCATCACCTACTGAGAACCAAGTTTTCAAAACACGAGCACATGGAGAACATTCTGTATTCCGACAGTTAGCTGCTGTCTTTCCCCCTATGTGCCACCTGCCCCGAGTTTTGTTCTTTCTCCCTGTTTCTTGCCCTAAGTTCATGCAATAAGCTATACCATCCCAGCATGGTTCTGCGAGTCTTTTATTCCATAACTTAAACTTGCAAGCTGTGGCGGTTTGAATATGCGTGGCTCATGGGAAATGGCACTATTAGGTGTAGCCTTGTTGGAGGAAGATTGTCACTGTGTAGGAAGGCTTTGAGGGCTCCTAGTGCTCAGGCTCTGCCCAATGTGAATGAGACCATCCTGGCAGCCTTTGGATCAAGATGTAGAACTCTCAGCTCCTCCTGCACCATGTCTGCCTGCATGCTGCCATGCTTCCTGCCATGATGATAATGGACTGAGCCTCTGAAACTATAAGCCAGCCCCAATGAAATGTTTTCCTTTATAAGAGTGGCTTTGGTCATGGCGTCTCTTGACAACAATGGAAACCCTGAATAAGACACTTGCCACAGTGCTTGCAAGCTACCATGGTACTGGGTTTCAGCAAATGATACTCCCAATATAAGGTGTTTGACATGCTTAACTAAAGACAGAGATTCAAGGTCCCTTTGCCTTGCCCCACTCATTCTCTCAAACCTGATACAGTGCAGGAATGGACTCTCTGGAAAACTCTCTTATTTGCCTAAAAACAAGATCAACAAGGATGACTCTAGTCACCTTCAGTCTTCTTGCTAAAACTTTAGTAACAACGAAAGATGGAATTCATACTTCAGAAGAGGCTGAAAGCCATCTGTCACACCTACAGCTACAGCCCTGAGGAACTTTATCCAAGACCATTCATTGTCTATTTTTCAGGCTCGAATTAGTCATCTCCCCATGACTGTAACACAGTCCCTGAGACAAGTTAACTTATAAAGAGAAAAGGCTTTTATGCGACTCAGTTCTAAAGGTTTTGTTACCAAACTATTTGAAGGCAGAGTTTGAGCCCTTGCAGCCCTAGAAACCTATGCTTACCCACTCCTCCTTAGTCAGTTAAAGAGTCAAGGAAGATGAAAGGGAGAGAATGGAGATTTAGCCCTTGTGGCTATGTTGGTTTAAATAAGAAATGTCCCCCATAGGCTCTTGTAATTGAACAGTTGCTCCCCAATTGATGGCACTGTTAGGGGAGGTTTAGGAGGTGAAACCTTGCTGGAGGAAGTATGTCCCTGGGGGCAGATTTCAAGAGCTTTTAAAGCCTCACTGTTCCAAGTTTGCTCTGTGCTTGTGTTTGAAATATGAGCTCTCAGCTTCCTCTTCCTGCCACCATGCCTAATAATTCCTGCTATGCCTTCTGACCGTGATGGACTCTTAGTTTTTGGAACCATACATCCTTAAGTTGCTTGCTATTGGACATTGTGTTTGACTACAACAACAAGGTAACTAATTCACTAACCAGATAAGGAGGTTCAGTGATAGCCCCTCAACTCCATCTTTAGGATGCTGATATGAGATTTATAAAGGAGGTATATAGGTAAGCCAGTCAGAGTGCAGATCCACCCATCAGTGACCTGTTATTGCCTTGGCTGAAGTTTCTCCTAAGAGGAAGTCTAATAAGCTGTCAAAACTATGTGAAATCTCTTTCCAAAAACCTAGCTCCTGGCTGGCACCAGACTTCATCATGAGATTCTGGGAGGAAATTCCAAGTTCTTGGGTCCATTGTGTCAATAGCCTGATAGCCAAAGGGAGGATGCGTGTCTACATGTCTTTCTGTTGAGTGCCTTTGCTTGCCAGGACTTCTACAGTGTCAGTCCATGATTCTGCCATTATGCAATGGCCCAGTCACCTTGGGTCTGAGGCAGTACATCACGGCAGAGGCACACGACATAGCCAAGCTGTTTACCGCATGGCCCATGTTCTGAAATCTGCTCCAAAGACCCAGAAGCAGTGACCAGCAGGCCACCAAGCATTCCCACCCCATAAATTTCACATCACCTTCCAGTAACACAAAACTGGAGAGCAGCCATTTAACAGCTGAGCTCCTGGAAGACATCCTAAAACCAAAATAAGCAAGGCCTGCTTGTTTATGCTAAAATACATTAGCTGTCCCTCTAAATATGCCTACACACACACACACACACACACACACACACAACCCATTCTTTCTCCCCTATGAAGAAGTATATTGAAACCTTAACCATCTATTTATTCTCTGAAATCCATATTATGTGTTTATGCCGTGTGCATATTCATGTTAATGAGCTTGTATCTTTTCTCAAGTTGATTTGTGTATTCTCAATTTTTTTCATCATATTGGAAGCTTCAGTCCTTCATAAAAAGAGGGATAAATTCCCTTTGCTTCTCATCGTGTACCACAGCAGTTCCCTATAAAGGTGTTTCACAGGAGGCTGGCCCCGCCCTAAAATCTCTCTTCAGCTCTGTCTGGACTTGGGATTCCAAGTCCCTCTTCTTCTCTCAAGTTCTCAGGTCTCCTTTCAGTGACTCTGTGATCTAGAGAGCCGCTGTGGTTTTCCAGAGACTCAAAGGGTCCTCTGCTTCTAAGGCACCCACTCGGCTCCCACAGGCGAGCCACAGTCACCTTTGGGGTCACATCTGTGTGTGCTGGCTTTTCGCCTTCTTTCAGAGACCGACCATCTCATCTGTCCTTTCGTTCTTCATGTCTGTCGGGAGTTTTCCATTTATCTGTGGAAGCCAGGCTCCTCTAAAGCAAATGACTGGCTCAGTGTCCTGTTCTAAATACTATTGCAGTCTCCTGTTCTATCTACATACTGCAACATATCTATTGCAGTTCAGGTTAGAGGAAGTCATTGAGAAGGGTATCATGGGAGACAGAGGAACTACTTTAAAAGGTGTCTATGCACAGACAGATCGTGGTGTATATATTTCTGCACCCCACATTCAAACCTGCCCATAGCAACTTTCTTTCTTCTGTTGGCAACTTTCTCCAAACCACACATGGTGTAACCACTGAAGAGTGCGGTTTCAGAGGCCATCCACAACAACTGAAGGTTTGTGGTCTCATGGTCAGTGTGTATAGAGCTTTTATCTCTTTAGCATTTTCTACCTTCATTCTCAAAAGGTCACCCATAACTTTAGAGGTTGCAAAATGACAAGCCGTACCGTGTCTGCATTCAGAATTAAGAATT
The DNA here is from genome assembly GCF_900095145.1 of Mus pahari. Classification (NCBI taxonomy): domain Eukaryota; kingdom Metazoa; phylum Chordata; class Mammalia; order Rodentia; family Muridae; genus Mus; species Mus pahari. Next base: position 64,496,142 of record NC_034598.1, read on the forward strand.
TCACATTTAAAGAAATCCAAACTTTTCACTTACATCACAATGTGAAAGATCCGGATATGTCCTCTCTCCTGCTAATAATGGGTTAATATCTTGAGATGGATCACACCATCCCCAGGTCCTTATATTCCTGTCTATCACCAGTGACTAATGGGTTCATTCGTATTCTGGCATGGCTGTCCTGGGCTAGTCTAGAAGGCTTTAGAATTCCAGGCTGGTACCTCATGTTTACCCTAGATGCTATCAACCTATTCTCCATTCTACCACAGAGTTTATGTGTCTAGCTGCCCTATGCAGGTTCCTGTTCACTGGAGCATTAGTCCTTGATATTCTCTCTGCCTGTGTTTTCCCATCCCCTGCTTTCTCAAGCAAACCTCCTCACTCTTGGTCTCTGTTTTGTCAGCCCCCACCACCACTTGACCTTGGCTGATCTTCCCTTAAACCAATAACACAACTTGACATACCCTAAGCTGTTGGATGCCTGCGGGGAATCTCTCTGTGTTCTAATGTTCACATTCCTATTTCAACATAGGGGTCATCATATATTGACAAGACCCCAGAATCCTCTTTAAAAAGTACTCAGGTGCTTCTCCTAATGACAAACCCACAGGCCTGAGACCTCTCCATTCAGTGGGTAACCTAAGTTCCCGAGGTTCGTGAAAGCCTTGAGCAAAAAAGAAAAAGCCAGATGAAATGGTTTGACCTTCAGGTGTAAGAGTTCTCCTTTCTTTCCCAGACTGTAGCTAGCTGGGATTATTTTTATCATTTTTCAAAGCAGCAACATTTATTTCCTCTGCTCCAGTGAGCTGTGCAGATGCAAGGTCTAGAAGGAATATTTAGTGGTCGCCATGGTTACCATTAGTCATATGAAGTTATGGCTGGTGTGCAGATAGCTCTCTTCACAGCTGTAAAAAGAAAGCAGGCTCCAAAAAGGCAGGCTTGTTGGGGCCCTGAGGAGTTTTCTTCTGTAATATGTCCAGCCCCTTGGGTGATTCATCTTAATCTGTGAGTTTAATTCACACTTTAAAAAATGTAGGCAACAGAGATTTCCCAGAATACAAAAGCCCGAAGGGAACCTAGAGGTAGTTCAGCTCCAACCCCTGATATTATAAACCAGGAAAGCGAGGTCAAGAACATTAAGGACTGGAGGAGACACAATAGGACAGCTAGAATCATTGAAAAAGATGTCATTAGGACGTGCCAAGGCCAGGACTTCCTCTGTCTTTCCTTGTCCCTCATTCTCAGAGCTATGAGACTAAGTCATAGAAAGTCCTGGGTCTGACAAGAATTACCCCAGTCCTTGTAAATGACCCCACACAGATGTGCTGGACTCCTTGAAGGAGGGCTGGAGCCAAGAACTATATCTGTCTGCCAAAACCATGGTAGGCTTGGAATGCCCCGAGGTTTTGGATGGGTTAAGTTCAGATGGAGGTCCTGGTTTGCTGGTGCTAACCAGCCTTTTCATGGGTACCCTACCCATGCCAGACCTCCCTCTGTGGTCAGATTTCTTGCTGTCTTGTATAGGCTCTACCCTGCCCCAGACTCAGTATCCAACAGAATTTTCCATCCATTAAGCATGCTGCTGTGGCTTATATTCTATGGCTTTGTGATTCTCCGAGGGTAGAAACAAAATTGTGCGTTGACTGTCTTAAACAAGAAGTGCCCTGAATCTAGAAGAGCGACTTGCTTTTGTGATCTTAGCACTTGGGTGGTAGAGCAGCACAGTGGTGAGTTTAAGACCAGTCTGAGCTATGAAGCTAGGTCCAGGCTAGCATACACTACATCATGAGATATACGGACAAGATAAAACAACCTGGGTCCTAGACTGGGACACTGGTTCAGGGGAGAAAGCCAATAGGAAAACATTACTAATGCGATTAAGGACATTTAAATACTATCTATTATATATAGTATACATATTATATACTAAGCAGTACCACCTTGGTGAAGCTGATGATCATGATCTAAATGAATTAAATGAGAGGAGAGAACAAAAGAAAATGAGACAAAATATTAAACCAGATGCATCTAGCTAGATGACTAGAGGTGAATCTTTGCATTCTTAATTTTTATATAAATTTGAGATGGAGTCAAGGATACACATCTTAAATTCTTCCAATTCAAGGGGTCTAACATGCAGATGTCAGGTAAAGGCACACAATGTAAACTCAAATTTACAGTTCCAAAACTCATTTAACTATAACACCCAATTCTGACCAAGTGAGAATATACTTATATATACTTATTCTTTAAGAGACACTGAGTGTCGTCAGTACAAATGCTTGGGAAGAATTATGTGCTTTGTTTCCTGGGTTTCTTGCTTTCTAGATGATCAGAAATGCCCACCCCCCTAAATTGTATGTATACACAGAGAGACAGAGAGAGAAAGAACGAGAGAGATGGGGGGGGCATGGAACAGAATTGTTGTGATTTAGAGCTTCACAGAGAGATTCCCAAGACCCCTTATCCACTTTCTGTACTAGAGATAGTCCTGATGCAGATGTGCACATCCCTGCTAAATCAGCAGAGACCCTACCTCACCCTTTCTCAGAGAGATCTATAATCTATAATTGTGCTAGCCTCAAGAAGATTTGGTCACGTGCTTCTACAGTGCTAGGAATCAATAAGCTAGACATTACTAAGATTTTGAAGCCAAACATTTTGCTAGGCCGTATGAAACCATATTGAACACAGTCGGTCATACGCATGTTGATTCAGATGACAATCAACCACACATTGTCTTGTGCCTCGTGGGGGTAGCAAATGCTCACCAGTTCTGGGCCTTTCCAGGTGTTTTCGGTACCTCCTCTCTGTGTATATGTACCTGGCTCACCCATGGGCATGCAGCCAGGTTATGATAAATATTAACAACAGCTGTTCACCTGGGCGTTTCTGGGTCTCTTCTACTATGTAGCATCTTTCAGTTCTCTGAGACACAGTAGTTCTGCATTCTTCAAATAGCACAATAGAGCTCCAGTCAAGCCTTCCTCGTTCCTGAGCATCACTGTCAGTCATAATACTTACATGAACGCCCTTTGACCCTTCATAGTTTTCTCTTCTGCCTTGCAGTTGTATGTTACTTGCTAAGGTCCTCCATGTGTCTTTAAACGCTACCTCAGAAATCCATGTGCACCCTGCACATCGTTCAGCGAGTCATACATATTACCACACATTTTCCAAGTAACTCACCTTAAAGGACTAGAGTCTTATTTTGAAAAAGGTCTGCATTCTGTGCCCTGCAAGAGGAAGCTGGGCTGTGAGTGGTGTGTTTCAGAGGTGACTTTCTGTCCTCCTTGCTGACCTCAAGCTGCCTTATCACTTTATGATAGCTCGACAGGGCACTGATTCCCAAAGGTACATGGGACTGTCAACCTGAGCCAAGAAGGCAGACATGTTTCTAAGAGTGTGGGCTAAAATCAGACAGAACAGTTCTCCCGCTTCCTAGTCATGCAACCATGGACAACTCAACTTCTTTGACCCTTAGTTTTAGAGTCTTTAAAATGGGATGTTTATGTACCTGCCTTATAGGATGGTATGAAGAGTTAAATGAAGCTTGTAATGCATGAAGCATGGGCCCCCAGAAAGAATGCCAACTCGTCTTACTTATTACATTGCACACCCTGTCAGCTTGTGCCTGGGGAGAGAGAAGAGGAAGGTATCTGCCCTTGTATCCTCAACTTTTCCTTCTGTAAAAGGGGTTGTTCCTTTCTGCTTGTTTTTAGAGCTACTGGCATAGTTGAAAAGGTACAAATATAAGCAAATACCGAATAAAACTCAGGTCTCCACATCACCTCCTGTAGGCTCCTCAGGCGCTCCTCACCTTGCTATGGCTTTCTCAACTAACCTCACTTTGGGAGAACTGTTCCCTTTGTTTTTCTCTCCTCTTTGGGAGAAATACTCTAGTGTATTCTATCTGAGCATGCTCCTTCAGTTCTCAGCTCAGCCAGTGTAAAGTCAGCTAGATGAATTCAACTTTCTCAGTCTCTGAGAGGGTCTCAGTATTAAATGCCTCTGTGGCATTCAGACCTGAAGGCCACTTAGCATGGTATTCCATCACAAGTCCAACAGGGCATAACAGCTAGGACTTCCTCAGGGCTCAATTAGCTGAAATATCTTCCAAAAGAAAATGAGAAAAAGACCATCGCAAAACCCAAAGCAGCGCCCTACCTCGAAAAACTAAAATAAGAGATGGTCAATCTTCAGAAATGTATGTCAGCAGTATAATTTACAACTCATGGTCCAGAAGTGACCTGTGTGGCCAGAGGGATGAGACACTTGACCGATGAGACCAAACGCCAGATCACTGTTCTTGTTATTGGAGGTGGCAAAGGAAAGTCAGACGAATCTTTGGAGAACAAAGAGAGGAATTTAGACCCTTACTGAAAAATCCGGCTCTAAATTCACTCCTTAGTTTATGGCTTTGAATCTTACCCCAAGTCACCCTTGAAATACTTGGGAGGTCAGCTGGGGAGAAATACATACAAAGGTTTTAAAAAAAAGAACTAGGATCCATAACTCTGATCCTGTCCTGTGATAAGCTCATGTTCCAGGGCACGGGCTGTAGTTCTTTCCAAAGCCCACAGTTCTGAAGCTAAACACAGTCAGATAATTGCTTGGCGCTTGTAATCCACACCAAATCCCCACACTCCAGTGATTCATTCTGAAAAGCTCGCTCAGAAACAAGCCCCAGCTCGGAGCGGGTGGGGGATGCCTTCCATACTGACTCTCTTGGATTGAGAGAGGGGAATGCTTCCCAGCTGCTCGCCACTGGGCAGAACCTCGGGGTGAGCTCATATTTGGAAACAGGAGATGAACCGATAGCAAAGATTAATGAGGTTCTGGAAAAGCAAGTTTAAACAGTTGTGCTCATGAACCCGATGTGATTACAAACCAATCAAAACTAGGAAACTATGTGGCTGTCTTACTCTTCTGTATTGGGCCACCCTAAAACAGCTGCATCTTGCTGCTTTACTGGCTATCCCTGGACAGTGATGGTTTACAAGCTCAAGCCTCAGTTTAGATACTTCTTTCCCGCCCCCAAATCTGTGTTTACTTGTTAATTTTGAGATTATAATATAATTATATTTCTTCCTTCCCTCTCCTTTCACCAAACTCTATCATATACTCCTCTCCACTCTTTTTTTCAAATTCATGGCCTCTTTTCTTTAGGAGGAAGAAAGAGAGGAGGAGGCATTCAATGGGACATCCAGAGGGCATCTGGGGCTGAAGGAGGACATGTTGCGGTGTCATTTAAAAATCTTCTAATCTCTTCTTTCCCTGAAATTACTCAGTAATGCCATAGATCTGACATGATCCCATTTGTAAGATACTGCCTCAATGGAACTTTGCCAATACAGCTTAATCCTAGCAAGGTAGAGAAACTTGAGTCTGGAGCAGGAGCAATCGGCAACCTGGAGCTTTGTGATGCAAGGGACTCAGCCTGAACACTAGAGCCAAGAGCTTGAAAGACAGCATTAAATGTTCACACTGGCTTTTTTTTCTATTCAACAGTGTGTCTTCCATTGCCCATGACTCCCACTATAAAATTTGACCAAAAAAACCTGCCCATGTGGGGCTGTAGAGATGGCTCAGTGGTTAAAAGCATTTACTGCTATTGCAGAGGACCAAGGTTCAGTTGCTGGGGTCCACATTAGCAAGCCCACAGTTGCCTATATCTCCAGTCCTAGAGGACTGCATAGACCTGGTATACATAAACTCACACAAACCCAAACATATATATAGTACCTTTGTAAATGGTTTATATTTGCTTATACATCTACCAGGGGGAAAAAAACTCCTTTTGTAATGGAAACTTGCTAAGAGAACTTAGGTTAAACTATGGTACAAAATATGTTTTTATCTCAACAGCCAATAGTTTAAGATCTAATTCAAAATAGAAGAAGAAAGCAGAAGAGGCTCATTCTTCGAGTCTGAGTTATATGCAAGGTCAAAAGAAATAGTCTAATTTGGAAAACTAAGCCAGGTATAGCCTCAAACCACCCTTAAAAGTCAAGAGAGAATTAATCACCACGTGATGGTGGTACTCAAGTTCTGTTAGGGCCACTTCCAAGAGGGCAACAAAACTCTCCCCAGGCTATGGCAAACAGAAAAGAACCTTGACCCACCTGTGTTCTTGCAGAGACACAGTGCCTTTCTAGGATGGTCTACAGGCGAGAATGGTCATGAACCGCCACATGTCTCAGTAGGATGGTCTACAGGCGAGAGTGATCATGACGGTCTCGGTCAGTTTGTGTTTTCAGGTGCTTACTTCTGCTTGGGCCTGGAATAAATAGAAAGATGTAGGCACTCAATTGACAGTTGGCAATACTGGGATTGATTGTCACTCAGAACCAGAAGCAGCATTTTACAAACACCATTCTCTGGGACCAAAAAGACTAGGTGGATCAGGACTGTGGCTCTAGCCGCAGACTCTAGAGAAAGCTTTTCCAACCTGTGGGTCCAGACTTCTTTGGGAGTTGAATGTTAGACATCCTGCATCTCAGATATTTACATTACAATTCATAACAGTCACAAAATTACAGTTGTTAAGTAGCAGCAAAATAATTTTATGGGTGGGGGGTCACCACAACAGAAGGGACTGTACTAAAGGATCACAGCATTAGGAAGGTTGCAGTCTGCTGCTCTACAGGAAGACAAAAACAGGAATGCTAGAAAGAATGTTCTCAGGGAGATGAGAAAGAAAATAGGAGTCTCCATCTCATAACATGGCCTCCTGACAGCATATTAAGGACTGTAGAGGCACAGGCCAGAGGAGGGCTGAAGGTAGGAGTCGCACCTGAAGGGGAGGGGAAAGCTCTTAGGAGCCTCCTGCCTGTACAACAGTGAAAGCAAGGCTCCTGGGGGTTAGCTCTGTCCACAACCCAGATGGGTTCTGAAACTGGTTTGAGCTGGAGTGGTGAGTAAGGGCTAAGTGAATTCTGCTAGAAGTATGAAGAAAATAGAACTGATGTCCTGGTTTGCTTTAAAAACTATAATGCAATATTTAAAATTAGATATGAAAACGATATCAGTTCAGTTTGCACCCCTCCATCCCTGACACCCTGTAAAGTAATTGACTGAATTACCCAATCCATGAGGCACAAGATGGAAACCAGTAATTCCTCCTATTCCTCCAACCCCCCCGCAAATTACCACGTGGGCTTCTGAAGTCACCCCGGTTCTCCTCGTCACAATATGGTCTCAGGCCTTAATCTTTCTCATGGAACCTTTTATTATCTAGCCATGTAGTCTCAGAAAAGATAATTAAAAAAAAAAAAAAAAAAACAGAAAAAAAGAAAAAAGAAAAAAGAAAAAAGAAAAAAACCTTCTCAAAGCTCTGTTTCTTCTTTTTCCGTCTTCCTTTGTTTCTTTCTCTTTTCACGTATACCAAAAATGAATAGAACCCCATGACCTCCAAGGTTCCATCCAAACCTCAATAAGAAAAAGAACCACTTCATCCCTGGTCTGGAAAAGAACAGACATACTGGAGGATTATGAACCGTGAAAAAAAAAAAAAAAAAAAAAACCACACCAAGGAAAACCACCCCAAATAACACAGTGCTTTCAGGATCAATGATTAAATGAAGGAAAGTTGCATGTCCAGGAAAAAAAAAAAAACTGCACTGGTCTGCAATCTAATGTCCACCCAAGAGGAAATTTACAGTCATGTGATTTATGAATTATCATATGTAACATTCCTCTAGTGTTTACATAGAGGGCCCCTGTGTTGTAATTAAGGGAGCCAGTGGGGTGCCTCTGCTCACTGCTAACTAAATGAATTCTGATCTGCTTGAATCAGGAAAAGTGTGATTGTGCGAAATTTCAGCTGCTCAGTACTCCCCCTTGACAGTACAAATCAGTCTACAGTTTCCCTTGGCACAGCTTTAATTATCTCATTAGAGCCTAATTGCCGACTCTTTACGAAGAACCAACCAATCACCCTGAGTCAGCTTCCCCCTTACCTATGTGTATTTCTCTTTGTGTCCCTGAAAGCTAAGCAAGGTAAAGGGGAGTGTAGTTTGGCTCAAGGGGCTTGAGGCAAACCCAAAATATTATCTGATCTCAGGTTCACCATAAGCCATGGAGGTAATTTAAAAATCCTGCAATTTTTTTTCCCTCTAATTTCTAAATGATATGCCTAGGACCATCTGCCAATGGGAGATCAGTCAATCTATCTTACTAGGACTTGACCTTGGAAAATCCACGGGATCACACTGAATTTTAATTCACTCATCTGGCAAGTGTCACAAAACTGTTGCCAAGATGTGGTGTTTACTTATATTCAACCCTGGCTAAGTCTAGCCTCTGTGGTCTTCATGAAGAAAAGCAATGGCCACCATTTTCTGAATACCCACTATGTGCCAGGTTCTAGGCTATGAACTGCATATATATTAGCTCTAGGAGTCACGATCAACAAGAATTCTGAGGAGAAAACTGAGGCCTTGGTTAGACTCTATTGTTCGTTCGTTTTATACCTACCCAAATGAAACTGATGGGTAGGGAGGTACAGAAGGCCCTAGGAGAAGATTCCTGGGGATATAAATATGATCGGATTACACTGTATGATATTTCCAAAGAGTTAATGAAAACATCATTTAAAACAGAAAGAAACAGAGAGAAAGGAAGGGAGAGGGGAGGAGGCAGGAAGAGCATCTGCAGCTTATGAGACAATCACTGCAAACATCCTCAGCATCAGGAAGAAACTAGGTCTCATACAGAAGTACTGAGACAAAAACGTGCTCTACCACCCTAGCAGCAAGGTCATGGACTGCTAGAGTCACCAGGCTTCTTGTCCCGTTGGGAACACCAGAGCTGGCATCAGAGAATCTCGTTTCCAAACTCCCCTGCAATATGTGACTCCCACACCAGGCATCCCTGTCATTGTCAGCCACTTTCCCAAGGGCAAGCCACAGCAAGGTCTATCTGGCGTTCACTACGTCATTAAACGAATACTCGGATGACCAGAGAAACAAATGCCTCCACTCCTATTCACAGCCAAACCTTTCTGCCATCACCTCTAGAATTCCATTTTTTGGGGGATCATCAAAATTTCATTCACTGTCTGCCTCCAGAAGGAAATCTTCTATCATCCCTCGACCCACATCAGATTGTCCTTCTGGGTCCTCTGTCTCTCTTTAGAACCACACGGGGCAGCCTACCTCCCAAGCCTCACTTGACAAGGGACTTGGAGGTAAGACAACTAGCTTTCTAGTGTCCTGTTCAATAATTCTTCACTTAACTGACAAACCCTGACCCCCCAGCATGCACTTCTGTTGTATAATCCGAAATGTCTTTTTTTCATTGTGTTGCCTAACTCCTCTCTCTCATTTACCCCCAAATAGGGAAAACTTTGTGATTCATGTTCTCACCACACCTTAGTCACAGTATCAGCCTGGGTGATCTCAGAGTCCATGTGGCTGCCCCACAAAATGCCCGACCTTGCAGTTCTTAAGCCTCCTCATGCCAAGGACCTCAGCTTTACTCTAATTCTGTCACCTGTGTGCATAACCACACCCTGAAACTGGCCATTCCACAGAACTGCTTTACTGGTGCAAACTTAAGTCTCTATGATCCCACAGATTGACCACACAACCTACTTAAACTTCCTGCTCGCTCTCTCTCTCTCTGCCGAGCCTTCAAACCCGCTTTTCAACCTCATGAAAACTTCGAAGCCTTTGACCCACACTGTTGTCTGCATCCAGTCACCCGGTTGCTTCTGTTTGTCGGGCAGCCTCTATATCTTCATTTTCTTATCAGAGTCATCTTCTTGACTCATTACTCTTTTTCCAAATGAATTCGCCAAAATCCTTGACTTGAATAATTCCTAAATCTGTTTTTTTTGTTTTGTTTTTTTTCTCCTCTGATAGTTCACTTGGGCAGGTAGGGTAACACAGGAGGAAGATTGCACAAGGTGAATTTATAACCACATGCTCTTCACCCCAAGATCTTACCTTTATGGTTGCTGTGTAAGCATGGGTTTCCACATCATTGCTCCCCATAAATCCTGCTTCAAATCCTCACCACACTGAAGTAACACAGTAGAACCAAACACTTGATTTAATCAAATAGAAAGTTGGAGGAAGAATCGCCTCAACTCTCCTCCCTCCCTCCCTCCCTCCCTCCCTNCCTCCCTCTGTTTACACACCATCTCTTCACTGGCACATTCTCTTGTCTCCTTCCCACCCTTTCACCTAGCAGAGTCATTTTTTACATCTAAAACTGTTCCTGTAGCCATACCTAGATAATTTTTCCCTTTTCCAATATTGTTCCATAATTTTTGAGTCCCAGAAAAACACTGAGAACATTACAAAATATCACAAACTGAGTAGAAGTAATCGTTGTATCAAAACTGTGTGGTATTCTAGAAGGTAATAACCATGAGGGATTTATACTAGTGTTACATATTAGAAAACATCTTGAATCAAGGAACTTACTTACACTTTTAATAAATAAAGTAGGTTTACAATGTATAAACCAGTCCCAAGATAGAAAAAAAAGTAAATGATAAGGGACAGAAAGAAAAAAAAATCAATAAAACAGAAAAATGAAAAATAAAGTCATATCAAATATCTGCTCTTGCTAAGAAAAATAAAAATATATCTAGCTTGACAGGCTGATCCAAGAAGACAAGAAGGGGGTGTAGACTGCCACTCTCTGGAACAGGAGCGGTAAAGTCATGAGACTGGGCACAGAGTTTTGAAAGAATTAAGATGATATCATGAGAACTTGATAACAATGAGATGTATTTATCTAATGAGATGTATTTATCTAATATGTAACCCAGTTATTGTACTTAGATATTAATTGGGAACAAATGAAAGTATGCATCTATCCAAAGAACTTTACACAAATATTCACACTAGTTGTATCCATAAATGTTTATCAAACAGTTAATAGAAGCCTTTTACGGAGACCTAAATCTACCATCCCAGAACTCAGGAGACTAAGGGAGAGGAACTGTGAGTTTGAGTTTGAGGCAAGTCTTGGTTACAGAGTGAGACCTCGTCTTAAGACGAAAATAAATCTTAATGGATAAGTAAATAATAGCATAAGCATCCTTAGGTATTCCTCAGCAGTAAACAAGTGGTAGATTCAATGAAAAAGGTAAGTCTCAGAATATGTGAGTGAAAGATGACAAAGGATGCATACTGTCTGATGCTATTGATGGCCAGTTCCATGTGACTCTATTTTTATGGTGTTCTAGAAAGTGTAAAGAAACCTATATCACAGCTTCTAAATCAGTGTATCACAACCCGTGTGGAGTCACATAACCATAATGTAATGGCATCTTATTCTGAAATTTGGCAAGAGTAAAAGATTTAGGTACCCTTAATGACTAAGAATTGAAAATCAAATGCATAATGAATCCGAAGTGTTTCTGGAAACTCTCGCCTGTGTAGCACAGTGGGCTCACTGCAGTCTTGGTGTGAACACACAACAAGCATTCTTTGTCCTGTACATGCATCTCACCAAGCAGTCCCAATGAACTCTGCCTACAACACCTTTCTCAGATAAAAGATGACCGCATTTTTAGAAACTACAGTGAGGCTGGTATACATGCAAGATTGTCTGCTCTTACAGAAATGTAATGGCTTGATTACAGAAAACAGGCTTTACATATTCTCCTACCATCCTTGCTAGGTATCCAGTTACAATATTTTGAGATTGTATCGATTGTATCATGTTAGAATGTTTGATTCTAAAACTTAGTGTTTGGGTTTCTGGCTTGGGTTTCATAAAAAAAACAAGCAAGCAAAAAAAAAAAAAAAACATTCAGTGAGTTTGGACTTGGGATTTGGACAGAATTTCTAATAATTTCTGAAATGGCCCTAAACATTCTTCTGTAATTTGTACTACGTGTTTATGTGGTGGTTTTTGCACTGGTGATTATAAAGTCAAACCATCCATCAATTCTGCAAAGCCCTGAAGACATTCTACAATGCCCTGGGGTGTCACATAATTAGCCAAGATCTCTCTGTGGGAACTAAGCACAGCTACCTCATTAGTACATAAGTTTCCTCTGTGTACTCAATAAGTGGAAACATTACGTGTATGTCAAAAATTGCTTTTAAGTTAAATTACCTTATTGCTGATTATTAATATGTGTTTGATTTGTATGCCTGTTATATATGCATTTATGACCAGGGTCATATAAAAATTGCTCAGAGGAAAAGGGACTTGCAGTGGAAAAGAATCCCTAATAAACACAACAGCAGAACATAAATGTCTGGAAAGCAGAGGGGATGGAGGAGGAGGAAGAGGAGGAGGTATTATGAATGGGGCACAGAAAGACGATGAACAGTACTGAGCACATTTCTTTTCTTGGTTATATGTAAAAAAAAAAAATAACTATATTCACCTGATGTAATTGTCCTCTCAAAGGCTTATTGCTGAATAAGCTCACCCTTTCTAGTTCTTTCTGAACTCTGGCTGGCTGGTTCAACTCAGCTGTTCTGGCTCAAACTCCTCACCAAGCTGACTGACTCAAACCAACTTCTCTCAGCGTCTCACTGAATTGCTCTGCCTGTCCTCAAACTAACTCTGGCAATGTGTTCTAACCTTCTGGCTCCTTCTCATTCTCTGGCTCTGTCTGTCTTCACCCATGTCCAGCTTGGTCTGTCTGTAACTTTTCTCTGTAAAACTGTCCTGGTAAAAAAACAAACCATGCCTCTGAACTTCAGAAACTGAACTGCCTCCAACTCCACTCCACTGTACTGTCTCTCAGCTCACAGACTCAACAGAATTGACCGACTAGAACTCAGAGATCTGCAGGACGCTATTTCCTGAGTACTAGGATTGAAGTTGTGTACCACCATGCCTCGACCTATGCTTTCCTTTACCTGAAACTTGCTCTATAGCAAGCTGACCTTGAACTCAAGAGATCTCTTTGCCTTTGTCTCCTGGGATTAAAGGTATGTCTATATTCCAGCCGGATCACACAGACCTAAAGGTCTTTGGATGTGATCCCTTGCTGTAGGCCTGTGTCCTGGGGGCTTTCCACGGAGATCTCTGGCCCAGGCAGGTATAAGGGTTCAGGCGAAGGGGAGCAAATTCAAACAGGGAAGGGGAATTGCCTCATCTGTCTCCACTGCTGCAGCTTCAGTTGCTCTAAGATGCTGCACCAGTCACTCTATGCAGTCAGGCCAGGCTGAGCCAGAGGGAGGCTGACTAGCCAGTGGGGGGGGAGGGGCAGGGGGACTTCTGGTGGCATTTTCAGGAGAGCAGATCTCTTCCACAATCCTTGGTGTTACAGCTCTTATGACAGAAGCTCTCAGATGACAGAGTAAATCGCATATACCTTTATTCCTTCTGGATAGGATTCTTATATACAGTTTTGGGGTGGGTCAGGGTCTAACGACAAGTACTTCCTATTGGCTTGGTCAGAGAGCTTGGGGATACCTTATCTACATGTGGGAGGGCTTGGGGTGCTGCTCTTATGTGACTGATGGCCTTTCTGTGAGGGGCTGTGGGGGGCTATAGCTATGTGATAGGGGCCTGATGTCCAGGAACAGGCGGAACACCTACTGTACCTTCAGGGTCTCTGGGTTTTCGAGCCTTAGCTCAAGCAGGAGCTAGGCTGCCTTTCATGGCCCACCACTCCACACCTTGCCAGTGCAGCCAAGTTGCTGCATTAAAATTTCTCTACAGTCGTGGTAATGATTTCACATTTTATCAGTTATATTCAACAAAGCTGCTTTTAAAAAAATGCTTTAATTATGTTTTCAGTGAATGTACTTTTCAACTTCATTATTTAGATACCACTGCAAATCAGTTTTTTGTGCTATAGCTCATAGGTAATCATGGCAATCTATTGTCTATGAACATGGTTGACCATGGCTCTTCCCTAGGTGTACTAAATTGGTATCGACAAAAGAAACACCTAACTATTGGCTACCTGGTAAATGGTAGAACATCTGGGCATGGGGCCTGACTGCCCTGGCTTCGGTTTTTGCACAAACTGAAAAGCACCTTTCATCAGGACTAGCATTTCATAGGAACTCACACGTGGGTAAAACAGCATAAACAGCTCTGGGCATTAGTGCATAGAGGCTGACAGAATGGAGCCCAGCTCTGAGCATTAGTGCACAGAGCTGACAGAATGGAGCCCAGCTCTGGGCATTAGTGCATAGAGCTGACAGAATGGAGTCCAGGTTGGGTGGGGCTTGCTGTTCCAACATAAAGATTCGGTCTGTGGTCCAGGATGTAATCACAGATGTGACCTCTTTCACTCCAGTTCCCTCTGAGATGGAAGTGCTGACTGGCCTCATGCAGAAGAAGTGTAATAGAAAAGGTCCCTTCTGATACTGTATGATCGCAGGAACGCACTGTGTGGGGCACATCTGCCATTTTTTTTCCATCTCATTATCCAACAAGGGTGTGCCCACAGAATTTGAACCAACTCCATTGGCTGTTGACAACACGCCACGCTTCTCTGGGGTCATAGCTTCAGTCATTACTCCACAGTCAAGAGTCATCCAAGAGTTAGATCTGTGGTTGAGCAAGGCAGAAGCCAAAGAAACTTTCAGCAGCTGAGTTACTTGGAAATTCTTTCCTTGGAAGGCATTCAGGGAATGATAAGATAGTGATGACAAATGTGCCATGCCTATAAATGCTACTCAATGGAGAGCTATATATGAATATTTAAAAATTATGCCTTTTGCTTTTGGGTGGTACAGTTTGTTTGTTTGTTTTTGACTGAAATTCTGAGTTTCTAATTTGGATTTTTTACTGAGTACCTAACCTATGCCAGACATAAAATATATTTCATTAGTATTCATTTGTTTTCTGTTTTGATTTTTGAGAACGGTTTTTGCTATGTGCCCCAGGCTGGCCTTGAAATTACAATATTGATGCCTCAGCCCCCTAAATGCTGTAATTACATCTGTCCACCGCCATTCCCAGGTGCAAAACTACATATTCAAAGCACATTTTTCTTAGTTTCATCTGTCATACACTTTATTTACTGCTACTGACATTTTGCTCTCTTCTACCAATTAGATCAATAACACACATTTCCTGTAAACTTACAGCCAATAAACACTTCATCACCCAGTATCTACAAAGGATTATTCCAGGATGGCTGCCTCAACACGCCAACACCCACAAATGCTCAAGTCCATCATTTAAAATGGCATAGAATTTGTGCTAGGAGATAATAACATACTATATAATATAAGCTCTATGCTTTACTAAATCATCCAGATTACTTATACAGCTAATGTGATATAAGCGTTATACAAATAATTGCTATCTTGTATGACTCACAGCATAAAGATAAGAAAAAGGTCTATGTATGTTCAGTACAGAGCAATTGTTCTTAAGTATCTTTGAGCCATGGCTGGATGGGTGAACAGATGTCGAGCCGATGGCTTTAAGTACCCAACTGCATTACAATTTTTATATTTCACAATTCCTCAAGCCGTCATCCCTCAGCAGTCTTCCCTTTAAACAGCACAAGCACTTTAGGGACAGAGAAACACAAAACTCAAGTTCCCCAAACTCATACATATATATACACATATATATTTACATTTCAAATGTTTTCCCCTTTCCTGGTTTCCTCTCTGGAAACTCCCTAACCTATCGTCCCTCCCTCTGCTTCTATGAGGGTGTTCCCCTACCCACCTACCCTCTCCTGCCTCCCTGCCCTGGCATTCCCCCTCACTGGGGCATCGAGCCTTCATGGGACCAAGGGCCTCCCCTCCCATTGATGCCTGACAAGGCCATCCTCTGCTACATATGCGGCTGGAGTCACGGGTCCCTCCATGTGTACTCTTTGGTTGGCGGTTTAGTCCCTGGGAGCTCTGGAGGGTATGGCTGACCCTTATTTTCAGCTATTTCCACGGAAAAACCAGACAACTTCTGTCACAACAGAACACGATAAATATGAACTGTGTGTAGATCGTTATGTTGATTCTTCTGTGGCGACTCCCACAGACATTATAAACAGAACAGAGTGTTTCTGGGTAATAAGATAATTTTTTTTTCCTCAGAACACTTAGCAAACTTTGAGTTTCTTCATGAGACCCCCCACCATTCCTTATTCATCGCGTTATCTGGCAAGTGTGTATCTGGCATGGATGGAGAGAAATGACCCTGGCAAGGCTTGGTACCCTTCAGCCTCCCGTCAAAGGATGCCCGAGTTTGCCACACCTGGACACATATCCCACTCTTCTAACAACTACATAAGAATGCTTTTATCATTTCCATTCCTTAACAGAAGGAATTGAAGCATACAGAGGTGAAGTGACTAAATTTCATCTCTTAGTAAGTCGTGGTGATGAACTTGAACCATCACCTGCTAAATTCCAGCTAATAGCAATGTATAGTTTGCCTCTCTGAATATACCTATCTGATATATCCTCAAGCCTTCTTGTCAGTGCTTTCTAATTCCTTCTGTACCTCACCAGTTAAAAATAAAAGTTTCTACTGTGACCAGGCAATGGGCTTATAAACAAATTCTTCAATGCAAAAAAAACAAAACAAAACAAAACAAAAAAAACAAAACAAACAAAAACAAAAACAAAAAAAAACCTAGGTAAGTTCTGAGGGGAAAAAAATCTAATTTGAGCTTTAAACATTTTAATAATTAAAAAAAAGATTATATCTCTTTCCCAGATTGTAAACTGTGCTAGGCCTACTTCTATTATCTCTATGCATTTATTTAATTTAGTTCTGGCATCTTTGGGGTACATTGTAACCCCAAATAAACAAGGACAAAAGTCTTCTTACTTGTCATTAATGGCCATAGTTCCAAAAAAGTATCATTAAACTTTATAATTAATGGCACTGAATGAGTCATGAGTGCGGATCAGTGCGCTCCGGCTGCGTAGTTACCTTCACTCTCAACCTGACCGATTTGGAATCTCCTAGGAGACACACATCTGGATGTATCAGCAGGACTTTTAGACACATTTAACTAAGGGGGGAATGACGCACCCTGACTGTGGGTGGCACTGTCCCGTGGGTTGGGTTCCCAGACTGAATACGAAGAAGGAGGTAGGCAGTGGTGTGACACACTGTTAGTCACAGCACTTGGGAAGCAGAGGCGGCCGGTCTCTGAGTTCAAAGCCAACCTGGCCTACAGAGTAAGTTCCAAGGCTACACAAAGAAACCTTTTGTCTGGGAGGGAAAGGTGGGGGAGGCAATGGAACCCAGTATTCGACACTCTGCTCCCTGACTTCCTATCCATGCTGCTATCGCTGTGCCTTCCTGACCTTGAACCTTCAAACCCTGAACCTAAAGAAATCCTCTCTCCTTACATTGCTTGCTTCAAGTATTTTGTTACAGTCGCAAGAGAAGTAACTAAGGACCAACAAGATGGCTCGGCAGATAAAGGTGCTTTGTGTAACTAAAATAAGAAAATAGAAGATTGGTCCTAAGAAGTAGGGCTGTTGCTGTAATAAACCTGGTCATGTGGTTCTTAGGCCTCTGTGACTAGTTTGTAAAAGGAATGTGACTCTCATTAATTTGGGATAGAGAAGCCACAGAATACAGAGGTTAATGGCCCATTTTGATGGGAGTCTGGAAGACCAGAATTCTGCTAAGAGGGTAGACAATAAAGATGGCTCACTAGATTTCAGAAGGAAATGAAGCTCATTAGTCCCTAGGCTAGGTGCCATTCATGTTACAATTAAAAATAAAATATAATTTAAAAAAAAAAAAAGAAAAAGAAAAAAAGAAACTCGTTGCCTTCAGTCTAAAAACCTGAGCGAGGCTGAAACCAAAGGCCCTGGACTATGTTGGCTGACACGGCTCACCGCGCCTATGACAAGCTCTGCTTTATCCTCTCTCCAAAAGTGAAACACATCACTGTTGGCATCCCAGTGCTGTGTGGAGTTCATAAATTCCTGTTGATCTAGGCTCTCCACACTAGCGCTGGGAGATGTGAGCTGTTATCGGAGAGGAAGTAAGATAAACACTGGGCTGGGTTCATTCTAGGACAGAGTTATCTGAATCCCAGTCTCCAGAAGAGACATAACTAAACAACCTCCGCCTTCAGCTTTTCTCAGGAATCTTACTTACCATTGTCATTTCAACCTTCTGTAGCTGCTAAGACACTTGAAATCAGTCCAAGTCCCTGCGATGTCTTCTACAGGGTTTGCAGCGCCTGCCTGCCTCTCCTTTGCTGGGGAAGTGTGAGAATGCATAGCAATGACATGGCCGGTACACAAGCATGATTGACAAGACGTATCCTTTCAGATGCCTGTGGTGGCTTCAAAACTGTTAGAAGAGGATGCCTCCAAAAGACGTGTCCACTGTGCAGCGAACTGGTTTTGAAAGATTCTTCTGTCTTTATAGAAAGGCTTTATTAAGTTAGCATTGCTGATGGCTTCCAAGTACTTTTACATTGAGACCAAATATGCAAGCATACATACATGATAAAGCAGAACTGAGTAAAATCAGCCAGACCCCAAAGGTGAGGGAAAACAGCGACATTGAGATGAACGGTCTGCGACATACCAGAAGCACTCTGAGCACCACAGCAGGGTCTCTAGGAAACCCTCCAGGGTCACCAGCCAGAAATAGTAAAGGAACAGGTTCTGAAAATAATTGTTCCTGGTGTTAAGGAGAACTTGGGATCCAGCATTTGTATACCCTTTAACCTCATGTCTGGAAACAACATGCAAAGGATTTGAAAGTATTTTTTTTCACCCTATTGTTCTATGCAAAGTCTGTTTTACAAAATAAAGTAACTCATTGTCCTGAGTGGGATGGTGATGGAAATAAGAGCCACCATTCCTGAGGGCGTACCAGGTACACATTACTAACCATCTGCCCCATTTACAGATGAGAGGCCAGGACTCAAAGGTATAGCCAACCATCTTTCCCTGTAGAGCCTGAAACAATGTCTCCTCTAAAAAGCCATCTGTCTGACCTTATGCCCTGTGAGCTTCCTCTATCCCATCTACCCTTCCTCCCTCTGGAAACCAACATACTACATTATGACTGTTTATCTCTACACCCGTCCTCACATTGGCACAGCTTTTCAGAATATGTGTGTGTGTATGTGTGTGTGTGTGTGTGTGTGTGTGTATGTGTGTGTGTGTATGCATGTGTGTATGATACATATGTGTACATATATACATATATATATACACATAAATATATGATCCAAGATGGATATATATATATCATATCTCTGTCATATGTATATTATTTATATATATTCATCCATCTTGGATTATATACATATATATATAACATTTATATAACACAGGCACATATACATACACACATATATGATCCAATATGGATCATATAATAACATACAACATATAAACACACATACACATGTATATCTTGGATTTTTGCATTCTCAGCTCCTGTCATGCTGCATGATATAGATAGAAAGAACTCAAGAAATGTCTGAATGAGCAAATACACTGATTATTAAATAAAGAGAAAGCCATTTAAGAAAGGGAAACAGTAATCATATTTTTTTCCTTTTATGACACAGTATGATGATATACCCAAGACTGGATTCCAACTTGTGATCCCCCTGCCTCAGAGGACCTGAAGTGTTCCCAAATATGCATTCCCAGGGAATGGAGTGAATCTCCTGTCCCTCTGTAAATAATGATAATTAATAATAATAACATAACAACAAATAAAGAACAGATTCATGTTGGCTCCCTTTTTCTAATTTTAAAGTGGGAGAAGGAAAGGTCTGGTCCAAAAATCTAGACAACGAGGGTTGATTTTTATTTACACTAATAGAAAAAAAAAAGTTGAAATCTCAGAACAGGTTACACAAATGCACCTGCCCAGCTTCAGCATCGCTTCTTCCTGAGGAAGTCAAAGCTAAATTGCTTAAGGATCACCTAGGAGTTCAGCCCCAACCATTTCCCTGACTACACCTGCGAGCTGTGTGAATGAATCTTTTCTGAACTAGCCTGCTTCCCTCCAGCCACCTCTGTTCAGCAGGCTGAGCTTGAGGGCTGGAGGTCAGGATGTGGCCGAGTCTCCTGTTGTAGAACTACCTGCAGGGTGATATATGTGTGTTCATTACACGCCTACCGTTTGCCAGGCACCTAGGAGACTCAGCCTCTCCGTGAGCTTAATTTCATGAAGAAATGTCGTAGAGTGTATAATCGAGTCTGTAATGTCTCTGAGTGGTGTGAGGAGGAGAAATGGGAGTGGATGATGGGAAAGGCATATAATTAACAGCTGAGGGTTGAGACAGGACAACAGAAGCTCCAGAGAAGTCAATCCTGAGGGAGGTGCACTGAAGTGGAAGGAAGGAAGGAAGGAAGGAAGGAAGGAAGGAAGGAAGGAAGGAAGGAAATAGTAATGAGGTGAAAATCCCAGAGGCAAAGCTGAAGGAGCCAGGAACTGGGTGTTGTGTTTTTAAAAAGAAAGAGAATGAAGGGATATGTTTGGTATAGGCTCGGTGTGGTGTCAGGGAAGGGGGTGCCTCTGGGGGCCCATGCTGAGGCATCCCTTCCCTGTGAGGTACAGTATAGAATAGCGTTTATTCAGGCTATGGGGAAGGGAGTTGGGTTGGGAGAGAGGCAGAGAGAGAGAGAGAGAGAGAGAGAGAGAGAGAGAGAGCTGGCCATGAGCATGTGGAGAGGGAGGAGGGAGAGGAATGGGGAGAGGGGAAGCAGGAACAAGAGGAGAAGAGAAGGAAGCAAGAGATCTAGAGAGCAAGAGAAGGAGAAGAGGGGACGAGCAGCCCCTTCTATAGTGAGGCAGGCATACCTGGCTGTTGTTGGTAACTGTGGGGCAGAACCTAGACTAAATGCAAACACTGGGTATTTGAAGTCGTGTGAGCATTGTCAAGGTGCTGGGATTTTATTCTTGGTCAAATGGGATGCCATTCAAAGACAGGACTAAGAAAATGGCTTGCGACAATGTTCATGGGGTCACTCCCGAGATGATGCAAAGACCACAGTGAGACAAGGGGGCACCCAATATGGCCATTGGCCAGCCCCACAAGATAAAGGGGATACAACCGCCCTACCTGGGGCCATGTGCAGTTTGCGATATCTGTTAGACATCTAGGAGGAAAGGTTAATGGCATCATTGAAAATGTGAGTCTGGTTTGAATTGAAGAAAAAAACAAAAAACAAGCGCTGGACTGAAAGTATAGATTTTTAGCATTTGGGGGGCCTGGCAAACTCGGGGAAGGAGCATCCAAAGGAAAGAAAGAAAGAAAACTCTGTAGAAAAGGCAGCATTCACCGCCTCGCAGAGAGAAGCCTGCCAAAAAGACAAACGGGGGTGGAGGTGGGGGTGCTTCTGTATGATAGAGGGAGCCTAGACAAGACAAGAGGAAACGGACCAGCTCTGCCAAACTCTGCTAAAGAAGAGAGTCAACCAACACTGGTTGGTCAGTGCCTAATCTCAATTCCCCATAGGACCCATTGCAGTGGGTTGGGGTGGGTTGGGGACACAGATAATCGGACCCTAAAGTTGCTCCCCCCCCCTTATGCTTTTATGACTTGACGCAGCTATACGTATCCCTTCTACACTGTCCCTTATACATCCCTAAGGACACCATTCTGACGTCCTCAATTCCTCCACCACTATTGCAAAACAAATATAAATTTTACTGGAAGAAAGAGTAAATAAAGCGAAATGAGTCAACCCACTGACTCTCTCCCCAGGCCCTGAAGGCTCGGGAACAACTTTGCTAAGCGCCCCTGGGATGCCTTGCTGGAGTCAAGTGTTTACAGTACAGTCTCTAGTTTCACTCTGAATGACCTCACTCAATAGAGCGAAGCCCAGCAGATCTGGTTTGACAGCCTCTCTCCAACTCACCTCTAATCTGCCAAGGATCAGATCTGCTGTCACCCCATTCTTCAGGATGAATCAGCTTTTCAAGTCCGAAGGAAAGGAGAAAATAGGTCTGTTAAGTCCAAGTTACCCGAGCCGCCTGTCTTTTCACGAGAAGCTCGGGAGATGTAAAAAGCCTCTGTTAGTTTCACGTCTCGGGAGAAAGAAGAAAATTAGTTTTCACCCACTGTGGCTGGTGTAACAGAACCCATGAACCGGGCATCTCACAAGTGACAGCAATTTCCTCCCCACAGTTCTTAAAGTCCCAGTTCTTAGAGGTCAGTGACAGCAGAGTCACTGTCTTTTGAAGGAGTATTTCCTGATTCATAGACTGGCACTTTCTCACTGGGCCTTCCTGGGACATGACTGCAAGTGCCCACCTTTGGGTATCAATAAGAAGGGCTGTCCCCCACACATGCAAGTAGAAAATCACCTCTCCCACAGCCCCATTATGCAAAGCCATGGTGTTGGTGATTTTGCTTCCACACAGAGTTTGAGAACACCCAAACGTTCAGACCTTAGTGGTGTGTTTGCATGCACAGACAGGCATGCATATAAACTCATTTCCTTTTTTAATCTTCTGGTTCAATGATAATCTCTTATGTGGGGAAGAGGGGCAATTTTACTTCCCAGACAACAGCTGTCATGACTGAGATACTGAAGGCATCTCGGGTGGGTGTGGAGGCCAGGATGCCACCAAAAAAAAGCCTGCACAATGGACAGAACATCTCTCCACAGAAAAATCTGACCCAAAACATGAAGAAGTTCAAGTATAGAAACCCTGAAGTCATGACAGAAGAGCGGGAGCACCAACAGAACCTGCTTCTTCTTCAACAGTGCAGCAACTTTATTGGCCTGGGGTGTTCTAATGAATCTAATGAATCTATGCTGTAATCTGATAATGTACGATCTAATGAATCTATACTGTAACCTCTGAATGCTGTGAACTGTGAATTGGAATCACAGGTAGTGATGTATGTCGCTAATATGCACATCTGCCCTTGCCGAGGCCACAGAAAATCATTTTCTCGATGGATAATGTCAACCTTGTATACCAGTCCTTTTCAAACTTTGCTCGGATCTCATTAAATGGAGAAATCTGCCTTATGCTGTGGACTCTATTTTCTCTTCTCGAATTCCCATGATCCCTTGCTTGCCTCTAGATTGAGAACAGGCTTCAGGAACTAACCACCAGGCTCAAGACCTCAAACTACCTGAATCTAGTCGGTACTCTCCACAGGCCCCTGGCCCTCCCTACAGGCCTCTGGTCCTCCCTATGTACCCCTAAGGAATCTTCTGTCTTCCCGATGCCAGGTACGAGAGGTGTGACCTAACAATGCCAGACGGGGGAAAAGGGTAATTAAATGATCAGCACATGTACAGAGAAGCTGGCAGCATAAAACCATAAAGCCCATTCTTTCCTGGACTCAACAGTGGCACCATTTGAATATCTTAACAAGCTTTCTTTTCTTTTTCTTTTTTGAAAAATCCTCTTGAGACTTAAAATCCCAGTTGAAAACTTAACTGGTAAAGGGGCTCTGCAAAAAAAAGTCAAGGTCAACTACATCGCTAGTCTTTTTTTTTTTTTTTTTTTTTTTTTTTAACTGAACGATCAGAATTTTTATCCTGTGTTTGGCAAAGAGGGGTCCATTTAAACAATATTTATATTATATTCTTAAGCTAAATCTGAACCTAGAGGGGAGGCGGAATGTGACTCAATGTCCACAGGAAAACCCGGGAGAGCCGCAGGGTGGAGAAGGTTAGTTACCACAATCAGAGAAATGTCTTGGGTTTCCATTTAATTCCTATTTGCTCAAATGCCAAAGTAATTTTTCCATGAGGAGAATGAGGTCATTCTTCACAGAAAGGGATCACTGTCTCAAAATTCATATGACCAGGAAACACAAGGCCCACATAATAAGAGGTTTCAGAAACAGGAACTAAATAAAGGGACTTAAGATGATAAATCTGTCCGCGTGGTTTAAGCCTCAGCGATGTAAACGGTCCTCCGCAGTGGTTCTCCCACACCGCGCCTCCCCAGACACCATGCCTCTTCCCACACCATGCCTCCCGCACATGGCACATCCCCCACACACCTCACCTCCCCTGGCACACAATGCTTCCCTCAACACCATTGCTCCCTCCACCCCACACCTCCCCCCACACCAAAGCTCCCTCCACCCTACTGTCCCCACAGCAATAGAGCTTTTCAAAGTTAGCATCATGGGAGCTCCAGGAGGCTGGTTCCCCAGAGTTTGCTTTAGAGGCAACAAATCTCCAGTAAGAGTAAGGGAGACAATTAGGGTGGTACCCTAAGATACAGCAAATACAGACATACTGACAAAGCATGCCAGGAGGGAAAAGGAGGTTCCCTAACTTCTCTCTCTCTCTCTCTCTCTCTCTCTCTCTCTCTCTCTCTCTCTCTCTCTCCATCTCCAGTTCACCCAGTAGAGGGGAAAGGTTCAAATGGCAGCTTTGCCCTGTCTCAGCTGTTGACTTTTCGAAAAGTGACAGGATTCTGTTACTCACTTTCCCCAAGTGCTTTAACGGTGGGTAATAATGACAGCACCAGGAACACCGAACACTGCTGTTCAAAGAGGAGAAGGAGAACTTTGCAGAGAAGTGAACACTGGCTATGCTCATGACTACGAATCATTTCCACACCAAGCACTCAGGTCCCCAGTTTGGATTCAATGTTTCAATCAGGATCCATTTTAGGAATAAGAGTTTTGACGGTCTTTACGGGAAGACTCTGAAGTTACACACTCAGGAACCGACAGAATGAGATCGAATCCCAGGTTTCCTGGTCCCCAGTGGGACCGAAGGGGTGATGAAATGGTATTGTTTCAAACAAATAGATTCATTCTCCTGACAGAGAAGTGTGCATCCTTCCATGAACAGAGGCATGTCTTTTACATTCTGTGGAGGGCGTTCATTCAAGGCAGAGCAGGCGTTAGTTACAGGGTCAACAGCTGGTCCAGCTGAGACTTGTCACGGCCATCCTGAGCCTCTAAAACAAGCCATTATCTGGAGGCAGCAGATTGGGACCATCTGTCACTGCAGGCCACATATGGCCCCAATCGATTGTAAAAATAAGGTTGTCACAAAAGGTCATTAACTATGCATCATTTCTCTGTGGTAAGCTTCGGCCAGAAACGATGATTCGGCCATTTTTATCTCCAATCCTCTCTCCAGCATGCAGAGAAACTGAGGCGAAAGGAAGCAGGGGCCCTCCCGTCCTAGCAGCTGACAAATGCCAGGGGGGAGCAAACGCCTTTTCCTTGGACAAATTTTTAGTTCCCTTAAATCTATGGTTTACACTCTCTCATAAGGAATTCCAGGCGTGAATGTTAGCATTCTGTCCAAACTCCACCCCACAGTTACCTGGCAACAGCCAGGTAGGCCTGACCCACTATAAAAGGGGCTGCTTGCCCCTCCTCTTCTCTCTCCCCTTCCTCATTCCCTTCCCTCTGCCCTCTCTCCAGGTAGTCATGGCCAGCCCCCCCCCTTTTTTTCTGCCTCTACTACCCTCTTAACTCCCCTCCTCACGCCCTGAATAAACTCTGTTCTATACTATACTGTCATGGTGTGGCTGGCCCCTCATGGAGAAGGGGTGTCTTGGCATGGGCCCTTCTGAGACATCTCCTTCCCCCATACCTGACTACACATCCATAGAACATATCTCCCCTCTCTTTATCTTTTTATAAACACATCAGTGAAGGTTTATAAATGGTACCTTGTGTGGCTGGGGAGATGGCTCAGTAGGAAAAACAGAGTAGAGTTTGGGACTCTAGTACACACATAAAGGCCAGGCACTGCAACCTGTGGCCATAACTCAGCACTGGGGAGGTGAAGATAAGTCAATCTCTGGGCCCTGCTGGCTGGCTAGTCTAGTGGAATCAATGAAATCGGTGAGAGAGCCTGTCTCAACAGATAAGGTAAAGAAGCGAATAAGGAAGATGCCGGATGTTGACCGCTGGCCTCCACTTGATTACACAAACACAAGCACACATGTGCACCAGACAAAAATACACACGAGGAAGCTGGCAAAATGGCTCAGTGGTTAAGAGCACTTATTGCTCTTGCAGAAGACCACTTGGGAGGCTGAGACAGGCAGATTTCTGTGAGTTGTCAAGGTCCGTTTGGTCTACATAGTGAATTCCAGGACACCTAAACTACCTAGAGAGACCCTGTCTAAAAATAAAATAAAATAAAATAAAATAAAATGTACATGCATTTTTGGAAATAGGCTTACTTTGTTTCATTCCATACAACATGCCAACATACATATTGTGAAACACTATTTAGCCACACTATTTCGGAGGAGGAAATCCTATCATCTGAGACAATAGGATGGAGTTTGGAGGAGAATGTAACACTGAAACGCACCAGACACACAAAGATAAGTAGGCTACTGTTTCATGTCTCATTTGTATACAAACCTTAAAACACTGTATTCACTGTTGGCATTTCATCTAGGCTCCGCCCCACGGTTACCTGGCAACAGCTAGGTGTGGCTGACTCACTTTAAAAGGGGCTACAGAGTAGGGAGTAAAATTCTGGATTGGATTAGGGGAGAAGCTGGGAAAATACTAATAAAATATCAGGAAGCCTGGGCCCAAGAGTACTTATGCGCAACATGGTGATTCCGGTTAATCACAATCAGTGAGTCCAGCCTTCCAACACACATGCATAAATATACATATACATAAATACACATACAAGCTCACATACATGCATATATGTATATACATACTCAATATATACACATATGTAAGCACATACTAACACACATATGTATACATAAACATAGAGACATATACACATGAGATAACGTATATGGTAATTATCTCAAGGCAATTCACAATGTATATAAATTTCAAAATATGAAATACAGTGACACTTTTATTTTCCAATATTAAACATTAAATTTTAAAATATCTTACTTGTTTTCCGTGAATAAAAATATTAACTAAATACTATAACATAATTGATTAAGCACTTAAAAATATACTCAAGGAAAAGGTTGTGCTTTAAAACTGTGACTGCATAATCTTTGAACCTTATTCTGATAAGAGATAAAGTATGTGTCTTGCCATCTTGATTAGGTGCAGGATGACAACTGCTAAATCTAAATAGAATATACCAGAAGCAAGAATATAGGACTTGGGACACTGACTCAGGGAAGGGCATGCAACCCGGTGTCTTACTCGTCAGTCCCAGCATTCTGCAAGCCTGGTTCTACCACTCTGCGGGACCTCACTGTGAAGAAGCCTGTGACACCACCCAAGTGTTGCGTGGGCAGACCGATCTGAATGTGACCTTTAGGACATTCCTGCCAGGGTCCTCTAGACAGTCCCAGTGCCAGTCTTTGCCATCTTCCCTGGCTAAGGCCCCAGAATGCCAAGAGGCAAACCCAGCACTGTCAGCACCCACCTCCAGGAGCGCAGTAAAATCGCTCCTGATCTACATTCAGAATTATCAGCTTCCTGGCTGTGTCTCGTGGGTGCGCTGAGAAAAAGAGAAGGAGCCCTCTTATCTATGCTATCACATTTAATCCTCACCAAGATCCTCTAGAGATTGTCCCTGCCTCGGAGGCAAGGAAAGTGGGGCTCTGTGAAGTTTAAAGACACTCCCACGGACAAAGCCAATGTTTGACGGTTGTTAATGGTGATTTGACTCCATGGGTGTTTTTCCCTGCTTCGTGTTGAGAATCAGTAGCAAGTCAAACCCTAGAAATCACAGACCCTCTGTAAATAGAATTAGCCTTTACATTTGATAGTGTAGCCATTTGAGAGCTCTCTGTATTCCCTCAATCTTCAAACGCCATGCTTAATAAATCCGTTCCTGGTCCCGTCTCCAATCTCATATCCAACCTGCTTCAGGCTCCTGTTGCCAGACCATGGGTGGGTTTTTAAATCACATTTGAGTGTGTGTGTGGAGGGGGGGGGTAATTCATAGTGATTCACAAGCCAGATTAAGTGCTGATGTCATAGAAAAATCAACCAAGATAAGCATTTACAATACAGATGCCTTGGCTAGCGAAGTGGCTCAGGTAGAGAAGTGCTTTCTGCACAAGCATACCAGGAAAGAAACTTTAAAAAAAAAAAAAAAAAAACAACCTTAAAACCTGTGTGTGGAGTAAAAAGGCATTCTGAGGACAATGGATCTGGAGCTGCAAGAGGTAGGGACTGGCAGATCACTGGGACTTGCTAGACCACCAAACAAAAATAATCTGTGAGCCTCTGGTCCCAGTAAGAGACTGTCCTCAAGACACAAAGTAGATAGGTCTTGAAGAGTAACACCCAAGGCTAACCTCTGGCCTCTAAACCCGCACGCCAATATACTTTAGCCCATAGGCACTGGTGCACACACACACACAGACACACAGATTCCCCAGCTTTGCATCTAGGCATCCAAGGATTCTGACTTAGTAAGCTACTGGTGGCTCCTTAGGGAGGTAACTAAAGAAGTATTTTCATGGCAGATATAGCCCAGTATATTCTGGCTTCTACCAACCTCAGAAAAATACACCCCCTCCCTCCCCCACACACATCCCAGTCTCCATATATATTGTTCCTTTTGCCAGTAAGATTATTTCCCTACTCAACAGTCTGGTAAATGCGTAACTGTTTTCCATAACCTTTGCCCAACTCCCTCTTACAAATAGTTGCTGGCCTTTTCCTGTGCCCTAATTACCCCCTGCCACCCCACTCCTCTGATCTAATTGCCCACCCCCAACCCCCACTACCTCCCACCTGTCTCCTAGCTCAGAACCAAGTGATGTGCTAAAGCCAGGGACCCGCTCATTCTCATCTGAATCCCCGGTGTGAACACAGTGCCCCATTTATAAAAGATATCCAACAAATGTGCACTGAATGAATAACCAATGTGTTTCCTTTCCTCTCTGGCTGCCAGGAAACGCGGAGCCAAGTTCAGTCACCAAGTAGAGTGATTAGCTCATCCCAGGTGCCTGGGAGCATCTGCGCCCTCCTTAGACATGGTCTCTGTTCTCTTCTCAGCCATAAGTGACCTGTTCCCCCTTAGCTTTAATGTCAGATGCTCTTTAAAATCCTTTGGAAAAAAAAGGTAGGTATAAATCCCAAATATGCCAATAGCTATATTAGTTCCTCAAAAGGCTTGTGTTAGTTATTAGGGTTTTTATATGTTTCTTCAGAACAGGTCATTTCTTGACCAAAACAAAAAAAAACAAAAACAAAAACAAAAACAAAACTCCAATAAAGCTGATCTAGTCATCAATAAAAATACCTGTGATGGGATAGCACATAAGAGTCAAGAACATTTCCCAAACTTAGTGATTATTTCTTCACCATAATAAAATGAGGGAACAACCACTTCAAAAAGAGTTAGTTAGCATCCATTTTATACAAGATACCTTGGGTAACACTGTTGGTAAAAATATGCTTAGATCCAAAGAATCAGGGTTTACTGTGTGTTGTAGGTTAAGGGGATTTCTATGAGCTATAGTCAGAAGTTTTATAGTATCTGAAGCTATATGTTTTTAATTTTTTTTTACTTATTCACTTTATATCTCACTTACTCCCCCTCTCTCTCCCTGTTATCCCCCCCCAATGATCCTTTCTCCCCATACCTCTCTTCTCTTTTCCTCTGAGTGGGTGGGGAAGTCCCTGCTGACCTATATCTTAAACAAGAAAGATTTAGACATGTAAAGTAGCTATACAAAGGCAGTCTTGTCAAGAAATAATAATAATAATAATAATAATAATAATAATAATAGCTGAAGAGATGGCTCTGCCACTGAATCTGACAACATGAATTCCCTGGGACTACATGGCAGAAGGAGAGAACCAGCTCCTGCAAGTTGTCCTCTGATCTCCACATGTGCACTGTCACACACGCATGTCCTGTGTGTGAGTGTGTGTATGCATGTGTATGTGTGTGTATGCATGTATATAGTGTATATCTATGTGTATATATGTGTATTATATGTGTGTATGTGTGTGTGTCTGTGTGTGTGTGTGTGTGTAATTCTCAAATTTTAAATAGTAATAAGAATAGAGGGCAAACCATGGCTTGACTTATAACATTACCCTTTGTCCTAACCTTTCTCCAGCTCTCACTGTGCTGCAACTATTATATCACATAACTCTTTCTGAACAGTTCTACTGAATGCACAGAGAAGGATGTCAAGCCACAGAAGCTAAAAGACTTGCTCAAGGTCACACAGCAAGCACTCACAGCAATGCTGACATCAATTGAAGCATTCCCCGGGTTCAGTACTTAAGATTCAAGCTGTCTTGTGGGCCTTTTGGAGACCCAGTTTCACTATCTCCAAAATAATAGATTCCAATCTGGACCTTCCTGCCTTAGCTTCCCAAACACTTGGATTACAGTTCCACCACCACACCCAGATGATACTGTTCAAGAAACAAAGATAGTGAAGAAGGAGACCAGAAAGATTAGTTGGAGCTCTGTAGTCAAGGACTCCCAAGCCAGCATAGGGAGTCTGACCTTGGTCCTGCCAGCAATGAAGAGTAACAGAAGGCTTCTTAGTAGAAGGAAATGATAGGTTTTATAACCCTTAAGTGCTTACTAAATGAATAAGTAAATGAAAGAGTGAGTGGACATTTACAATAGAGCAACTGGGCAGCAAGCAGCACATAAAATCGATCGGAAGAGAGATGCATTGAAGGAAATAAACCAACAGATTGCAGGGTAACAAAGAAGCCATGGGAGGAGGGAGGAGCTGGAGAGATGGCTCAGTGGTTAAGAACACTGGCTCTCTTTCAGATTAGCTGGGTTCGGTTCCCAGCAACCACATGGAAACTGACAAATAAAGGGAGCAAAAGTGGCAGAGGGAAGGGGTAAGGAGGTGTGACACAGGTCAGGAGTTGCAAACCCAAATGGAAATGGGGCCAGAAACAACCCACAGGAATAAATCAGGCATTAAGCGCCCTCTGAATCACCTTTCCCATCCCACCTTTGACATAGGCATTGCCACATTTCTCAAAAAAAAAAAAAAAAAAAAAAAAAAAAAGCCTTTCAGGGCAATGACAAATAGCAGGTGACACTACTTTGTCCCAGAGTCAGGGATGGCAGTAGGTTAAGGTGGGCTCTAGTGTGAACTGAAAAAAATCATGACCGATTTCAAGACAGGAGCAGAGGATCGGCTCCCAGACACCACCATTGTGTGAGAGTGCAGCCTTGTCTGTTACTGGTTTTCTAGTGAAAGAAAAGAAAAGAAAAGAAAAGAAAAGAAAAGAAAAGAAAAGAAAAGAAAAGAAAAGAAAAGAAAAGAAAAGAAAAGAAAAGAAAAGAA
>NC_034598.1:64529418-64558417 GCF_900095145.1 Mus pahari
AGCACAAGGCAAGGCCTGGGCCAAGTAGTGGGAGTGGGTGGGTAGGGGAGCAGAAGTGGGGGGAGGGGNATAGGAAACTTTCAGGATAGCATTTGAAATGTAAATAAAGAAAAAAAAAACAGTTATTAGATTTACTCCTTACATTTTATGTGTGAGTATTTGGTCTACATGTATGTATTTGTACCACATGCATGCTTGGTGCCTGTAAGGAAGAAGAAGGCATTGAATGCCCTAGAAGTGGAGTTATGGATGGTTTGAACCACCATGTGGGTGCTGGGAATCAAATCCAGGCCTTCTGCAAGAACAAGTAAGGGCTCATGGCCACTGAGCCATCTCTTCAGCCCCAGATAACCTAATATTATATATTAGAAGTAGAAAACATATTAAGAACCAACACACTATGCTTGCAGAAATAGGCAGGCTTATGAACTATCAGGTAGTGACCTCACAAATCCATACATCTTCACCAAATCTGCCGTGAAAGAGTAAGAGAAGCAGAAGAGTAATTTGACAGAAAGCAGAACTGAGAGAAGGGTTTGGGGCTGGTTCAAAGATTGACTATGAAGAACAGAGTCCCTTATCATTGTTTTTATTCTGGGCTTAGCCAATACGAAGGGACTACTTATCAATAAGAAGAGGTGTAAAATTGCAAAAGAAGGCATTAAAAAGTAATGGGGGAGGGACAGAGAGGGACTGACAAAATAGCTCTGTGAATAAGTACTTGCCAAACTAGCCCGATGACTTGAGAGAGAGACCCTTACTGGGAAAGAACTCCCCAAAGGTTGTCTTCTGACCTCCACATGTGCACTGTGGCATTCACACATCATGTACCACAAACACAGAAACAAATTAAAACTAATCATTTTGATTTAGTATACTTTTATAAGTTATCATCAAGGAGAAAAAAATCTGCAGTAAAATTTGCAATGAACTTATGAGCAAGAAGTGATAATTGCATCAGACATGCTGTTGTTGCCCTCTATTGTAAGGAGGTGGTTCCTATGGAAGACTGACAACCCTATAGATGAAGCAAACCCCACTATTAGCCAAGATGATTTCCTTATTAAAATAAGAGTGCCCATGTTTGCGATATGCCCAGGGCAACTATCAGCATAGGTAAAAGATTAGCAACCAGCGATCCTTTCAAACCATGGAACTAACTCAACCGTCACATTCAAATTTTCTAAATTTCTCATCATTTGGACGCTAGTCTTCAGTGGCACTGACAACAAGAGCGCCAGAATTTACCCAATTTTCCCAGTAAAGCTGCCAGCTCTTGTTACCCGTGTTGGCTGGAAGAAGAGAGGAAAGGAAAAAGAAAAAGCAGATGGCCTCTAGACTTCAGAAGCCAAGCCATGTGGGTCGCAGGATAATCATGAAGAGTCATCCACTCTTCAGATGAAACCAAGGCAAATCCAGGCTGGGTGAATGAATCGATTGCCAAATTAGTTATCTACCTTCCAACTCTGTGTCACAGGAAGAGTGGGAAACGGGGCGGGGTTGAGGGGAGAAGGAAGAAAGGATAGATGGATGATGGATGGATGGGGGGTGGGCTCCGGGAGGATTCCTGAGGAAGAGAGAAAGCCTTCAACTCCAAAGGAGTGCAGGTTCAAGAAGGCAGGCATGTTCATCAACTGAGCTACATGGTTAAAAGGAAGATGAGATTTAGAAAGAAAGAAAAGAAAAAGATTATGTAGACAGTCAGTCAGCTTTGTAGACAGACAGAAATATAGACAGTCAGAGATGGGTTTGTGACGAAAAGAAAAGCAGTCCCAAGAATGAGCTAGTGATCTGAGGGGGAAAGCTAAAAAAGCACTGGCCACAAGACACATGACTTTCACGGGACATTCACGTAGCCCCTGCCTCTCTCTGGTTTGTGCACAGAGGGCTGTTCGCACACATGTTCTGTCGCTCAGATGAAGCCAAGATGAGGAATGACTTCTAGTCTTTCTCCGAAAACTCGTCTGAGCATGCTGTTTATTGCATGATGTGCAGGTGGAGAAGGGCTTTTAGCCTCTGTCAACCGGTTTCTTCTCTATATTCATCTTGACACAACAGTTTTCAGTCTCTATTCTCCTGCCACAGAAGGAGAATAGAGACTGAAACACATTTAAGTGTCTTTCTAAACCCTTTTTAGGAAACAATTCCTCTGTTATGTCAGTCAGTGACCATTGAATATGCTGGCTTTCTCTCCTCCACTCTAAAAGGATTCTGTCCTATATACACAAACTGATTCTCCATTGTTCCTAATAACAACCCTTACTCCTATAGGCCAGCTATCCTTAAAGAGTAACACCCTATGAGGGTACCATCCATCTATCCACCAAATATTTAGAACACATCTTACGAGTCAGACATTACACTAAGTGATGGGGACCAACAAAATCACCTGCTGTTTTTCACTGACAAGATCTTGCTTCCTGTTCTCTGCATACTATTTGATTCTCTCCCTCCTATCTAAAAGTCTTTCTAATGGATCTAGCCACAAACCAAAATTTCTACTTGAAACTGTAGGGAGAAACAGCACTCATCCCTTTATGGAACTGGTAAGTTAACCACAACTCTACTATTTTTGTGTCAACTGGACATATCTGTTTGGGAAACTCACTGAATTTGGTAGAAGGCTCACCCTGGACATGGAATCCTGAAGGAGAATGCATTAAGTCTGAACAGAGTTTTTTAAACAAATAACACTTGACAAAGGCAGTCTGAAGAACAGACAAGTTCTCTTTTTTTTTTTTTTTTCAAGTTTGCACTGTATTGGCCCTGAGCTACATGACAATAACTAAACACTAAGCAAACCCAGGGGCCGCTCCTGAGGCCTCTGCCCCAAGCAGCAGGTGCCATGATGTTCCAGAAGCAACGGCCCCGTGAGAAGATGTTGCTCCTCAAAGTAGCTGACCACCCTGAAATGTTCATGGAGTTAACATAGTACATCTATCTTTTTTTTTTCCATAGTGGGATTTGGGTTTGTCATGTTCAACTTCTTTTTTTTTTTTTTTTAAGATTTATTTATTATATGTAAGTACACTGTAGCTGTCTTCAGACACTCCAGAAGAGAGCGTCAGATCTTGTTAGGGGTGGTTGTAAGCCACCATGTGGTTGCTGGGATTTGAACTCTGGACCTTTGGAAGAGCAGTCGGGTGCTCTTACCCACTGAGCCATCTCACCAGCCCCTCAACTTCTTATTTATGAGATTCTGATTAAAGAACTCCATTAATAGTCTAGAAGGAAAATGTAGATCCCTGTGGGTACCTCGCCATCATTCATTCACTCCGTGGGTTCCCAGACAGTGGTAACCAGGGTTGAGAACCAGGAAATGGCAATGTCCCTGCGTTACCAGAAGTAGTGCACACTAGGATCTCCATTCTTTCTGAATCCATCAGAAAGTGACTCTCAACAGAATCAGTTTTCCTTTTCATGTCTCTCAAAGAAATTTTATTTTGTTATCTAGAAAATTTTCTTAAAAGACACATCTCCATTTTTAAAGCAACCAAGACATAGCTCTTCACTCTCATCCACTGGAATCCATTCCCTTGATTCTCTCCAGATACCAGAGGGCCAGCCTCTCCTGGGATCATTGTGACTTCAACATCTTAGTATAGTCTTTAAAACCACTTCTGAATGCTAACATGCCAGCTGTTTATCTACTCTCTTTAAGCCCCCTCTTGGAGTCAGAAACCTCAACGCCCTTCAGGAGACAGCCTTGTTTGTCCAGAGTGTTGGCTGGAAAAGTTACAATCAGCAGGAAATGAAAACAACCAGGGCGGCTTTGGTTTTTAATCCATTTGGGTGACATTTTGAAAATGGAGCTCTGAGGCCAACCCAAATCCCAGGTTACATTCTGACCAAAGTCCAAAAGAACAAACTTCATGAGGAACATTGAAATCTCAGTTGTCCCTGGCTACAGCTGAATGAGAAGCTCCGATTAAAACTGGCAGCGGTTTACTTCCTACAAACAATCTTTGTTTCTGGCTAACTTGTCAGCTCATAAGGAAAAAGAAAGAAAAAAAAAGAAAAAAAGAAAAAAATCCCATCTCTTTACAAGCAGCTGTCTCATTCACCATGCTGAATCCTTTCATGGCTGTCAGTACAAATGTGTTACACAGAACCAATCCAAGACCTTTGCCTGAAAATGCTGGCACAGATCATGGGCCTCCCCACTTTCCTACCATGTCTTTCTCCTAATTCGATGACTTGCGTTTTCAGTAAATGGCTATAGACAATGTCATGTTTATCACGGAATTCCCTTCATCATTCTGCTTCCCAGAATCCTGGGGGTGGGGGTGGGGGTGAGGAGGCCCAGAGGCACACACAACAGAGGCGCTCTCTGAAGTTTCCAGTTTTTCATCTCTATTTTGCCCTGAGCATCTCTGGGCTAATTTGAGGTCTTTAAACTTGAAGTATTTGCTGAGTGAGTTGAGCAAGGTTCAGTGGCCACCCTGAGTTGAGTTGCTTGAGAAAGCTCAAATCAGAATAACAGCAAATCACTTTGTAACTACGAAGCTGCCTGCCCGTGAGCATACACGGTACCATTCCCGGGAAGCTAGTAAATAAGTTGACGGTGCAGTGGAGATGCCTTGTTATTTCCTGGATTGTGCAGAGAGGCCATGGAGTCACCAAGGAAAGTAGTGCAATGGCACCCTACAGACTGGGCAGTAGGCAGCCGACAGACACTTTACTGACATCCACATTCCTCCTCTCATCTGAAATACCGCATTTCTCATCCCCCACTTGGTACGTCTTTCCTGAGAAGTAATATCCACCCAAACTGCTCCTAGGAACTGCAGTATCTCTGGCCTCCTAGAAAGGAGGCTGTGGAAGCTCTGAACGAGCAGACGTGATTCTTGGTTCTGACATATATTACCCCAGATGACCTGGCATTTGTCACTGTGTCAATCACCAGTTCTGAGCTTCCTTTCCTAGGCTACTAGACTGGGGCTGCTATACCCTCCTCACAATCAGGAGATTTTCAGGGACCCTTCCCACCCGAGTTCTTCTTGGTACAAAGTGAGACCAGTGAATAGCGAAACACAGCAGCATTTGTTTAATCCAGGAGCCTCCAACCTGCAGCCCAAGGGCTTCGTGTGGCCACACGGGACAAAGGACAGCTATGGATGCAGTCCAAGGCAAAAGTATAGACTTACACAAAATGTTGGGAGATTTTTTTTGTTGTTGTTGTAACTTCATTGCACAGTTCAGAAGCAAGAACTTTGTAGGTGGCGCTGTCACGCTATAGTGTCAAAAGATGGAAATGCCTACAACGTTAGACTATTGGATCAAAGTCTTAGATGTCACTCCTGATATAGAAAAGTGTAGAAGGAGCATCTCAGAGAGGAAAGACACACACACACACACACACACACACACATACACACACACACATACTCACATATACACACACACATGCACACCCACACATACTCACAACATACACATACACGCACATGCACACCCACACATACTCACATATACACACACACATACACTCACACACATACACACATGCACACACACACACACACACACTCAAATCAGTACTGGCACATACAGAATAGTAAGCATGAATCTATAGCTATTCAGATCAAATACAGTCTTCTCAGAAGTCCTGTATGAAATCTCATTTTCTAGTACCTCAGATCATGCTTGTATTTGAAAAATCCTTAAAGAGGTAATGAAGGTTAAACAAGGTCATTGTAATGGGTCCTTATTTAACATCACTGGAGTCTTTATACGAAGAGACCAGAACACTTACTTAAAGATAGACATATAGCTATCGTTAATCCTGAGATTCTTGTGAGAAGAGCCAGTTTCACCATTTGAACCCATCTGAAACAAACTTTAGTTAAATATTGACCAGGATGGGTTTTGGTCAAGACAACTCCCTGGAATTTCTAGCTGAGTAGCCCTGAGACACATTTTACAGGGATTTATAAAGGCAAACCAGTAGGCTGCCATATTTTCCCATGAGGCTTTGATATTTTCCAAGAACTACCCCCCCCCCCAGCATTCTAGAGGTTACCTGGTCCTTCGGTGGGTTAACTTTGGGTCTTACACTGTATACCAAGGCAAAGGGCCTCAGAGGAAACTTAGCCCAGCTGACACTGGTATCTTAGATTTGCAGACTCCAAATACAAGATACATTTTCAATGTTTTTAATAGAGTTTCTATTGTTTAAGCGACACAGACTCTGGTGCTGTGGTGGTTCCAGCAGACGAACACAATAGCCATTGATGTCCCTGTCCTCAAAAACTGTTCATCCCCAAATATGGGCGCAATTCAGAATTTAAGAGACTTTATTTGCTGGCCTAATGCAAACAAGAGTTGTCTTCTTGTGTTTCTATGTTTCTTCTTACCCCAGATAGGTTGCTTCTTCAATCTTTCTCTTCCTGTGTAAGAACATACCTTGTGACATCATGAGTTTTAAGAACTGAATCTATTCTTTCCTGCTTGTATCAGTCAGGACAAGTCACGATATGCCGCGGTAACAATGTGAAGTCTTGGGGATGTTTAACAAATAGGGGTGTATCCTGCTCTATGCCACAGGGACATTCCTAACCTTTCAGGTCATCTTACTTCAAGGACATCAAGCCTGCCTGGCCACGGATACGTCTCTGATACCACATGAAGTATTCTTTTTCTCCCGCTCTTGTTTTCCAAAACCCCTCGATGACCTTGGGATCCACCCTGTAAGCTAGAAATTGAAGCCCTGTGCATTTGATGTGTTCAGCAATGATGAAACGTTTAACTCCTTTGCTTCTTCCAGTTAATGACATTGGGACTGCCTCCTCTGTGCACGGGGAAGGAAGCTCTGGAGAAGGCAAACATTTGTTATGGATGCTTCCTGATTCCTTTTTTTTTTTTTTCCTCTCTTCCTTTAGTTTCCCTGGATTCAAGGATGAAGGGGAGGAGTGGTTACATCAGCTGACCTACCTTTCCCATCTCCCCCTACCCAGTCCCATTCCCAACACTCACGTTGCAAAGTTAATTTAAAACCTGGGGCAAATATCTGCATGATTTGAGTAACTGACCCCTTTGTACAAGGAGACAACAGGGAAGTCCCTGCTGGGGCAGGAGCTCAGGTGGCTGCTCCCCTGAGAGAGAACTGAGACCTTGTCTGGGGCTTGTCACTCTTTGCATGTGTCTCCAGGGCACAAATGAGACCAGCAGGTCTGTGGCTGTGATTGTCACACTCACTTTACCCCAGCTGTCTAGAAGCATTTGACGGCTGTGTATACATTTGTGTGTGTGTGTGTGTGTGTGTGTGTGTGAATGTGTGTGAGTATATGTATGTGAGTGTGTATGTGTGTGTGGGAATGTGTGTATGTGTGTGTGAGTGTGTGTGTGTGTATGTGTGTGTGTGTGTGTACGTGTGTGTGTGTGTTCGCTTCTGAATCAGAGACAAGAGCTCTCCTGTTTTATTAACACTTAGATGAGTGTCCCAAGCCACGGACAGAAACTAAGCCCAAAAGTAAGAAATATCATTGGGCAGCTTCTTATTGCTTCTAATTAAATGTTGCTAAAACTGTCACGATGGTCCCTACAGTCCTATACTTTC
Organism: Mus pahari; assembly: GCF_900095145.1. Classification (NCBI taxonomy): domain Eukaryota; kingdom Metazoa; phylum Chordata; class Mammalia; order Rodentia; family Muridae; genus Mus; species Mus pahari. Next base: position 64,536,977 of record NC_034598.1, read on the forward strand.
ATCTAACCTCGCTAATAAGCCAGGGCCAGTGTTCACTTTGTTAATGAAGAGAAGGTGAGGCTGGGGAAGGAAATGCCGTCTGTACCCCAAGCATCGCAAGCCATCGAGTGTCTGGACTGGCGGTCAGTGTCATCTAACCTGCCACAGTCTGAAATTTACAAATAGAGATCCAAGGAGTCCCTGAGCTGTGCTAGCGAAGCCAGTGTCTGCCGATATGTGATCTGAAATAAATCTACCAATAAGCCTACAATTATCAACAGACCCAAAAGTGTTCCTATTTACCCAAACACACGCATAATGTGCTGTAGGCATCTGCGGAAGCGGGTTGGGGACCATAGTAAAACATTAGTCGGGAAAGACGGAGGTAATTAGCTTAGCCCTTCTTAGTCCCTGCTGAGAGTTTCTGCACCAGACCACTGTGCCCTCCGTAAAGGGAGAGGAAGAATGGTAACCTAAGGAAGACTTACAAGTGACTGAAGCACAGATGTAGAAATATCAGGGTCTTGCCTCGCCCTGAGGCAGTCGGAGCAAAACAGTCTGAGTTAGAAAGAATTAGCTTCACGCCAACTGGAATGGCAGCTTAATAACTCCTCTTGTTAGAGAATTTTTTTTCTTTTCCAGACAAAAGGACTTAAGACAAGCCCGAAGTCAGAAGAACAATAAAGCAGGTAAAAACTTGCACTGAACAAAGACAGAAACCCATTCTTGTGACTGGCAAGCCATTGGTCATGGTTCGGTACTTCAGTATGACGGTCCCATTCCCTCCGTGACTCACATGCACTCTGTAGAAAGACTCTGTGGGAAGGATATGAGTAGCTAGCTTAAATAATTGCAGGGTACCTGGTGCCACCGGGACTCCTGTTGCTGGAGCAACCGCATCTCTCCGTATTCAAGGAAGTGTTTTCATATGACCCAGCCAAGGAGCTCATGTCTGAGACACCCAGGGCAAATTAAGGAAGGACTTTTGAGAAACGGCAGACGAAATTAAGGTTCTTGTAGAATTGGGCTGGATTTTCTCAGAAGAGAATATAAATACCAGTCTGGCAGGAAGGTACATGCCTGCAACCCTGGCGCTCGGGACACGGGGGTAAAAGGCTTATGAGTTCAAAGGTAGTCAAGAGCTATAAACAGAGGTGGAGGCCAATTATGGCTCCATGGTGAGACCCCATCTCAAGTAAATAAGTAAATTAATGGCTGGCACTGTGCTCTAACAAAGTCGTCTTTATCTCTAGACTTCTAAGAATCCCATGAGATAGCAGTATTATCACTAGTATTTTTGAAGTGAGGAAACAGACTAGGAGATATTAACACCCCAAGGTCACAAGTGCTAGTAAAGACAGCCTTGCAGCCCCGTTGTGCAGGCTGCTAGACCCACCATGGCCTTCCCTACCCATGGCTCCACAAATCCCGCCCTTAAGAACCGAGGCAATATGGACACAGAGCTATTTTCTTAACTTTTAAAATTGAACAATATTTATTTCCATAATTGTAAATAACCTTACATCCTACTGTCCATCCTTTCGAGGAGTCGTGAATATTTTCACCCGTCCTGAAGTAGTTCCATCTTATCCTGGAGGGAAAGGAGCCTGAGCTCAGCAACTGCAAAGCAGGGAGGAGGATGGTTCGTTTCCATGGATACAGCAAATCCTCTCTGTGTCAAGCTCCTTGAGCTTTGCTGGTGAGTTGGCTCGGAGGCAAAGGGGCTTGCCACCAAGGCCGATGGCCTGAGTTCAATCCCTGGCTCCCACGAGGTGGAAGGAGTGAACTCCTGAAAACCCTCCTCTGAACTCCACATACATACTAAGGCACTGTGTTCTCACACACACACACACACTTAACAAATGTAATTTTTAAAATGTAAACACCATGTAGACAATGTGACTTTAAGCCTTGCTGTAAACCACCATAAATAACAGAGTGACTATGATTTTATCTTGTGCGAAAGCAATCAGCTGCCCGGCATCCAGGCTTTTGGTTGCTACACAGTGTTGAGAAGAGCTTCAGGGCACCACTTAACTCTTGACCTAATTTGTCCCCATCTTCCAGACTCACCCAAAAGCTCATGTGACGCCAGCCACAACAGCGGTACTTTATCTCGAACCAAAGACTGCAAACGTGCTCTGGAAAAGCCCAGAGAGTAGATATGTTCAGCCCTGTAGGACAAACACTTTCAACGGAAACTAGCCTACTTACCCTAGCTGCACAAAAGCAATGTGGGCATTGTCTGTAAAGCTTAAAAGCTTCAGGTCCTATTTCACCCACAGAGACAGTTTGCCCACCTCACAATCTCTGTCCATGATCACAAACACACACACACACACACACACACACACACACACACACACACAAAATCACACAGACTTCTACACCTATTCCAGCCTACTGTGTTGACCCAATGCCACGAGATTATGGAAATTTTATAAAAGTCACAGAAGCTCTGTGAACTGTAGTTGATTTCTGCAGAGTAGCTAACCATGACCAAAATGAATTGATCAAGTGAACTGCCAAACCAGGCAAGCTTCCTGACACAACTGTCTCGACATCATCTGTCCCTCCTCTTCCCCTCCTCTTCTGTGACAGGGAAAGGAGGTCTTTCAAAAACTTATTTTAGACTTAAAATAAGTCATGCTCACAATATAAATAAATAAATATACAATATTTTTCATTAAAAAAAAAAAACTCGGGTTAAAGATATTTCCTTTGCCAGCCATGATAGTGTACATCTTTAATCCTTGCAGTGGGGAGACAGAGGCAGGTGGATCCCTGTGAGTTAGAGAGCAGCCTTGTCTATGGAGTGAACTCTAGGCTATTCATGGAAACATAAAGACCTTGGATCAAACAAAACAAGAATCATTTTGTTCTGTGTTTGATTTTTCAGGTCCCAGAGAAGAAAGCGATTATCACCCATGTCGTCACCCTAGTGTTAGGGCTCTAGCGAAAGAGAGGCGAGAAGCCTGTCCCTGCCTTTTCCTCCCATAGCACCTTGCTCTTCCTGGGACCTCTATGAGCCCTTAGAAATACAGAGCAAAAGGAGAAGAAACTAAAACAGTCAGGAGAAATGAGAATGAGTTTGCGGAGTAACCATGAAGGTCATTCGTTTCCTCACCTCGCCTCTTCTCCTGTTGTGCTTAAGGACAAAGCCCAGAAGCTTCAGATAGCAAGCTGCAGTTCAAGCACTGCATCCTTGGTACCAGGATCCCCACCCCGATCTGGACTGCTGCCTCTGTGATGGACTTGGACCCATTTCCTTGCTACAGTATCTCCTATCAGGGTCCACGCACAGATGGCTGTACCCAGACCACTCTATAGATGCTCTACTGAATTTGGACCCATTTGCCTGCTTGTCAGGATCATTAAACACTTTAATTAATCATATATTTCAAAGTGGCTGATGGTGTGCTATAGAGAGAGAGGGCACAATTTCAAATCAATGAGGGGTAAAAATATCACTTACAGGGTTTGCCTGATGGAACATCTGGTATTTCCACAAGTTCTATAATTCTGCCAAAAAAAAAAAAAAAAAAGTTTGAGTTGCATTCATGTTACAGTAAAGAGGTATAAGAATGAATCCCTCAAGGGTGGATGCCTCGGGACAAGAGGAGAGAGTGACTGGATCTCCCAAAAGAGACAGACCCAGAGGCATAACGTGGATGCCAGTTCACTGTCTGGATTAAAACTTACATTTTATCCCAGGGTTACTGTGCACCTTAAAGACAGCTGGAGGTGACAGCTTAGATTCTAGTGTTGGCACTCAGAAGATTAGGCAAGGAGCTTGGACCAAATTCAAGGTCACACTGATTTACAAAGTGAGACCATGTCTCAAGAAAATAAAAAACAAACCAACAAAAACTGAGCTTGTAGTTCCGTTGGAGGAGCGCTTATCTAGCCATGGGGTTCAATCCCTAGGCACACATAAGCTATGTAAATGAGGTGTGGTACCACATGCCTGGAATTCTAGCACTTGGGAAGTGGAAGGAGGAGGAAGAAAATCAGAGGTTAAGGGTCAACCTCTGCTTGGATTTCAAGGCCAGCCTGGGCTACAGGAGACCCTGTTTCAATAAATAAGTAAACCATGCCAAGGTCACAGCTGAGTCAATCAGTCATGGTCCAAATTGGCCATACCCAGGTATGTAAGAAATAGGTTGTTATAGTCTGTTTGCAATACAAGGTGAGCTTAGGGCTCATCGTAGTGTCATAGACAAGCAGGTGCCTCCTCCACTTCCTAGCTGCCAGCAGGACTCATACTCTCAGGACTCAAGAGTCAGCAAGTTCTATGTAACTGAGGATCAGGAAAGGTATGTGGGCCCCAAACTGTTCATTACATGAGGTTTTGTGTTGTTGGCTAATACTGGGAGTTTGGACAGGATGCAAAGTCCTATAGGGAAAGACAGAAATTTCTTCATATCAGAGGACTTTAAAAGCCACTGTCTTGGCGCCAGGTCAGTACATCAGAGGCCATTTTTACTCTCTCTCTCTCTCTCTCTCTCTCTCTCTCTCTCTCTCTCTCTCTCTCTCTCTTAGCAGCATCCTAAAAGGGATTACATTCTTTAAAACTGCTTCAGGGCTTGGAGAGACTTCATGGAGGTTAAAAACAATTGTTGCTCTTCCAGGGGACCAGGGATTGGTTTCCAGCACCCATGTGACAGCTCACAAGCACCAGTTAACTCCAGTTCCAGGGAATCTAACACCATCTTCTCTTCTGGCCTCACTAGGCACCAGGCATACAAGTGCACTTACATACAAGCAGGCAAATACTTATACACATAAGATAAAAATTAAAGGAAGTTTTAAAATATATTTTTTTGTAGCAGAAGACGGCCTAGTCAGTCATCATTGGGAAGAGAGGCCCCTTGGTCTTGCAAACTTTATATGACCCAGCACAGGGGAATGCCAGGGCCAAGAAGTGGGAGTGGGTGGGTAGGGGAACAGGGACAGGGGGAGGGTATAGGGAACTTTTGGAATAGCATTTGAAGTGTAAATAAAGAAAATATCTAATAAAAAAGAAAGAAAGAAAGAAAGTCAACTCCAATGTGCCAGAAAATAAACCTCTTGCTTTTGAATTGAAAAAAAAAAAAAAATATATATATTATACACACACACACACACACACACACACATATTTTTTTTTTTTTTTAACTGCTTCGCTTTCAGTCATCTCCGGCTTCTGTCCTTGGGGCAGAGAGAGCAGATGACAGAGGCCTGTGGAGTCAACCAAGGCCTACGGAAGGTAGAGGGGGATGTGGAACCCTGAGCCCTCCGTGCCGGTTGCTGCACATACCAGTTCTTTCCTAGACAGTACAAAGTGGATAGAGCATTAGAAACAACAGTGACCAGTGGTCAATAAAATGTCACAGCTGCAGGAATCTCCAGCTGCTGAGCGTCAATTATAGCACCTGCTCACTCATCTACCTCCCATTCTCATGTATATTAGGTTTATTCTTTATTGCCTACGAGATAAGGGATACCATTCTTATCATATAATTAGAAGAAAAAACAAAACAAAACAGAACAAAACACTAAGAACCTAACTGATGGTTACAGAGTAAGAGAAAGAGCCAGGGACTGGAGCACAAGCATCCGACACTGCACAGGCATCTAGAGAGACAAAAAGAGAACACAGATGTTGAAGTAATGCCCGAGGCAGTTTACAAGAGCACTAAGAACAAGAGGAACAGCAATAACATCTATCAGAACCATTTGCAAATAGAGGAAAAGGATGAGTAGAAGCTGTACCTGCAGAGGAAAAGGCAGCAGATCTGAAGAACGGGAACAAGACAGAGAAGGAGAAAGGAAGAGCAAAGGCCACGAGGGACAGGGAAGTGGATGTAACAAGAGCGATGGAGGAGTCAAGATGGCAGATGCCAAGGTCAGTGTCTAAGTAGCTACTCCACGGCAAAGCTAGACAGTGCCCATCGAAGAAAGACTGGTTGCCGCCTAGCACCTGATTAAGATCCCTAAAGCCAGAGCCGGGTCAGAAAGACGAGCATCCTGTCTGAGAGCCTAGTCATGAGCTAAACCGCAAGAAAAGACAGACAAGAACAATATGGAACTGGCGACGGCAAGAATCAACCAAGGGATTTCTAAGGTTTTTTTGTTTTGTTTTCTCTACAGCAGGAAAGGTCCAAGATTTGCCAGTGATTCCTATTGAAATCTAAGGCATTCCAAAAGAATTGCTTACTAGAGCTTGCCAGAGTTAGTTAGTTCAATGCCTCTGGCGCGCCGGTATTGACTGACCACAACCAGTTTTAAGAATGCCAATCACAGCGGAAAAGCAGAGAAGCCTTAGTAGCAAGTCACAAGAGAACAAAGTCTGAACCATTAAAGATACATTTTAACCTAACTGAGGACTTCCTTAGGGGTGACTTGTGAACCTTTTAGAAGGATTAAAAGTATCCAGTTTACAATGGGGAGTGAAGCCCTTCACTCTAAAGCACGTGGGCTTATTGTGCTTTCTAACTTAAGAGTCTGCCAGACCGCTTTGGAACAACTTCAAGGATTTGAAGTACCAGGGCAGGGATGAAAGCCGGTCCTGTTACCAAACACAAGGATTCGCCTACTGTTACTTCATTTTTGCATAATAATGAAATTAAAATGGCTGGAATTGACCTGGGAGCAACTGGGCAGCTCCAATTGCGGATGAGCGGAACAAAGGGCACAGGTGTGTAGATTCCCCTACCAGAGAGAAGATTTCCATATGACTGGCGCATTTAAGGTTGTGGCAGGTTTGCAAACAAAAATTTCCCTGAAGACTGAAACTTCAGCTCTCCTGCAGCTGCCCCTGTGTCAGCCTCCAGCTCAAGAGGTTGCATGGGATGCAGAGATTACAGATGATATGATTAATGAACATAATAAACATTGTTACATTCAAAAATTAAGCTGAGAGCAAAGTGCGCAGGCACTGCCCATAAATTGCTGCAACTGCTCTTAGGTTGGGCAGCATATGGCTTGCAGGCACAAGGGAAATAGCAGTGTAGCATGCACCCTCTTCCACCTTCCACAGCCTCTTTTCTGTACAGGGACAGCAACTCGACCACTATAGTGTAGGATGAAAGAGACAACCCCTTCTGTAAAAATAAAGAGGTCTATAGTGATTTCTGTATGAGTCCTGCTACCTTTACAACATTAAAATGTTGGCAGAAACAGTCAGGACTCAGACCCAGGTCTTTGTAAATATCACTGGTCCTCCAGTTTGGTCCTGCTTTCGGAGAACCAGGAAACCCACAACCCATCTACCACCGCTGACAGTATCCACTGCCTACAACACCACAGCATCCCCAGATCACCTTGACCAAACATCCTAAGCCCTATCACATGTACAATCACACACACACACACACACACACACACACACACACACACACACACAAAAAAAAAAAAAAAACCAAAAAAAAAAAAAAAAAAAAACCCAGAAAAAACAAAACAAAACAAAACAAAACAAAATAAAACAGAAAATAGGTCTGGAATTTAGAAAAATTGAGGGGAATATTCATACCCATTACCGAGAATGTAACACTGGAAGTGTAAGAGAGGTGATTCAGAGGGAGCAACTGATTGGATCAAAGACACAGAACAAGAGCTTTTCCAATGTGGTGTGGTGTGATTATATTCATAAGCTTCCCAGAGCTAGTGAGATACTCTTATTGGCATACTGACACTTTCAGCATTTCCTGGAAGAAACGGAGTATGTATGGTGAAGTCTCTTTATAGATCATTCTGCTGTTATCAGAGTCCCTTCTGAGAAAGGTGTATTAACATCTTTAATACATGACTGTTGCAAGAATTATAGAATTTATACTCATTCTCAATGAAAACACTTATCTACTTGCTGTCCATCCTTCTGCTTAAGATTTAAAAGCTTTAATTTTAATGACTGAATTGGCTAAAATGACTTAAGATACATTTCGGTTAATGTTCACCGCAATTATCAAAATTATGGTCTTATTTCCTATTTCCTGAAGGCAATTACTTTCAATTTTTACAATTTCACAATAGTGTGTTTATTCTACTACTTCTTGATTTTTCACTTAGATACTATGACTCCATAACTCTGACAATGAAAATTTTACTTTCTTACAGTTCAATGAACACAGAAGCAAACATGTAACTCCTATTTCTTCCTTAGTCATCCTAATATAAAACTTTAGGTTAAGTTAATGACTTGGTTTAGATATGGCTAGTTAAATTATGTCCTGGAGAGACTCACTGTCATTATGGATCTGGTGCTTTGAATGGAGCTATTGGAAGGAGTGGAATCTTGGAAGGTGGTACCTAATGGTGGGTCCTTGGATCTTTGGGGACAAGCTCTCAGAGGAGATGTGGAACCCTAGTCTCTTTCTCACTGACTCCCTGTTTGGTCAATGAGAGCTATAAGCTCTTACACACATTCCTGTCCCCATAATGTGCTCTCATTGCCCACTAACCAATGGTACTACCTAATCCTGGCTCTCAAACTAATATAGTCAATATTCAATGTAATATTCTGGTTATATAAGTACTCAAAACTGCATCACTTGGTTTCCTAGACTTCTTATACACTTTTTCCTATAATGAGTACTCTTTCCCTCTTCCTTGTTTTTCATTAATCACTAATTCATCTATAAACTCTCTATCATAAATATGATCCATTTTCAACAGTTTATAATGCATCTCTCAGTTTCATATTTTCTTGGAGACAGTCCAGACTCTCAGGAGCTCCCATTCCCCTATTCCATTTCAGAAGATTTGTTCTCTGAGTGTGTAACCTAGCTAAGACTGACATTATCTGCCACCATCAATCAGGGAATTGGATGCTAAAAGTTCCCCCCTTGCATCCTCTTCTCCTGCCAATATGGCACAGGTAGTAATAAAGGAAACGGTAGATATGAATGAGGAGGTGAAAGGGGAGAAGGGAGTGATAGGTAAGGTGGGGATGACAGTGATGGTAGATGTACAAGTAGAAGAAACAGTGATGGTGATGGAGGAGGTATGGATGCAGGCAGAGGAAACGGACAAGGAAGTGGGGGGTAGCGGAGAAGGATGAAAAAGAGGACACAATAGAGACAGTCATGGTGAAGAAGGTGATGCTAAAGAGGTGGTAGTGGTGGTGGGTAGTGGTGGTGGCTGTAGAAGAAGAAGAGGTATAAGAAATCATAGAAAGGTTAGTGGTCACAGAGAAGGAGAAGGAGGTGCTGGTGGATTTCTCCTTAGTTGGTCCATACACTATTGGGTCTCTCTCCATGTCCTTACCTCCCCCACCCCTCATCCTTTCAAAATGATTCTTCATGTGGCCAGGGATGGGGAAATAGGTGGATTTCTTTTTAAAGATTACTGGGTCTCTCTCCATGTACACACACACACACACACACACACACACACACACACACACACTTTCAAAAGTATTTTCCATATGCCTAGGCGTGGAAAAATAGGAGTCTGCTCGATCTAGAGCTTTGACAGTCCTCCTCCTCCCCCCCCCCCGGCCTTATGGTTAGTCTTTGAGTAGAAAATTGTCAAGAGATATTGAAATATAAATGAAGGGAAAGGGTTTCCAAGAAAGAATCAGCCAAATTGTTTCTGGAAATAGATGTTTCTTCACATATAATGCCAGGAAAACAGAGATAGAGAGATCATAACTCATAATTCAATATAAAAATTAGTTTCAAAAATGCCAGTATTTGTTCTAACTGATGTCACCAAAGGTCTATGAATGCATGCTATGTTAACACAGTGACCAAAGTCTTTTTCCTAGATTCGTTTTCTTGAGTAATTTACAAGGCCATTGTTCCATGGAGTGTAGACCTTGGTCCCTTCCCCCCAATTTAAATATCAGCTAATCACTACACTGTTGTAAGGTTTTGATGATGGAGTTGAGATTTTAAACGTTTCTGTAACACCCTAAGCTCAAGTATCCTTACTCTGAGATGGTGAAATCTTTAGGAGGTGAGGCTTGATGGGAAGTTTGTTAGGTAAGTGGAAGCATGCCTTTGAGGTGATTCGAAGGAGAATGGTCTTCATAGGTTCATATACTTTAATGTTTGGTCTGAACATCATGGAATTGTTTTGGAAGAATTAGTAAGGAGGCCTTGTTGAAAGTCTACTGGGGTAGACTTTGAGATTTCAAAAGCCCGTGCATGCCATCCCAATTAGCTCTCTCTCTCTCTCTCTCTCTCTCTCTCTCTCTCTCTCTCTCTCTCTCTCATCCCCCCCCCCAGGTTCGTGGATCAAGATGTAAGCTTTCAGCACATGAACACATTCATATACATATGCACATATACCACAGGCACTCATAAAAAAAAAAAAAGCATGAAAAAAAAAAAGCAAAAGACATAACGAACCCTCCTCTTTAATCACTGCTACGTCTGTCCTGTGAAGCTGCAGGGACAATGGGTATCTATGATCCTGCGCCATCTCCAGCCTTAGAATTTTTAAAAATGTCTAACGTGATTCTGCCATGCTCACCGTGCTTTTTTTTTATACATACAATTGTCACATGTAATACACTATACTAGTCTTAAGCATAAAGTAATGAATATTTAGATCTTTAATATCCATATTACCACCATTCGTATCAAAATAGAGAATATTTCCATCACCTAGAAAATGTCCTCATGTCTGTACACCTGTTTCTAATAAGCGTACTTTATTTTTCAAATATTGCTAACTTAAGAAGAATAATAATATTTTATTAGCTGGATGTGGCAGTGTACGCCTTTAATCCCAGCACTCAGGAAGCAGAGGCAGGTAGATCTCTGAGTTTGAGGCCACCCTGGTCTACAGAGTGAGTTCCAAAATGGCCAGGATTACACAGAGAAACTCTTGTCTTGAAAATAAAATAAAACAAAACAAACATCAACAAAAGGAATATGCCTTCATACTGCAAATGTAATTTGTCAAGGACTTTCATGATGATTCTGTTGAGCAAATAGAATCTTCTCATTGGGCCAATGAAAGAAGCTTGAGAGCTGAAGGGAGGCTTCCAGTGTCTTAGAGCCCAGAACAGCAACCCATAAGACAATGGGCTGGTTTTGTTTTTGTCTCAGTCACACTTCCGGATAATACAGCTAGATAACAGTTCAGCATGGATGGGAAAAGCTGAGGAGTTACTGGCAAGTGATGGCTGCTAAAGGAGGAAGAATCACTTTGGTGATGGAGATGTGGCTGCTGGTAATTTTCCACATTCTGATGGATGGCTCTCCACCATGCACATGCAAGCCGCACTAGTTAGATTCAGTGGATTGTAAAGGAAGAGAAGGAAGAAAAGATGAAGGGAGGGAAGAAAGACTAGGAAGCTAAAGGATAGTAGAAGAGGAATATGGTTGGATATAATCAAGATACATTGTAAAGATATGTGAAGTTATCAATAAATTTAAAATATTCTAAAAATCATTATTGTTTACATATGAAATCTCCCCCTACAGGTTCACATACTGGGGTTATGTTAGCTGATGAGCTTTTGAGGGTGACTGGTCCTGAAGACTCTATCCTAATCAAAGTATTCATTCCTTGATGAACTCATAGTATAATGGCATCTTTGGAAGATATTAAGATGGGGAGTCTTGTTGGAGAGGGTCATGGGAAGCATGACTTAAAGGCTATAATTTGCCCTGACCCATTCTACCACCTGATTCTGTTATGGTGATGTTCTAACTGCCATGGACCCTTCATCGGCATAGCCAAGGATCGAAATTTCTGAACCATCATGCTAAAATAAAAGTCTCCCTTGAGTTTTATGTTTTGTCACAGTAATGAGATAAACTAACATGGTCATAAATATAAAGTATATCGAATGTTCACCAAAGGGATTTAAAAGAATATATATGAACAAACAGATGGTCAGATGGATGGATGGATGGATGGATGGATGGATGGATGGATGGATGGATGGATAGGTGGATAGGTAGGTAGGTGGGTATATGGATCAATGGGTGGGTGGATAGAAGGATGGATGGATGGATGGATGGATGGATGGATGGATGGATGGATGGATTCGCCAGAAGAGGAATGCATAGTCTCATTGCTCCAGGAAGAGGAGCCTGATGTTGGCTCTCTGGGAGGAACAATGATATCTCAGAGCACACCCCTTGTGAGACATGTGAATTAGATGGATGTGTGTAATTACACTAATCCGTGTCACTCAACCATGCTTCTCCACAGGCCTGGAGGGGCCGTAGGATGAGAGGCTGGGAGTAATGGAGAGGATAGCAAACACCCTCCACCTGCCTTAACCAGCTTTGAACTTGGCCATTTTGCATGTTTGGCAACTTCTCAAGATTTCATTGAAATAACAGGTTTTGTGATGTTTTAAGAAGTCTGCAAACCTTAGGACTAATCCCTTTACTTAAAGTCTGTAAATAGAAACCCTTTCTGAACAGCCCTTCATAGAAGAATGATGTGCAAACATCACAGAATACCGGGAAGTCAAGCGAAAGGAATCAGGCTCAAATTCTGAATCCAGCTGTAAACCCCTAAACCAGTGGGTTTCAACCTTCCTTATGCTGCAAACCTTTAATACAGCTCCTCGTGTTGTAGTGACCTGCAATCATAAAATCATTTTGTTGCTACTTCATAGGTGTAATTTTGCTACTACTATGAATCATAATGTAAATATCTGATATGTGGCTCCCCAAAAGGGGTCTCGACCACAGGTTAGGACATGCTGCCCAAGCCAGGCAGTGGTGGCACACGCCTTTAATCCCAGGACTTGGGACACAGAGGCAGGCAGATTTCTGAGTTCAAGGCCAGCCTGGTCTACAAAGTGAGTTCCAGGACAGCCAGGGCTATACAGAGAAACCCTGTCTCGAAACGCACCCCCCCCCCAAAAAAAAAAAGAAAAAGAAAAAGAAATGCTGCCCAACACCTTAGTATCTGAATGAGTTTTTAGACACTTTAATATCCTTTTAGCCTGAGTATCTTCATGATTTTTCACAAGTGTATGCTTGTATATACATATGTATACTATTAGCTCAGGTTTTATAGTGTCAGGTTATAGTAGTCATCCACATACCTAGCCCTGTCCCTGCAACCATGCCTAACACTAAGTAACTGAGCTGAAACTGAGTCAAAGGTTTGAAAAGCCTTCACCAAGTAACGAACTCCCCATCTTACTGTAAGCATATTAGTCAGTCACAGGCCACACAGATCATATTGCAGAGTATCAGGTCTCCCAGATGTCAGCCTGGGGTGCCAACTCTAGTCAAGACTGACCCAGGGAACATGGAATTGAAGTCACTCTCCAGACACAGGAACCAACACAGTAAGAATGTAGGGGGAAAATATGAAAGGCGGAGAGAAATCACAGTGTGTTCTGGGAGCCTCCTGAACTGCCATGAATGGGCAGAGCAGTGTGGCCTGCTACCAGCGAGGGCAAGGCACATGATCAGAGTTCTCTTATAGAGTCTGAATCCAGTGAGGAAGAGGCAGTGTGAACACAGAGCCAGGAGCAGGAGGGAGAGAGGAGAGAAACGAACATAGTCTTTGAGATGACCCAGGCCTGGAAACGTTGCCATGGAGACATTACCGGTGGCTAACCAGAGGCTCTGATTGTGACTTCCAGTTTAGTTAACTAGCCATACCAATCCTTAAAACACACACCCCACAGAAAGATGGTGACCTTGTGAGATGGCTTTGCTGGTGAGCGTTAACCTTAGGACTCCATCTGAAAGCATGGCTGTGTCTCATTCCAGCTGGAAGTATAAGGAATGGAGGGAATCTTCCAAGAGCTACCTACCTAGAAGCCTCGACGTGCAAGCATTTATTCCCTGAGAAATCCCCTACCTACTGGGCAGCTATCTGCTTGCTCGATCACGCTGGTCTTGTCCCCACCCTCACCAATGAACTTTGACTTCCAAACAACTTCAGTTTAGAAACTAACCAGTTGGAAAGTCATAGCCAGTGTTCAGATGACCAAAGCAAAATTTTGCCCAAATTCAACAGTGACAACCAGCTTTCCACCACTCAGCCCATCTAAAGGGGATAAGAAATCCTTCCTAGGGGTACTGTTTCCTCTGCAGCATTACCTACAGAGCTTAAAAAGGACACTCTCCACAGTTATGATAGATACATAATAGACAAGAGCTGTCTACTGTGGTTATAGTTCACACTCTGATGTTCTTTAAAGCCTACTGACCAAGAGCAAGGTTGATTTTTTTTCCCCACAGCCTCTTAGTTGCTAACCACTGCTAGAATGCACAATATAAAGAAATCACTTGTCTCTGGCCCTGCTTATGCCCACTGCAGCTGTTATTAGTGGGAATAATGATTCGACTATGACCAATATTATGCAAGCCAGTGTGATATAAATGTTTCTTAAAGGCTGTAAAAACTCAATTGAATAGGTTGAGACACTCAAAATGAGTTGCTTTAAAACTACTATCAGAGCACAGTCAAGTGGCATATGCCTTTAATCCCAGCACTAGAAAGGCAGAAGCAGGTGGATTGCTAAGAATCTGAGGCCAGTCCGCTCTATATAGCAAGTTCTAGTTTACCCATGGTTACATGGTGATATCTTGTTAAAATAAATAAATACATAGATAAATGTATATGTATATATATATATATATATATATATATACACACACACATACACATTTATGTATGTATATATACACACATATACATATATATATATATATATATATATATATATATATATATATACTTACCTTATGTGTGAGTGGGTGGGGGATAAGACAACTTACAAATATTAGAAGGAAAGTATTAAAAATCTATTCTAGTTAGATACTAGAATAGAATTACTTCCTGGGTCATCTTTAAGATCCTGGTCTACTTTAAAGAAATTGAAACTAGATGCCGTAATTGAGGCACAAAAGGAGTGTTTAATGAATAAATGAGAGCTCCAAGCAAGAATTCGAGACAAGGAAAAATTTGACCTTAGCAAAACCTTTATGCATATATCAAAAGAGTGTGTGCACACATACAGGTGTATACATGTGTATCTAGAATATATGTGTGTATCTAGAATATATATGTGTGTGTAGAATATATATATGTGTGTGTGCATATACATACATAGGTACATATGTGTATATGTGTACATATACATACATAGGTCTTTTCTCACACAGGAGTGGTGGGAAGAGAGAGAGGAAAAAAAGAAACTGACTCTAAAGAACCTAGTTTCAGCAAATTTTATCAACCAACCACTCAACCTTTAGTCTATACTTTTGACTCTTGTCAGAATTACAGTTGTCCCTCTGCATACTTAACACAGATCCTCTTGACAACAGAGGACATTTTTACATCACACTGGAAATATTTCAAAGCAAACTTACTCGTCAAACTTACTCTGTAGGGTGCATCTCAGGGAAGAAAAATCAACCCCAGTGACAGAAGCCTGAAGGGTAGTGGTGCTCTGAAAACCGTGCTCTGGGCAATGCACATGCCCATAAGAGTCTGCATTACCTGTAGAGCTCGATAGGCAAGTTATGGCACAGTAAGAAATTCTTACAGAAAATAAAGAGGCAAACTAGATCCTGCCAAAACACATAATTTAACAAGAGGAAGAAGTACTCAGCCACGGCACACAGAGAAACACAGAGATGCCTGTCATAGAAAGCAAATAGAGACTCGGCAATCTGGCTGCGGTGTGTCAGAGGGAGGCTGGGCAGGTGTGAAGGAAGGAAGATAAAGCCTGTTCCTATCCATGAGACAGAAAGGGGCAGCACTCCTGTCCCAATTCCCATGACCCTGGGTCACATGAGGCAATGGCTGACTTGCCAAAGACATAATCTACCCCTGTTCCTAACAGATTCAAGAAAGACGGCGAATATCAATGCCCCTTGCACATCTTTCCTGTGTGTCAGGATGTGAGCATGGTGCTTTATGTTTGTCCTTGGACTGGTTCCTTCCTGAGGTGTGGCTGAAGTATACAATATTGATTCTATAGAGATGTTGGCCCTCACTGGGCTAGGTACAATGATTACTGACAGATAATTCTCACCCAGACATAAACGAAGGAATGCTTCAACTATCAAGCTGAGCGAACCACAGAAAATGCTTTTGCAGGTACTGTGACTCCCAAAGGACATTTGTTTGCGGCTGCAAGAGGAAGCCACCAACAGGGAACAGGGCGGGCTGGTGGCCTAAATCCAAGCGGAGCACCCTGCCCAAAAAGATGGAACCCAAATATCAACGGGCCACAGTGAGAGAAAGTCACCGGGTCACAGACACTGAATCAGGAATCATGGAATGAGGACCGGGCGTGACACCCTGAAAGCCTACGGAAGTAAGAAGGTGGGGTCGGACCAGCCAGTTGTTCAGTGTGCTGAGCTCAGCAGACTCCAACCACTGGCCTCCACCCTGTGCACAACCAGGTAGCTCATGGCAAGGCAGGCCTGTTGATGGATTGTCAAAATACTAAGACCTTTCTGGCAAAATATATTGGGCTAAGTGATTGATTTCTAATTATCCTCTCATCTAAAACTAGGGTTTGGACAAGAAAGCCATAACTGCTACAAATTTTGGGATCCTGTAAAAAAAAAAATGTGGAAGAGGAAAAAGAAAAGAGGATGAACCAAAGGACAAAAATTAAAATGTCTCAAGGGTAGAGATAATCAGTCTGCTCACATTTCACATAAGCACAGCCTGCCCAAATGAGAAATCACACGGTTAACCCAGCGCACGGGTACTGAAACGGCAACCCCACACAGCAGGTGTATCAAGTCACCTTCAAAAGCATAGGTCTACTTATTTCCTCCATAGCCACGGAATCAGAGTCTCCCTAAATGGACCGATTATCTCTACCCTTGAAAGCTTTAGGGGCTGTGGATGTAGGTCAGTGCGTAGAGCACTTGCCTCAGCATACATGAAAAAGCCCTCTGTTGGAAGCCCAGCTTCATACACATGAGAGGTTCTCAACCTAAGGGACACGACCCCTTTGAGGTCAAATGGCCCCTTCACAGAGACCACCTAAGACCACTGGAAATCGTAGATATTTACATTATGGTTCATAAGAGTCGCAAAAATTACAGTTATGAAGTAGCGATGAAAATAGTTTTGTGGTTGGGGATCACCACAGCATGAGCATCACCACTGTATTAGAGAGGTTGAGAACCACTGATAAAAACCCATTGCACATCTGTAATGTCAGCACCTGTCAGTTGGGAGTCAGAGGAGGGTCGGGAGTTTAAGATTATTCCTGGACTCATAGCAAGTTCAAGGCTAACCTGAGCTACAGGAGACCTTGATACCAAAAAAAAAACCAAAAAGGCTATTTGGGTGTTTCTGATGCACACATATATGTGTGAACCTCTGATTTTATGAACAATCTCAGTATTTGGAGCCTTATACCCCTCCAATACAAGGGCTTTGGAGCGGGGCATTTGCTTAGGAAATAGTACAATACCACCGGTTGGTTCCATTTATTTAAATATACCCCAACAGCAGGAGAAAGGGATTTTTTTTTATTGTTAGGATCTGAGAAGGAAACTGAGACAGTGTTTTAAGAGAACACAACTGCTTATGGTGAGTTACATATATGCATATTACCTATAGAACATATTACTATAAGTAGGACTATTTAAAGTAAAATATAAATAGTCACAAGAGTGGCTTCCCCCTCTTTTAAGACGTGGAGCCTCTCAGCAGGGCCATTTACAAGAAAAACTGTCCTTACTTCAAGCCCAATGTGCAGCTTCTCGTATCCTTTTCACACATGTAAATCTTTATGGTTGTTAGTGTTGTTGATGCTAACATGTGGATGGGTGGATGTGTGCATATGTACATGCACTTGTGTGTGTTCATGTTCATGTGTGTGTGTGTACATGTATGCATGCATGTGCATGCATGTAGTGTGTGTGTGTGTGTGTTTGTGTGTGTGGTGAGACAAGATATTGCCATGTCACCCAGGCTGGCCTAGAACTCGTGATTTTCTTATCTTAGCTCCCCTAAGGCCGGAGTTGCAGGTAAACACCACCATCCTCCTGCTGCTGGTCGTGAAGAATGCGCGGCATTTGTTTTGTTTTGTTTTTTGGAACTGTACACAGTCGTTCAAAATCCAGTGTCTAACACACAATTTTCTTCTCCTCAAGCCATTTTCTTCCTAGTACTGTGTCTCCTTAGACCTCTCACTGCTTTCTTACAAACCTACACAGGCAGAGCAGCATCTGACGCTCCAACAGCCTTATGACTTCTTATGAATAGGACCATGTTCTGCTTAAAGAGCTTCACACAGCTTTCCAGTCGGGGGTGGGGGAGGGGCAGGGAGGGAAGCGGAGAGATACTAGTACTAAGCTGAGCATTTGACCTCCGTTACTACCCCTATATCACAGATCACTACAAATGATTCCCCTCTCGAGGATTTTTCACTATCTTCCATAAAAGGGTCATCTATCTTTCACTTATCACAAGGTACTTTGAATTTGTGTTTAGTTGTTTATCTCTTCTGTGAGTTGTAATGGGCTTGAAAGGGCAGTGTGAGTCTGTATTGTGTCCATTGGTAAATCACCTATACCCCTACCTTGGTGCCTAGCTCATATAAATGGTCCAAAAATGTTTACTGGATAGATGGAAGGATGGATGGATGGATGGATGGATGGATAAATGGTTCCTTTCAGTCCTTACCCAGAATCACCGCCACTAAAGGTATCCCTTTCAGAGGATAGAAAGGCTATTGATCACCCTTTTGTGTGTGTGTCTTCAGTACAGAGCCCAGTGGCTGTCATTCAGTAGTTGTATAGCTAATATTTGATGAATGACTAGATGACCTAAGGCAGAGCTGACCAAACTCTAATTCACGGCTTGTTGTTCTACACCTTCTACAGTATTGCCCAAGCTTGTGAGCGATCTGAACCACAGTGGCGGATTCAGACCCTCTGCACTGGTTAGTTTTGTGTCAACTTGACACAACTGGAGTTATCACAGAGAAAGGAGCTTTAGTTGGGGAAATGCCTCCTTGAGATCCAGCTGTGGGGCATTTTCTCAATTAGTGGTCAAGGGGGAGAGGTCCCTTGTGGGTGGTACCATCTCTGGGCCGGTAGTCTTGGGTTCTATAAGAGAGCAGGCTAAGCAAGCCAGGGGAAGCAAGCCAGTAAAGAACATCCCTCCATGGCCTCTGCATCAGCTCCTGCTTTCTGACCTGCTTGAGTTCCACTCCTGACTTCCTTTGGTGATAAACAGCAATGTGGAAAATGTAAGCTAAATAAACCCTTTCCTCCCCAACTGCTTCTTGGTCATGATGTTTGTGCAGGAATAGAAATCCTGACTAAGACACCCTCTGAGCATGATCAGTCCGGCTTGCGAAATGTCTGAGTATCTAAACATTCACGAGCTTCTAAAGTGCATACAGACTAAATAATTTGCTGTCAGGAAATGTCCTAGTAGGGACATTAATACTCATAAAATCCCAACTTGTACGCTATTAAGTCCAAGAAACAAACTTTAGGTCCATTTTCCAGACCCACGATATTCTGATGGCATCATCTGAGCTGACTCAGAACCAGGAAAGTCATCAGGGTCAAAGAGGTGATCACTAACTTCCTGCACAGTTGAAAGCTGACAAACAGGGTTTGGGAATTCTGATTTACATCCCAAATATTCCTTCCTCTATTACACTCCCCTTAAAAGCATCCAGTGGAGTGAAATTAGATTACTCAGGCAAGCTATGAGAAGCAGGATAGTCCTGTTCCCACTTTCCAATATGAAAGTCACCGACAGGAAAGAAAACATGACTCACAGTTAGGTGAATACTCTATTCTTGGTGACTCAGCAGCTATAGGCCCACCTAGGTGCCTAGAAAGACAACCCGAGAGAACTGGAGAAAGGCTAGCACAATAGAGATGACAGCTAGACTCTACTGAGCATGTGCCGTTTACTAAGCAGCTATGTGGATAGAATATGTGTTGGTTAATTTTAGGTATCGCTTTGACCGGGTAAGGGGAAGAGATAAGGATCTGACTCAGGAGATGAGTGAAGCAGGTCCATGTGAGGAGACATCAGCCAATCGCTGATGACCAGGTAAGAACAAAGAGGCAGAGTACCGGAGGTGACTTTGATGCCCCTTGGAGCTGGGTATTGAGAAGCACAGACAGAACTGTTTTTATCTTTGTCAGATTCCCATGGCAGGGGAATCAAAACTGGTTCCAAGGTGCTGCAGACGGAACTGATAATAGAACTATCGACTCCACCACAGTGGGACCCCCGAACTGTTCTCCGCGCAAAAGGAAGACGGTTGGACACGGTCCGCCTATAGGGGGCACCCAGAGAAGAGATGACACCGAGGACTTTTGGTTCCGGAATAGAGGATGGGGATGATGATGACGGAGGAGGAGCCGGAGGGTGCAGGGTCGTGTGGGAATCATGAGTAAAAGGGATTCTCATTGCCTCAGAGTGCAGCATGACTAATGAGAAAGCCATCTACTTTCAGGCTAAGTCGGCATCAAGAAGGCTGCCTCTTCCGCGTCATAAGAACCGGAGAACATATTTGAAATATTGGAACCCCATCCCTGGGAGAAGACACTGGAGGTGGGGGTGGGTGTGTGCGGGAGGGACAGGTGAGATCATTCTCACACTTTTCCCTACAGACTCTTTTTCCACCCGTACGGTGATATAAGACAGATGCCTCCCTTGTGAACCACAGGGATATGAAGTTCAAGCTTCACACGGAGAGCCTTCAATGTTGCTCCTCTCTGCTTTGGGGGTTTAAACTGAGATCCAAGCTCTCCCCAGATCTTTTAAGCCTTCAATCCAGAGCGGCACTATTAACTCTTCCTGGGTTTCTGTCTTACCGACCTACACAGATCTCAGTTATTTTCTGCAGGAAACCATGAGACTAATTCTTTATAATATCAACCACCATGGTACTATCAGCCATTGATCTCTTGTTTTTTCTTTTTGTCAGAGAACCCTGACTAATGCATTAGTGGCTCACACCTATCCACACCTGTGGACCTTGTTCCACCTTCGTCTAGAATTCATCACCCCATTCTGACCAGGACTTCCTAACCCGTCAGCTATTGAGTCCTCGACACCCACCACACCCCATTCTTTGACTCACTGACACCTTCCATTCTTAACCAACTTCAAATTAAGTCCCTCCTATACTCACTTCCTGTTCTCTCTGCCCCTATAATCAGCCACTTCTATTCAGAAAAATACAACAGTCCGGACCATCCCTAATATGCCTGCCTACTTTTCCACACTTGGTGCCCAACCACCCGGTGCTCTTAGGGAAAATCAGGAAACCATATGTTCTGACACCCTCACAAAACTTCAACTTTACTGCCAACATTTCTCATGATTTGGTCTCCATCTCTGGCTATTCTCCACCACCACCCCCCGTCTGTCTCTGTCTCTGTCTCTGTCTCCCTGTGTGTGTGTGTGTGTGTGTGTGTGTGTGTGTGTGTGTGTGTGTGTGTGCATGTGTCTGTGTGTGTCTCTCCCTCTCTGTGTGTCTCTCCCTCTCTGTGTGTCTCTCTCTGTGTGTGTCTCCCTCTCAGTGTCTCCCTG
>NC_034598.1:64558442-64571768 GCF_900095145.1 Mus pahari
TGTGTCTCTCTGTGTGTCTCTCTGTGTATATGTGTGTCTCCCTGTGTGTATGTGTGTCTCTCTGTGTGTATGTGTGTCTCTCTCTGTGTATGTGTGTCTCTCTCTGTGTATTTCTGTCTCTCTCTGTGTATTTCTGTCTCTCTCTGTGTATGTCTGTCTCTCTCTGTGTATGTCTGTCTCTCTCTGTGTATGTCTGTCTCTCTCTGTGTATGTCTATCTCTCTCTGTGTATGTCTGTCTCTCTCTGTCTCTCTCTCTGTCTCTCTCTCTGTCTCTCTCCCTCTGTCTCTCTCCCTCTGTCTCTCTCTCTCTCTGTGTCTCTCTGTCTCTGTGTCTCTCTCCCTCCCCCTCTCTCCTTCTCTCTCTCCTCCTCCCTTCCCTCTCCTCTCCCCCATCTCCCTCTCCTCCTCTCTCTACCGTCTCCGCTCTCTGCTCTCTACCCTCTCTCCTGTACTGCTCTTCTCTTGCCTGCCTAAGGGTTCAATCTCCTCTTTCTGGATGAGTCTGTCTAGCCTCATGCCTTTAACTTCCACTCTGCCCTGATTACTCGACCCTGGCCTGCATCACCAGCACTAGTCTGTCCCTGGCTTTTAGGGCCAACTGTCCCCTTGGCAAGAATAAACAGACTCCACATCGGCAAAAGGAACTCTTAACCTTTGACCTACCCAGAGCACGCTACCTGGCTTCTTTGCACTTGTCATCCCAGCAAACAGCAGTGCTACCTACATTGTTGTTCAAAATAAGAACCGGGGCACACTGCATGTTAATATTTCTTAAATTTTGTCTATCAGTGCCCTGAAGACAGTTGTCTTACTTTAAATATTTGCTATTTCTCTCATCTAGAGTACAGCCTCAGCCTTTTTTTTTTTTTTTTTTTTTTTTTTGCCTTTCTCAAATATGAAATAAGATGTCTGGTCATTAAGTATTTTTGAGTTTCAGGAGTAGAACTTAGGAGAATTATGACAAACAAATGCAGCAGCTGTCTATGAGACTACTCTCTCATGTTCTTGTTCTAAAGAATGAATTTGGTCTTCCTCCTTCATGGGCATATGATGGGGGTTGGGGGAGCCTTTGGTTTGAAGCCCATTTCCAATGCTATACCATGCATGGCTGCAAAAGTTACCAGCTCTGTACTTCAGCCTCCTCCAATGGCAGTGAGCAAGCAAAACACACTTAGGCTGGCAATTACTGACGCACCAGGAATGGGTGGCAATGAGACCCCGGGGTGTCTGCAGTGGTTTCTGAGTTGATAGTCATCAATCATGAGCGAGCATAGAGCAGTTTTCATTTTTTTTTTCCAAATTGCCCTTACTTGCCTTACAGACATGGTGGAAGGGTTCAACACACTAAGACACATGAAGAGCTAATACACATGAAGAATAACACTGGCACTGAGGAGCCTTTGATAAGTATCCGCCGGTTTACATTCAGTAGGAGATGCTCTCTCATTTATAACACAAAGCTTCCTATTCCTTGTGATCTGGTCACATTAACTTGTCCAGTCAACCTTGAATTTCCTGACTAGGCAATTTTCTTTTATTCTTACTGTCTTAGGTAGGGTTTTATAGCTGTGAAGCGACATCGTGAATAAGGTAACTCTTATAAAGGGCAAACAGGTCATTGGGGCTGGTTCACAGTTTCAGAAGTTCAGTCCATTATTCTCATGGTGGGAAGCATGGCCATGTGCAGGCAGACATGGGGCTGGGGAAGGAGCCGAGTTCTACATCTTGATATGAAGGCAGTCAGAAGGGGACTCTCTTCTGTACTGGGCAGAGCCTAAGCATACCTCAAAGCCCCCTACACAGTGACACACTTCATCTAACAAGGCCACACCTCCTAATAGTGCCACTCCCTGTGGGCCAAGCATATTCAAACCATGACACTTAGCTTTGTCCCTTTATAGACATATCACCCGAACCACCACAGCCTCTTCTGTGCCTCATCCATTAGGTACACAGACAACTGAAAACACAAACTCCTCCTTTAGTACTCAGTCATAGTTTAAAGACTACTCACAGTTAGACTAGTCATTTAAATAAGACTAGTTGAATGCTACAAGATGAGCCTTAAACACCTTTAGGAACCTGTATTCACATCCTGACAATTTAGGATTATTGTGGTTTTCTTACCATCCCTTAACAGTCTTTCCTTTAGGGCTCTCCTCTCATTACCCATCCTCTGTGATCCTATTGCTTTTCCAACCACATTACTTTGATCCAATAAGGTTTGGTCCTTCCAACAATGATTGGTCTATGAACTGAGTATCTAGTATAAGCTTAGCCAGTCCTTTCCTTGAGTTGTTCTGAGGAAAGGAATGGATTATTTAGACCGCTATTCTCCAACATGAAACTCCCGTGCATTCCTAAGAGCCATGGGACTTACTCATTGCCTCATTGGCATTTTCCATGTAGCAAGTGTTAAATAAATGCTTTCTTTGGTGTGTGAATCTCTAGCACTGAACATGCGTAACCTCTAAAGGGCATTCTCACGGTTACATACACACAAATCCCATGTGTCTACGCTTGCTTCTGGAACCTTTACGCGACAACAGGAATAAATTTACCTCTCATATCTGAATCTCTGAGGGAAGATCTGTCTTCCGCGTACATCTAAAGGGGAGCCCCCCCCCCTACGAGCCTAGACCCTGAAGAGTGAATATACTTAGGTCACAGATCTCTCTACCATGTGAACATCTTTTTCGCATGTGGCCACTCAGAGCGAAAACGCAAGGCATGAAAGGGAGCGAAGCTGATTATAGTAAGAAGACGATGATAGCACTTTGGTTATGCTGGAAAATAACTCATCTGAAGTGGAAAACGCGCAGACTCTAAAACATTGTTTAGCCCTCGAGTCTCCAAGAACACAGAGACTCTGTTGTGAACCCTTTCTTCCTTCCCAGCCAGATCTATAAATTAGAAATAATATTATGTGTTCTGGCTAGTCTCAACTACAGCTTAATAAGATTATTTCTAGGAAATGCTTTGAGTTAAAAAAAAAAAAGAATAGGAAAATTCAAAGAACCTTTATTACAAAAGGTTCCAATTTGATTTGAAAATTGTCCGTGCCTCCTTTGTGATCCATGCAAATTCCCCACTGACTGCCTGCATGTCTCTATTATCATCATTAAATATTTATTTAAAGTCTATTGAAGTAAAAAATTATTCTCCCAGCTCTCAGCCCAAGGTGATTTCTAATGACTATTTGGTTTTATAATGATTTTTAAAATTCACGTTAATAATAAAAGAATCTAATGTTAAATTGAAGGTTATTAACATTGGCCTCCTTTCAAGTTTTCTGAACGTTGAAAAGATTTTTTTTTCTTTTCTTTTCTTTTCTTTTCTTTTCTCACATCTTTCTTTAATTGCCTGAGAATGAAATTACATTTAATTATTATTTAGAAGTTCTATACTTTATCTGTAAGGCAGAGACTTGAAGTTGTAGCTTAATTGGAGTAAGCTGATTTACTGTCCTCTCCGTATCCTTCTACTTGATGTCTAAATAAGTACTTCCGGTTTCACGAACCCAGAGAGGAAGACTGGATGCTTCTTCTCAACCTACCTCCTCTTATAACCCCATCATCCTCGCCTAGGTGAAAAGCGGTCACCCTTGTAATGGTTTGTGTCAAAGCCTTGGGGTCATCCTTCATTCCCTTTTCCTTTCTACACTTCACAGTCAATTTCTCGTTCATCTGTACTCTGAAAACGCATCACAAAACATGCCCGGGGCCTAGTGTCATATGCTGACATCCGTCACCTGAATCAATTCAACACCAGAGCTGATGTTCTTTCTCCCATTCTCGTCCCTCGGTTCATTCTCAGCACGACAGCCAAAGTGTCTTCCTCCAATTCATCACACCTCCTACCACCAAGAAGGCCATTACTGCCCAACTACCCAGCGCAAAACCCTGAAAGCTAGACTCCCATCCAATCGCCTTCGCAAACCGCAGTCTTCCGATTCTTCCGAGCGCCAGACCCGCTCAGTCTTTGGAGACTTGATACTTTTACTTCGATTCTGTTTATATGTCCCTACTTTCTTCCCATTTTATTTTAAATGCAGCTGTCCAGGGTGGCCTTTCCTGGCAACTTTAAAATTACAGCTCAGGATGGAGTTCTTTTGGTGGAGGGCTCAACCAGCATGGGTTCCATCCCAGCACCACACAAACCAGGCATGGGGACACATGCCTGCAACGTCAGCACTTTGGAGATAGCAGGAGGATCAAATGTTCCAGGTCATCCTCAGCTTTAAATCAAGTTCAAGGTCAGTCTGGGATACAAGAAACACTGCCTCAAAATAAGTAAAGAAATAAACGACAACTCCTAATTTTATGTCTTTTTCTCCTTCCTACCTCCCAACCCCCTTCAACATTATAATTTCTTCATATGCTTCAGACCATTGGACAAAATATTACTTATCCTCAGTCTTCTTCCCCAGATAGACAAAGCGTAGAGACACAACTATTTTTAATCCTCCCTTTTGTTTACCAGTTTAACTTCAAGGTCCTGGGTAAAATAAGAACTCAAAGGTATAAATTACCCAAAATATGCACGAAAAGACCTTGCAGCTCCTGCCTACAAAAACAAAGAAACCAAAAAAGGTCTTTCCAAATTCCCATGTGGCCATGCACAGTGCTCATTTTCTAGGTGGTATTTCAGACTCTGGAAGCAAAACAAATAGAACCAAGGGGAATGGGGTGGGCAAGTGGATGGCCCTCTGGCTTATTCACGATGCCTCTCGTGACTGTGGGTTACCCAAAGAACCCCAATATTGGTTTTATGTAGAAATATGAACATTTAATTAGAACCATACATCTCTAGGCCAGTCAAGCTTCCAGAAGGAATTGATTCCAGAGGCAACTTAATTTCCCCACAAAGAATGGTCTACCAGAGCTTAGTGGTATAGGTACTGCCAAGCTACAAGGTCCCAGCGATATCATGGAAGGAACATATAGCAATAGCAGAGACAACTTGCGATTCTGATCACGGCCAAAGACCAGATTGACACCCCCCACGCCCATCCCCACCCCTGGCTTAGAAGTTAGAAAGCAGAGACAGAGAGATCTCTGAGTTTGAGACCAGCCTCGAGGTTGTAGAGAGAGTTTCAGGACAGCCAGGAGGACTACACAGAGAAACCGTGTCTAAAAAAAAAAAAAAAAATGTTGGATTTCTGAAAAATCTCTCAAATATAAAAAGTTAACATGTAACACATTTTTTTTTCTAAAGCTCTCGGTGTTATCCCGCTCCCTGGGCAAAGAAAATAGCCTCTAAAGGTTTTCAGCTGAAGCTCCTTACCTGCCTTAGAAAGTAGTGAAAACTCAGAGAGAAACCAAACGTATACAAGGTTTGAAATCTTTTGCTACATGTTGGTTTCATCTCTGTTGTTGCCATAAAACAGCGAGAAATAGAAAGTTAAGAGAGGTTTGCTTGAGCCAGCGTGGTGGCACATGCCTTTAATCCCAGCACTCGGGAGGCAGAGGCAGGTGGATTTCCAAGTTCGAGGCCAGCCTGGTCTACAAAGTGAGTTTCAGGACAGCCAGGGCTATACAGAGAAACCCTGTCTCGAAAAACCAAAAAAAAAAAAAAAAGAGAGAGAGAGAGAGAGAGAAAGAGATTGACTCACAGTTCCAGATTGCAGCCAATTAACCCTCCCTCCCTTCCTTCCTTCCCAACTGGCTTTCTCTACTCATAGTTCAGTGTCCAGCCCATGAAATTGAGCCACTCACATGGGCTGGGTGTTCTGGGTGTTAACAATCAATACAGACCACCACCACCACCCCAGACATACCTACAGACCAACCTGAGCTAGTTAACTCCTCACTGAGCCTGTTCCCTGGTGCTTTTACGTTGCATCAAGTTAACAGTTCAAGCTAACTACCACACATCCCTTCCTCAGAAAATAGCCTGTGTGTGCTTCATGACCATCCCAGAAAGCTAACGCCACAATGCAATGCACTTGACACTATATGGAGAAAGCAGGCTTGCCTCTACTTCACAGAGATCCTCCTGCCTCAGCCTCCCAAAAGAGTGCTAGGACTAAGGCATGCTCCACCACTCCAGACTTATTTTACTGAGACTTTGAGAGTTGCTATTTGTTACATGAAAACTATGTAATTAAACCAACCATTCCCATTTATTTACTTTATGTATATGAGTACACTGTAGATGTCCTCAGACACACCAGAAGAGGGCATCAGATCCCATTACAGATGGTTGTGAGCTACCAGGTGGTTGCTGGGAATTGAACTCAGAACCTCTGAAGCAGCCATCAGTGCTCTTAACCACTGAGCCATCTCTCCAATCCTTAAGGGTGTTCTTTAAATCTTCTGTGGCTAGGCTGTAATATTTTCCTGCCTCACACCTACTCGATACCCAAGAGATTTGCCAGAGATACAAGGCATGAATATAATTACAGTTCATCTCTGTGGTCCATAGTTCACTAACAGTATACAAAAGATTGATTTCAGTGTAAATCAGAACACACTTCATTTTCTCCTTCCTGGGAGTTTTAAAAATTCCTTAACAGCATTGGGTTTCGTGTTTTCAATATAGTAAGGGTATTGCATGCTTGCTTTGTATTTTTCTTGATGCTTTTTGTTTCTTCCTTTTCCTCCTAAGAACTGAGATAAGCCCTTTCTGAATCAGAAAGTACTGGAGATGTGTCCCAGCATCATCCTGGTCAATTTCACACTGACTGGGTCATAATCAAAAAAGAGAAGTCAGGAAACTCCGTGAGAGTAGGAACCTCTCTCTCAGTGTGCACTACACATCAGGCTGGCCCTCTCCGTGTTTTTACAGTACACCCTCTTTACTTTCATCAGCCAGATCATACCTTGGCATACAGTATGCTGGAAAGGGAGAAACAGGGGAAATGGTCCAGGTATAGAATCAGTTCCAGCAAGATCCTGGGGAAGCCATGTACCTTCTCCAATTGTGTACCATTAAGGATTACAGTGTACATATGGAGAACACAGGGTCCGTAAGACATCATTCCACCCACCCCACACACCTGTCAATCACTACAGGACAGTGGCTCTCAGTCTGTGGTTAATGGCCCCTCTGAGGGTCACATAATAGCAGATATCCTTCATATCAGATAGCTACATTATGATTCACAACAGTAGCAAACTTGCAGTTATGAAGTAGCAATGAAATAATGTTGTGGTTGGGGGTCATGACAACATGGGGAACTGTATTAAAAGGGTTGCAGCATTAGGAAGGTTGAGAATCCCTGCCACGGGACAATTCTATCTACAGCCAGCCTTCCACATCAGATTTTCCATGGAGAACAGGTTTCATAGCTTTGTAATCCTGAAGAAAAATCTCTATCTTTCCAAATTGCTGGTTTCTACGATTTTCTGTGACTTCTTCCATGAGTAGGGGCTCAATGTCCTATAGCACATGTGTTTACTATAGCAGACCACTGTACAACATGGGAAAACTGTCACCCATGATGGTTTCAGTATAACTGTTTCCACCATCAAAATATAACTAAGCATCTATTCATGTACAGTACCGGAAGGATTACTCTTTAGCACAAGTCAATTTCCCAAGTTTTGTTTTATCAGTTAAAAGACTGACTTCAGGAGTTTGCAGAAGGGAGAATCCTGGCCGTTCTCTCAATATGGTGTAGCCATTAGACAACAGGCAGAAATCGGCGTGGGTAGAAATGGCCTTTTTTGTAATACAAACTACAGAAGTCATAAGTGATCAGCCAATCCCACCTCCAACAGCTGACACTGGTAGACAGTAATAGTTCCACCTAGCGCCTCAGAGGAAAGTATCCAGCTCCGTGGGAAATGGCTCTTCCCAAAGTGTGTGTGGGAGGTGGGAGGGCGCTAAACACCTACTCCCCATTACCATCAACACAGGGGGAAAAAATCACTGATCCCTCTGAACATAAAAAATAAACCCCAAAGAGCAAGCCGCTGCCGTGGTGAAGGTGAGATCAGAGTTCAGCCTGGAATAGAGAGAGAGAATTGAAGTGTCTCATAGCCAGTCATAACTCACACTGGGAAAAAATATGCTAGAGAAATTGACTGGTGAAAACCGAGTATTCAAAATGCACTTGAAGAAATTCTCACGTGGGCCAGAGAGATGCCTCAGTAGCTAAGGGCACTTGCTACCAAGCCTGATATCCTAACTTCCATTCCTGGAACCCACATGATAGATAGGAGGAGAAAACTAAGTCTGTTAGGTTGTCCTATGACCCACTCATACACACATGCACACATATGCAGACATATGCACACACACACACACACACAATGTGCACAACATG
The DNA here is from genome assembly GCF_900095145.1 of Mus pahari. Lineage (NCBI taxonomy): Eukaryota > Metazoa > Chordata > Mammalia > Rodentia > Muridae > Mus > Mus pahari. The sequence goes on from NC_034598.1 coordinate 64,566,716, forward strand.
TACACACATGCTTGTACGCACATGTTCATGCACACAGAGATGATTAAAATTTTTATTTTTTCTTTTTTAAAAAAAAAAAATCTGAGCAAAAACTAAGACCTAGGAAAGACCATATCATCAGAAAATGACTCCTTGGTCTGACCACAGGAATAACAAGAAATAACTCAGTTGGAACTAATTGTCCTGGCACACATTGCCATTGTGGCCTTTAGGAAGAGAGACTAGAGACAGATAATCACTCTTTTGTTTTGTTTTGTTTTTCGAGACAGGGTTTCTCTGTATAGCCCTGGCTGACCTGGAACTCACTTTGTAGACCAGGCTGGCCTCGAACTCAGAAATCCTCCTGCCTCTGCCTCCCAAGTGCTGGGATTAAAAGCGTGCGCCACCACACCCGACTCAGAATCACTCTTATCTGACCACATTGTGACCAACTTGGGAACACACTGTTAAAGTTCAAGAAATCAGCCATTTTCTTTATTTCTTTTATTTTTTTCCTGTTCATCTACTTTATAAGTCAGTCTGTCTTTATGAAGTCTGTCTGTCTGTCTGACAAAGACCAAGTCTTCAGACTGAGTCTCCCTCCACAGGCCTTTTCCAAACAAAATTCCCAGATGCCTAAAAACTAGGATAAAATATGAAAAGAGACCTCCCACCAAAGAAAACCAGCTCCAATAAGCCAAAGTAAGATAATTTTGAATGTATTAAGTAGGAATTATTTCTGATCATTTTAAGCATACTTTTATAGCAGGGGTGAAATTTCTACTCTAATGTTAAAGAAGTGCCTAAAAGGTCACCCTAAAGAGATCATCCTACTTGGACAGTGGTGGCCTTCAATCCCAGCACTTGGGAGGCAAAGGCAGGTGGATCTCAGATGAGTTTGAGGCCAGCCTGGTCTACAGAGCAAGAGAAACCCTGTCTCAGAAAACCAGGGAAAAAAAAAGGAAGAAAGGAAGAAAAAGAGGCCATCCTAAACATATGACCTATCATATGATCATAGCTAAATTCTTTTAATTATATACATATATATGTATATATACACACATACACACACACACACACACACACACACACACACACACACACATATGCCATGGTGTAGGGAAAACACAGAGGTCAGAGCTCAGAGGACAACTTCCAGGAATCCTTCTCTCCTTCACCACATGGGTGCCAGGATGGACCGTGTGTCCTCAGGCTTGGCCACAAGCCTCTGTACCTACTGAGTTATTCAGCAACCCAGCAGATAAGACATTTAGCACGAGTTCCCTGTCAGGTTCAGTCCTCCCAGGGGTTCCCATGTGGGAAAGCGGCTAAAGAGCAGGCAGTGTTGGACCACAGTCGGACTATCCCATGACAGTTGTATAGTTCCTGAACCAACAGAGCGATACCATACGGCTTTTGCTGGCCCCTTAACAGCTGCGTAGAACCATATGATTGCTTGTGGCTAGCAACAGTAAGTTGAAGAAAAATAAGTCACTTTCATCGTACCGAGACCACTGAGAGTACAAGACGTCTAAGACCTTCCTCGCTACTGTGGCACGGTGAACATAAGCATCAGTAATGGATAGTGTTCCCCGCTCCTCATCTACCTATGACCCGGATTGCATGTGCAAACAGAACCCGTGCCCGGAGATGTGGGTCCATTCAAAATCACACACAGCGAAAGAGCAGTAAAGCTTTGTTATGTAAGCTGCTAAGGACTTAGTTTGTCACTGGGGCACTGGCTAAGAGGAACGCACATACACGCACACACATGGACTGACCCACAACACACTAAAGAACTGATCTTCACTGGGAACCCCTAACATCGGTACTAGAATGGGCTCTCAGAGAGTTCCCTTCTGGCTGCCCTGGTTCCTCGGCTCTCCATGCCTAACTTGTAGCCTCAAGGTAAGGACATTCAAAATGGATGCCCTTCCTGCTTATTATTCTGCTGACAGCGATGCTCCCACACTACGGGCTCCTCCAGAATTTTCTTGCTCTGTTTTGGACACCAGATTCGACTGCCAGAACAAAATTTAAAAATCATGGGATGGAGCAATGGCCCAGGGGTAAGAGCAGTTGCTGCTCTTGCAGAGACCCACAGTTTAGTTCCCAGAACCCACACAGTGGTTCACAACCATCTGTAACTCCAGTACCAGGAGTCAAAGAGAACTTCTGACCTTTGCAAATGCCAGGGATGAAGGTGGTACACATACGCACATGCAGGTAAAGTACTCATATGCATAGAATAAATAAATAGATCTAAAAGCAAATGTCTAATTTAGAAATCATGAGACGACTTGGGCCTTTAAATCCAGCACTCGGGAGGCAGAGGCAGGTGAATCTCTGCATTCAAGGCCAGCCTGGTCTACAAAGCAATTCCAGAATAGCCAGGGCTACCAGAGAAACTCTGTCTTGGAACACCAAAAACTAGCAAAATAAACTCACAGGAGTCACATCACCTATAGGACAGAAGCTCACAGCTTCTGTTCCGAGGGAGGAGCTGACTTCCACTGCATCAGAGCATTTTAACCCCGGGCTGGTTTTCCTTGTGAAGCATCGTTTCAGGGCTATTTACAATTAGTCCGTAATCATTTTGAACAAAAGATTTCTCAAGGCTGGTTTTCAGTTTCTGCCCCCTGAGGAGACCGTGTCCTATCCTGCTCACTGTCACTATTCATTTAGCACAATACTGGGTTGTCATGACACCCACCCCTAAAAAAAGCGGTCTCCTTGACATTTCACCACAACCTTGAGGGCCAGAGGTTTTTTTTTACCCAATTTTCCAGTCTGTGGTTTCAAATTATTTCACAAAGAACTATAAGTTAAATGAATCTTTTAGGAAAAAAAAAAAAAGATAATAAAAGAGAAGACGCAAAACCTCTTTCAACCAAGCTTACAATCAAACTTGGAACGGTTTTCAAAAACCACACTGACAAAGCCAGAAGAATAACAAAATGAAGGAGGAAACCATATTTTCCTTTTTTTTTTTTTTTAGATGTTATCTCCCTTTTCTTTCTTGTTTTAAGTTGACGGTGTCCCACAGAAACAAGCTGGACAGGATAATGACGTGAACCGTTGTTGCCTTTGACAGCCGCAGACTCAGAAAAGGTCCCTGTGTAGCCTTTGGAATGAGCTTTTATATTTTGCTATGATTTCCCTCAGGCCTTCTCCTCAGGCAAGGATGTGTCTGCAAAGGCTTAGAGCCTTTCCTTCTGTCCAGGAATTCCCCTAGATTTCTTGCAAACAGGCCATCACAAGTGCAATGAAGATCTGGAGACTTGAGGACATGCAGAGAGCTCTGTTAAACAAGCGATTGCCTGTTTTTCCAAGAGTCTACTTAGAAACTCAATTTAAGCATGTATTTATTATAATTATAATTATAATTATTGTTATTATTTCAAATAATTCTACATTAGCACAAAGCAAAAAAAAAAAGAAAGAAAGAAAGAAAGAAAGAAAGAAAGAAAGAAAGAAAACCTCACTCTTGAAACAAATACTTTCAAGCGAGCAGTCAAATAGCCCCTAATTTTTATCTAAGACATCATCCCCACCATAACATTCCAAACACCACCTCATACCTCATAGCCATCTTCAGTGTTTGCTAAGCAGATCAGGCCATTTGCCAGGAAAGCCCAGCCTGGCTAAATCTCACGGGCAGCGTCCTGCCCAAGTCCCTGCAGGAGATTTCTGAGCTTTAGGTAGTTGTCTTAATTTGTTTGCTTAGCAAATACCGTTGTTTGTTAGAAGTAGGATTTACTGGATGCCTAGCATATACAAAGCTTTCTGGTGTTAGCTTCTTACACAGTATATAAGGAAACCTAGAGACATAGCTCAGTGGTAGACTGCTTGCCTATTATAGACAAGGCTCCAGGTTTGATCCCCAGTACAAAGGAAAGAGAGGAAGGGGGGAAGAGAGGGAACTTCAGGGAGGGAGCGGAAGGATAGAAGGAAGAAAAGGGGACGGAGGAAAAATTCCAGTGTGAAATCCTCTCTTAAGAACTTTGCAATATGGGATTGAAGAGATGGCGGAAGCAGTTCAGAGCACTGACCGCTCTTCCAGAAGACTCTGGCTCAATTCCTAGCACCCACAGGACGGCTCATAACTGTCTGAAATTCCAGTTCCAGGGGATCCAACACCCTGGCATAGACATACACACAGCTAAAACTCTGACACACATGAGTAAATACATATTTAAAAAAGAAAGAACAAGAAGTTGTGTAGGCATGAATATTTCTGCAGCCTACTTTTAACAAGAGTTCAGCCTCTCCTCTAGCCCACCACCTAGCAGGGGTGGTGGAAGAGAAAAGTTATTAGGATGTGGGGGAAGGGGACCTGTTCAGCAATAGTTCTTTGGGGGTGAGATTGATCTTTTTTGGTAGCAGTTCAGTCTCATAGCAAACACCAAATATGATTCATCAGCTGCCGTCCAGTTCTTTCAGCAAGCAGATACCAGGCAGCTGTGGTTCAATCCTGAAAAAAACCCACCAGGCTTGCCAACCAGCCTGAAGTGAGGCTGAGGGAATCGGCAAACTGCTGCAGGGACCTGATGAGCAGTTTTGGGGGGGAGTTTCTCTCAATGGCAGCGTTACCGTAAGTTGAGCTCAACAACACTATGGAACTATGTAAGGTGAACCGGTACATGCGTATCTTTAGTGAAGAATAGCGAGACAGAGCAAACCAACGCTCAATGCTCGTCTCCCACTGTCTGTGGGGTCATATTTATATTCCTTCATCACAGGTCCTTCCACCTGTTTGTTATATCCAAACATCCTTTCACCTGTGTCTGCTTCAGGAAAGTAGTCTTTCATCTGTTTGCTTTAGCAAGACATGCATCCACTTGTGTGCGCCAGCAAAACAACATTTGACATAACTTTCCAGAGAAACTAGAAGTTTCCACTTTGAAGGTGTTTGCAACAAGCGGGGCACAGTGGCGCGACCGTTTAGTCCCGACAGAGGCAGAGAAGCAGAGGCAGAGGTAGAGAGGCAGAGGCAGAGGCAGAGAGGCAGAGACAGAGGCGGAGGCAGAGAGGCAGAGAGGCAGAGAGGCAGAGAGGCAGAGGCAGGCAGAGG
>NC_034598.1:64572151-64598942 GCF_900095145.1 Mus pahari
AGAGGCAGAGGCAGAGGCAGAGGCAGAGGCAGAAGCAGAGAGGCAGAGGCAGAGGCAGAGGCAGAGGCAGAGGCAGAGACAGATTTCTGAGCTCCAGGCCAGCCTGTAAAGAGCAAGAAACTTTGACTTGAAAAACAACAGAAGAGGAGAAAAGGGGAGAGAGAGGGGTAGAAGGGAGAGAGAGGGAAAAGAAAAGACTTTGCAACAGGTTGTGTGTCGTGCATGGCTCACACTTGTAACCCCAGAACTCTGGAGACTGAGACTAAAAGCATTGCTCGGAGCCCAAGGCCAGCTTAGATGGGCACTGAGTTCCAGGGTCTCAAAACCTAAAAGCCTGAAGGTGGAGCAGCTTGCGATGGATAGAGCCGGAGCTGACCAATCAGAGCCCAAGGAGCTCTGTAGTTCAGAGCTGTGAAATACTTTACCTAAGCATTCCATGGCTGCCTCAAAAGAGTCATACATTTTGGATAAAAATCAAAAGTGTTTGATCCAAGCCTGCATGGGCTGTGTCACTGGTCACCTGATCCCCATACAGGGGCCTGATCGTATCCCCTGCATCAGCTGACTCTCTTTAGTCACTGATATTTTTCCTTTACCTCCCCAACCCTAGATCAAAGCTTCAAACTACAGAGATTTTACATTTATACCAGTCTTCTGTCTCCTTGTGTCGTGAGAATTCCATCCCTAAAGAGACTAAAACAGCATCTACCCTCTTCTTTCAAGGACCAAGCCACAGCCAAGAGTATAATTCCCTGAAGTTAGCCCTGAGGAGCCTGAGTTTATTGGGCTGACAGCCTTCAGTGCACTTGTGCGGGGGTGGGGGGTGGGGGGAATATATTTACAGAAGCACAGAGGACCCCCAAATCAATCAGACAGGAAATCCTTCATCCAGCATGGAAAATGACTTCTCACAACCACAGAAACAGACCCCCCACCCCCCACCCCCAGTTAATCTTGCCCAATCTGTATAGCCTCCAGCTCCCTTGACCCTGAGGTCACATGCAATTAGAGCAGAATTGCTTGCAGATGACTTGGAGTGGCAAGTGGAAACGATAGACTCTCAGGTGGGGGACAGGTCCTCACCACCACCTGCTCTGGAGGAACATCCATAGTTAGCTGTGGTCTTCAACCTTCCTGACGCTTCGACCCTTTAATTCAGTTCCTCGTGTTGTGGAGACACCACACACACACACACACACACACACACACACACACCATAAAGTTATTTTTGTTTCTACTTTATAACAGTAATTTTGCGAATGTTTGGGCTCATACTATAAATATCTGATATGCTGACTCAAGTGGGTCTTGACCCACAGGTTGGGAACCAATTCTCTAGATTCTCTTTCTTATCAGTCAGTTCGAGTGATACAGTGAAGATGGTGGCTGCTTTGCCTGAAGGACTTTATTCTACAACACCTTGCTATTGCAAAGTGCTCTGTCCTGCTCCTCCCTGCCCCTTGTCCTTAAAACTCTAGGATCAAGCTTGTCAGCCCCAGCATCTGCTCTGAAGTCCACACTGCTCTAACTGCTTTGTCAGCAATGAATAAAAAAGGACATGGCTGCTCCAGGTGTGATGGAGGGAAAAGGTTTTATTGTACATTTGAGGGAAAGCACAGCCAGAGTCCAGACTAAACCAGGCCAGCAGACTAAATTGGGGTAAAGGAAGAGAAGAGAGGAGACAGGAGGCATGAAGAGACTAAAGAGGAATTGGGAGCATTTTGGTTGTGTGGAAACCCAGAGGCCAAGAGGATGCATAGCCAAAATGGCTGATATTATATTGAAAAGAGAAGCTGGGGGAAGGGAAGGGAAAGGAAGGGAGGAGAAGGGACTGGAGAGGGTTAGGGTAGATGACAGGGAGTGCCAGCCAGGATGACTTGGTGACAGGTACTTGTGAGCAGGGAAAGACTGTCAGCCAGAATCTGCTTTGATGTGTTCAGTGGACACCTCAGTAGCCATTTGTCCCTGGTTTCCTTGAGATCAAGCAATCCCCTCTTAGGGTCCCCGTCATCATGTCAGACTCTCTAACATCAACACAAGTCTGCCCCTCAGGGAACTTCTCCATCTCAGTGAGAGGCTGTCTCAGACTTCATGGTGACTGTCATCTCTTCCTCCTCTCTCTCACACCAGAAACCTTAGTCTGGAGGCAGACTTCCAGGCTTCCCCCATCCCTATCAGGATCACCCTGGTAACCATGGCCATCCTGGTAACCATGGCCACCCTGGTAACCATCACCACCCTGGTAACCATCACCACCCTGGTACAAGACTTGGTCTCCCCTGGCCTTCTTCTTGCACTTGACTCCCAAGTGGATGCTCTTCTGCCTACCATGAATGTGTCACCAAAGCTATTCTCCGACTTAGTCATCAGACTGGTCCTTTCAAAAGCCAGATTATGTCACTCTTCTGATCAAAGGCCACAAATGGCTTGCTTTCTTACTCAGAGCTGAAGTAGAATTTCTTACAAGAATCTACAAGAGCCTTCCTGATCCACCCCACAACGTCATCATTCTTTTCTCTTCTGCACATACCCCCCCCACCCCCACACACCAGTCGTGGTGACTCAGTGTAACGAGCTTCCTTCTTACCCCAGGCATGGCAAGCACACTCCTGTTCTCACTCACCAGGGTCCTCTCCTAGGCCATGACTTCCCAAGAGCTGGCTAAGGGCCCTCTTGCTCTATTTGTATGGAAATCACGAATAGGCAAGGGATTGCTTTTCCAGGGTTGAAAGTTCTTGAATACCAGAAGCTATGGACTTGACTTTTAAACCCAGTGATTAATCACTCTCAGCCCTGAGGATTAAGGCCGATGGCTACATGGTTTAAAAACCAAAGACCTGTAGCCCTCTAGGTGCTCTGCCCAAAGCATGCTGTGGGTTTCAAAGGCAGAGGCTTATGGCTCTGGGCCCTGAGAACCAAAGATTTATTGCTTCATGTTTTAAAACCCAGAGACCTAGTTCCCCCTGTTCAGATGAGAGGCTTATTACGAATAGGACTGAAGCTCACAAATTTCAGGTGTTAGAACCCGTTGATGCAAACAGTGATATCTCTCATCTTAAAGGGAATAAGATAGTTCATTCTGGAGCCATTTTGAGTGACCATGGCCCAAGAACAAAGATTTAGACTCCCCCAAATCCCATGTTCCATCATGAAGTTTTAGAGTTTTACAGAACAAAGTAAGTCATGAATCAGGGCAAGTTTAAAACACATCAGTGGGAGATGCAGCAAGCAGGGGGAAGCGTGGCTATAGGTCCAAGACGCTATCCGATAACCTCCTTAGCTGTTGGGTTGGTGGAAACTATCGGCTTGCTATGTTAAGAGATTCCAAAAGGGTTTTGTCTATTAGTCACACGATGTTAGTTCTGACACAGGGGTGAGCAAGAAATGGCCATTTAGGAAGCCTGCAACTAGCTCCAAATAAGGTAATGAGCCTCTGGACCTACAACACTCCATTCTCTCCAAGGTAATGTAGTTCTTTTTTTTTGGTTTTTTGAGACAGGGTTTCTCTGTATAGTCCTGGCTGTCCTGAACTCACTTTGTAGACCAGGCTGTCCTCGAACTCCGAAATCCACCTGCCTCTGCCTCCCAAGTGCTGGGATTAAAGGCGTGTGCCACCACCGCCCGGCCGTTCTGAACCCTCAGATGCTCCAAGGCTCTCTTCCAGGGGCCGGGGGATGGGGGGGAACTTCAGTTGCTGCCTCTGGCGAACCTCTGGGTCTCTTCTGTTGCTTCTGCTGTTTCTGGGTGTGTCTGGAGCAGAAAAAGAAAAGACCACGTAGGAGAAGCCTTAACTGGGGTCTGGTGTTGGGGCACAAGGCAGCAAGGAGAATACTGGAGAGACACCGTGTGAGTTCACTCCAAAACAGTGAAAAGCCACCTGCGTTGATAATCAGAAGAGGGATGTGGCATGTTTACCAAGTCTCCAGTTCTACCAATCACAGCCTCAGTTTTAACCAATCCCAAGTGCCGCACGTTTGCATACGGACCAATCACATATTGTGTTACTCAGACCTTCCCCTTTCTGAATGAGACTAGCTACTAGAGGAGCTACTACAGGACAGATAAGGTCGACTGGAGTTTATAGAAGCTTCTTTGGGGGCAAAGCAGCATTTCCTAAGGCTGGTTTAAGTTGTCCGAGGCATGTTCTGACTGAAGCCAGGCCCTCTTGACACACAAAAATGGTTTCCTGGTTCTTCCCAGTCAAGTCTTCCGGGAAAGACTGTATATACCATGGGCAAAGCAGCCAGGCCACCACCATAATAACGCAACTACCAAAGAAAGGACTTGCTTCGTAGAAAGCTTCCTGATTATAGCAGCTGGGTGTGAGTGAAGGGTCTGACAGCTGTCAATCAAAGGGCTTGACCTGGCTTGTAGAATCTTAGTGTATTTGGAGGAAACCTAAGGGTTCGTACACTAAAATACTCTATGATGTTAACATTCATACAGTATTTAACAATGCTTACGGTCTAGCCTCATGTCCCGAGGGAGAGTTGGGGCCTCCTGATTCTTCTCCCTCAGGGTTTTATCAGCCATCCGCAATAGCTTATTAGACTCGCAGCTTCTACTCTACTTCAATTGTATCTATAACTTTTCTTACCAGGAGATCTGCTTGTTTTCTACTTCCCAGACTTGGCCAAGACTGAAATTTCATCCGGCTGCTTTCCCACTTCTCAAACAACACCTGCCAGGGCACCAGCCGTGTGAGGCCATACCATCCACACAAATGGTCACTCCTGAGGTTGGCGGATCTGATTCCTTTCTTATTTATGAATTGGGAATTCTGGCGAGGCTTACAACAAAACAGCTTCTTCTGCAAAACAAACTGGAGCAATGACTTCAAAAAATTACTGTCCCAGGCTAGCCAGTCCCCTGAAGTGCAGGGGGGCCGGGGGGGGGGGTGAGAACCTCAAAGCCCAGCTTAAATCCCTCACTTTCAAAGATGCTTCAGGAAGAGCTGCGGGAGCTCCTTGCTTTGTCTCAGTCCCACTAGAGTGTCCAAATTCCAGCCTGTGTTCTCCGGCTGTCCTCTCTCTGCCAAGCCAGCCGTCAGCTCTTGGAGGTGACAAGGGCTCTGATCAACCCAGATCTTCTGTCTTCGGCCTCTCCAGGGAAACTCATTGCACAAAGAAAATGAAACGACAAAATTTTGTCATTTAACCTCATATTTGTCAACAAATTAGGAAACCAACAGCTTTGGTTAACCCTAACCTCAGAATTTCAACGGTCATCCTTTCTCACTAGAGAACGCAGCAGCCGAGCCGGGGATGTGGCTCAGTCAAGTCAATACCATGTTTGCCTAACATGCACAAAGCCTGACAGTTGCCTAAAACCATAAGTGGTGACACATGTCCCGTGTCCCTGGTATTCAGGAGGTGGAGGCAGGAAGATCAAGTTCAAGGTCATCCTCAGCTACAATTCAAAATCAAGGATAGCATGAGCTACAGGAGACCCTGTCTCCAAAACCAGATGTGGGGAAGATGGAGCAAGAGGGAAGCCGAAACCCCTTTCTCAAATAATTGCAGAAGCCATGAAGGTCCAGCCAAGTGATTTGAAGAAATTAAAGGGGCCATGAACATAGGTCTATGTACAGTGCTTGTCTGGTATGTGCAAGAGACTGAGATCCATCCGAGCACCAACAAACAAGGCAAAGAAATATAAAAGGAATGAAATCCCCAGACTCCAGTCACTTTATAAAGAACACAGGACAGTGGTGATGCACGACTTTAATCTCAGCACAGATGCAGGCGTGTCTCTGTAAGTTCAAGGCCGGCCTGGACTACAAATGGAGTTCTAGGACAGCCAGGGCTACACAAAGAAAGGCAGTCTCAAAAAAACAAACAAATGTACACAATGAGCATATAACTCAGGTGCTACAAGGAACTGTAAATAAATTATGGAGGAACAGATGCCAGGAAAGGCTGAGGCTTTGCCGAAACTGGGACACCATTTTTAAGGCTCTGATTTTTAAGTTGAAAACTTTGGCATTCTCAGACCTCAGCAAATACTGAATGAGTTTTAGTATTCAAAATTACCCTCAAAATGCCTTCAGAATGCCTCTGACATCTAAATTAATAAAGTTGCTTATTGCATTATAGCTCAAAAATACAATTACATACATACCCACGGTGTTCTTTATTTTCTGATTCCATACCCACATATATAACTCTCTATATTTTGGCATGCAGCAGCTTGCAGAGTACATTCTATTGTTCAACACTAAGATCTGAGAAAGACGGGAATGGGGATATAACTAATTATTTAAAACTAACAACATTCCAAGGCTTGTACAAAAGCTTTCTCCCTGAAGCTTAAACACTGGCTCCTTGCGTGGAATTTCCCTTGTCATAAACTCTCTCAAAGTTGCAAAACAAAACTAAATACCAATAAAAGAAACAACAGGGGGTACTTTTGCAATAAATTACCCAATGGTTTCTAGATCGGCATCAGAAAATCAGATAGCTACAATAAGGGAGCCATGACACGGGTTCCCCGGTCAGTTTAATATAGAGGGTTTCCCTCAACTGGTTCTGCCAAAAGGACAGCGCATCAAGAGGCACCTGTTCGTGGCTTCGTTTTCATTACCTCTTTCAAATGCTAAGATTTGGGACTCATGTACACTTTTAATCACATACGAGTTGGCATTTTAAATGATTAAATTCTCACCGTGCCTTCCTGTAGTCTATATGCTGCGGCATCTATATATGATGCTGTGTATTTAAATAACTTCTCTGAGGTCATCTTACAAGTCAATAAAAGAAGAGAAATGATGCCTGAGACAGCATTTCATATAGCCAAGCAACCCTGGGTTGGATTCTAAACTCCAGCGTGTTTAAATGCAGAGGCTCACAGCAGAAACGGCCCTCCAGACTTCAGTCTGTGGTTCCCTGTTCACGGCTTCAGGCTGGAGCCTTCTGACTCAATGGTCATCATCATTAGCTTTCTCTGAAAGCACCTGAAGGCCAGCCCGTCGGGTTCTGTAGGAATCTTCAAACCCCTTTATACAACTGTTTATTCCCTTCATAATCTGTTGAAAGAAACCTTTGACAGCCGTGTAAATTAATCCCCCTCTGTGTTCACATTACCTGACGGCTCAGAGTACACATCCTCTTTAGCTTCAACTATCACTGAGCTAAGTCACTCTGAGCCTTCTTGACTTTCCTTATTTGTTTCTCTACTTTTCTTTTTTAATTGCTCTTATTTGTCAAATTACCCATCTCTTCAGTGCCACAGGAACGGAGGCCAGGCCAGTCCTGCATACAATCTTATCCTTGCCTGTGAGGCTTCTTTCCTTTTCCCCACGACGTAAGAAAGCACTGCTGTTCTGCTCGGTCTTAAGTAGCTACACCGAGCCTTGTTACTTCCTCCTATCATCTGTCTATTCTAATATCCCCCAACACCTTCCTGGTCTATGATCTATATCTATGTATGTGCTATTTCATAGCTTTGTCCTCCTGGAGGCAAAAAAAAAAAAAAAAAAAAAATCCAATAAAAAAATCCAATAAGCACCTCATCTTCTCTCGGGCAAGTTACACCCTCTTTAAGTTCAGACATTGAAGCTCTGATAATGTATGAAGATAAGGCCAATAAGGAGCAATCAAAGGTAGATAAGGTGACTAAGGTAAATCCTAAACCAATATGACCGTGTGAAGACATTAAGTACAAAATCAGTTTCCAAGCTGGTCTCCAATCTCTAAGCCTCCAGGACTGTGGTAGAATAAATTTCCATTACTGTGAAATTCATCTTATAGCAGCCCTGAAAAGCTAAGACAAGGCCGTGTCCTCACTGTGGGGCTAAAGGGGGAATGACACAAGCTTCCCTCACCAGCACACAGAACATTGTTGGTAACAGTGACCCCTCCCAGTCACCCAACCCACCCACCCCGCCCCTGATACCACAATCACCGTATCTGCTCACTGATGTGGATGGACGGAATTAGGGCTCTTATAAGAAGAGAAGCCCTTTCAGCATTGGTCGAAATTATACCAAGGGTGTCCCTTCACTTTCTTCTTTATACTCAAATGACCATCAACACAGGCAAGGAATCTCAGGAAGGTAGCTAAATAGCTGATTATTTTTATTCAAGAAAGAATATTATTAAATTTTACTCAAATTTACTCCAGCCATCTTCCCCCTACCCTTATTCCTAGAAACCAGGAAACTACCATTGTCCCCAAACTGACCATTCTAGGTAGGGGGTCCAGCTCCATTGCTGCCCAACAAAAACCAGCAAAGGAGCCAGACCGGCACTGAGCACCTCTTCTCCAAAGGCTTCTCATCTCCGAACATAGTTGTGTTTAAGTGGAAACTGAAAATAGATTCACGTCTGTACTGAACACTGTGTTTTTGCTTGTTATTACTGCCTGAACAACAACATCAATAACAACAACAACAACAACAACAACAACAAAGCCAGCAATTGCTTAAATAGTACTCATATTTAGGTGTTAAGCTAATCTGGATCACATCACGGCATTCGGACAGATAGCCAAATGTGATGGGTAAACTATAATTGTGTGATCATCTCTCTCCTTCCTCCGGACAAATACGTGGTTCTATTTCTTTGTAATTTCCCCAGACAAGACATGTCTTAGGCATGGTGCAAGCAGGTCTCTTTACAGATGTTATTTCAACTGTTCTGAACCTTCTAACACCATGTAACTCCTGTTACGTCGTTTGAAACAAGTTTGCATTGGGCAGAAGGAATAAACACTCTTCTCTGGGCTCTTAGCATTTGTCCTCCTGTCTATCTGAAGGACACTAGAGGTGACAGTAGGGCATGGCAGGGCTTGCTTCATGCAAACAGACCTCCTTTTTTTATGCAGTGCGGAGAGAGAATGTTGGCCAGTCTGCTCCAGGAAGAGGGAAGATTCTGAACCCACTCGAGGGAGCCTCAGGGGCAGTGGCGTTCTCTCTGATGGCGCATGATCAGAAACAAAGGAATCTTTATTCATCTCTTTCTGCTTATGACTCCTTAGAAGTGGCTGAGGAGACCATGAGCAGCCGTTTCAGTCGGCTAAGGAAGGGGTGAAAGGCTCAAAGGGAAAGGCTGACATTTCTGAGAAAGGTTTATTCCCATTACGGAATAATCTCAAAAGGAAAGCACTCCACGGGACTGATCTTTTAATTATAGAGGGATGACTGCATCTGTGAAATCCCACTTTGGATTAAATGATCTCCTCAAAGGCCAGATACCTGAGAAACCACTTCGATTTTGGATGTGGCTTCTCTCCATGTTTTCTAGTCTCTCCTGCTGTACCACCCATTGCCAAATCTCCACTGTCGTTTGAAAAAAACTGATAAGGAGACAAAGGCACAACCTTTCAGAGGTGGCACCTGAGAGCCTTCAATTCGTTCCAGCTACCGAGCCAGAGTAGGATCCTCAACTACGCTGACCAATGATCTGTGAAGAACTTTATAATCGCGGTGTCATGGAGAATGCATATGTGTATGTATATGCATATATGTACTTGAGACAGGGTTTGTGTAGTCTTGGCTGTCCTGTGATGAGTTCTGAAGGGCAGGCTGGCCTCTGCTGCCTTTGCCTCCTGAATTCTGTTACTGCCACCACCACCATCATCACCAGCACCACCCTCCCGTCATGACCACCACCAGCAGCAGCACCAGGCTGAGACTATATTGTCAATCAAACACCCCAATGCATTTAATGTTACTCACAAATCATATTTCTTAGCCAGGCACAGAAGTGTGTGCCTGCCATGACAGCATTTGAGAAACTAAAGCAGATAGATTGTTACAAATTCAACTTGAGCTTGGGCCACATAGTGAACTTGACCCACACTGAGCAACAGAATAAGAAACTTTCTCAAAACACCACCACCACCATCATATCCTAGTACAACTGAGGGACACAAGCAAGAATCACATCTTGGGGGGATTGGTACACTTGGAATGCCCAGGAAAATTGAATGAAATAACATGGGGTGTGTGTGTGTGTGTGTGTGTGTGTGTGTGTGTATCAGAATTTTGTTATCCTAAAATTTTTAATTTCAGGGTTTTGTTTGTTTTGGTTTCTATGTGTATGGTATTTTGACTGCATTTATATCTGTCCACCATACATGTGTGGATGGCCCCAAAGGCCAGAAAAGGACATCTCATCCCTGAGATTAGAATTACAGACAGTTGTGAGCCACTATGTGGGTGCTAGGAATAGAACTTGGGTCCTCTAAGACAGCAGTCAGTGCTCTTAACAACTGAGCCATCTCTCCAGCCCCAGAGTTTCTTGAAGCAAGGACAGAAACAGTCTCCAACCCCTCACTGGTGGGTCCCTTGATAAAACAGTCCAGAAGCCATCCTTCCAGTATTGTGTGATCCAGACACAGTAGTATGCTGCTATCCCAATACTCAGGACATAGAGACAGGAGAAAAAGAAGTTGGAAAGCATCCTCTGCTACAGAGGAAGTTCAAGACCAGTTTGGATTACATGAGACTTTGTCTCCGTTACAAAGAGCTACACGTTAAGCCACTACTGGAGAAATGGCAGTTATCGCTACCTGGATGACCAATGTACTGGCAGCTCCACAGCTAACTCTCACCAAAGCATGTGCTGAGATAACATTACAAAGTTATAGTTAAAATAAACTGGGGCTGGTCAGATGGATCCACAAGTTAAAGTGCCCACTGCCAGGCCTGGCAACCTGGGTAAGATCACCTGTGTGTAGGAGGCAGAAGAGAGCCAACAACTTCACGTTGTCCTTAGACCTCCACATCCTGACTGTGTCACACATGACACACACTACACACACACAGAGCAAACTCTCCCACAGATGCAAATACAAATACACACTCACTCAAGTCAATTATTTTTTATTTTATAACAATAGAAGTGTCTTTCTTTTTGTTTGTTCATTTGTTTTATTTTGTTTTGTTTCATTTTTTGCAAGACAGAGTCTTCTTGTATAGCCCTGGAACTAGCTCTCTATACCAGGCTATCCCCAGACTCAGAAATCCACCTGCCTCTGCCTTCAGTACTGGGATTAAAGGGGTGTCTCACCACACTCCATTCGTAAATAAGATTTTCTTTTCCTCGTACACCTGTACAGACAACCTCTATAGAAAATGACCAGTCTGAATTAGGCTAAGACAGATAATATTTTTAATAAATAATAAAATTTATATTATAATAGAAATATAATTTAATATACATTTACTATGCATACTAATAATATAATTTAATTTAACATGATAAAGTTTATAAATTTTAGTTTAGCCCTGCCACTACACAGCAAGTGATCCAGAGGAAGATGAAATGGAACCTACTGACTCACAAGTGCCTCTCAAGTTGGAAACCACGTGGTAGAGCTTAATATAGTCCAAGGACACAAAATGACAGTGGTTATATTTCCAGGGTGCGTAATCCAGATGTTATTCTTGGTGGATAAACTTGGCTATTTCCAGCTCCAAGTTAAAAAAAAAAAAAATCCTGACTCAGAATGGCTTAAACCATGAATAATGTATATCTCAGGTAGCAAGAAGTGCTGACATAGACTGGCTTCGGGTGGTCACATCTGGGCCAAAGACCCCGGTTGAGTCCTTCTTTCAGCTGTACCCTCTGTGGTCACCAACTAGTTCCTCTCAGAAGTTAAAGATATGTCATAGATCTGGACAGTACTGATTGATACTGAGTGGGAAAAGCAGAGTCTCTCGCCCCCTCTCCCCCTCCCCTTCTTCCTTCTCCCCTCTCCCCTCTCCCTTGTCCCCCCCTCTCCCCTCTTTCCCCTCCCCTTCTCCCCTCTCCCCTCTCCCCTCTCCCTTCTCCCCTCTCCCCTCTCCTCCTGCTTGTGGACGTTGTACATCGTGGTGCGGAGCCTAGTGCGCACCACGATGTACAACGTCCACAAGCAGATGCTGAAAGATATCCCTCTTCCTCCCCTCTGTGTGTCTCTCCTCTCCCTCTCCCCCTCTTCCCCCCTCTTCCCCCTCTCTCCTCTCCTCTCCTCTCTCCCCCACCTCTCTCTCTCCCACTGAGATTAGAGGAGTGTGCCATTACCACCTGCCTGACTGAGACAATTTTTCTAAGGACCTAGTTCCATCAGCCAGGAAGCCATTCCCAGAAACAAGCCAGACAAGCTTCTTTCACATCTCATTGGGTGGGATTGTGTCACATGGGCTTTTCTGAACCAATCGCCATCAAGGAAATTAAATGATCTTAATTGGCTTAGACCTTTTGCAATTTTTCATGGAGAAAGAAAAGGCAGCCAGGGATGGAGAAATGTAGGAGCAGGGGTTTAGACTGAGCAGCACAGCCTGCTGTAGAAGGAGAATTCTGTCAGAGAGAGGGAGAGAGAGAGACAGAGACAGAGAGACAGAGAATAGGTAGATAGATGATAGATAATAGGTAGATAAATAGATAGGTAGATAGAAATAGATAATAGGTAGATATAGATGATAGATAGATTGATATAATAGATGAATGATATAATAGATGATAGATAGATAGATAGATAGATAGATAGATAGATAGATAGATAGATAGATAGATAGATAAAACTTTAAAGGGAGATATGTGTCACCCTAGCACCCTAAAGTCTAAGGCAGGGGGACATGAGTTCAAGGCTATACTGGACTGAAGAGTGGAGTGCCTAGCAAGAGACTGCCGCAGGAGCAGCAAAAACAAAATAAATATTTTTTAAAAAAACAAAATGCTCCCACTCAGCAAAATCTTTTGTTTTCTTCCCACGGCTACTGTAAGCATAAAGCTGCTATAATTAAAAACGGCCAGGTACAATTGTTCATGGCTAATGACATATGCCAAACCCAGCAGATACTCATCAAACAATCCATGACACATAATTAAGGGATATTATTTTGAAATGACTGCAAGCCCATGGAGAATACTCGGTGTTCCAATTTCGAAAATGTTTTGGAGCTGATTCCATGTATGAACCATGGGAGATTTCACGAAACTGGATCTCTAATCTGCAAAGCCTGAACAACTTGATGAGCCTATTCTTCCACTCACCCACGCTGGGGGATGCCTTTTTCTGTAGGACATTAAAGTTATTATACGTATTGCTGCGTGGTGGCTAGGAAAACTCTTTTGGGCTTCATAGGCAACACTTAATTCTCTAGATGAAAGGACAGAGCTAGCTGAAGAATCGCAAGTTCAAATCACAAAGGAGATAGACAACAAGAAAGCGCTCTGCTTCGCCATCGGGATGCCAAATGGGTAATGTGCATCACGTCTTCAGCACCCTCTCCAGACTCCTTGAAAAAACAAAAAACAAAAAACAAAAAACAAACAAACAAACAAAAAAAAAAAACAGAGGAAAGGCTCTCCCGAGTCTGCCCTTCACTGGACAGGAACGCAGTAACGCCTCGCTCTGTCCCTGGACTATTCAGCTTTCAGTGTCCCCGAGGGGGAGGCCATTTGATCAGAGAGGGGAGGCGGGCATCAGAAGGCAGGGATAGTTGACTGCAGGGTCATTCCAACTGCATTATTGATCCTCCCCGGCAAATGGGGAAGCTTGGCCAGCAAACAATTGGTGATTCAGAGGCCACAAGCAGCAAAGAAAAAAGTGTTTTCCTTACCTCCTCAAAGAGGCTCAAGCACCTGGGAGATTCTGCCTTCTTTTTCTCGATTGTTCTTTTCAGGAAGCCATTATTCCTAGAGACCTCTAGATCCAAGGGGGCATTTTTCCAACACCAAATACCAAAGGTCCTGTTTAATGCTCCATGCTGGTTTGTGTTTTAGTGACACAAAAGCCAATAGTGAAGGTGTTCTGGTAAGAAGTTTACTAACACGTTTCTGTTCTGCAAAATAAAATAAAATGTATCAGGTGCTCTCCCGGGAATATGAAATGCTAGAAGCATTACAGATCTCAGTGACGTTCAATAAAGACTTTCTGTTCCCCAAAACTACAGCACAATCAAAATCCCACCCAAATACACTGAAAACCACATTTTCATTTATATTTTCTCCAGACTCCTCCATTAGAAAGTGAAATTCAATGGAGACAAATAGAATTTCTGCTTCTCTAACAATTTTCTCACAAGATTTTCCTTCCAGGAGTACTGGAGAATATTGCTATATGTGTTTGTCTGTTGTGGCGTTTTAGAAAATGGCAGGATCTTTACCAGAGAGAGAACAAATTATTCCAACACATTTAAGCGACTTCAGAATTTTCCCTCTGTGTACAGGGAGATATGCCCACCGATGCTTCTCGGAAATGTCCTTGCTGACATGTTAGTATAATTCAGTTCACACAGGAAAGATGGGAATTCTTGAATCCTAAAGGAGAGCACTCCAAGTCCCCTACTATAAACATAGGATGCAAAAAGCATAAATAAAACAGACTCTGGGGCTATGGAAGAAAAAGACCCTATTCTCCCAAGAGATGCTGTGATGTTTAGCCTTTAAGAATCAAAGACCTGGGAACTGATACTGTGGGGCCTCTTCCTAAGTAAGCTTCAAGAAATGGATTAGCATAGGGACACTGGGCAGGACTCTTCCTTCACAGGCTCCTGATACGCTGTGAGAGCCCCCACAACTGCATCAACCACTCTTGACTAACACAGCACACAAAATGACCTTAAGCTAATACAGTCTACAGCCAGGGGAGTGTCTGCCTTGAAGAAACCAGTTCTGAGAAAAAGCATGAGAAAGCCAGGTGGTGGTGGCACACACCTTTTAATCCCAGCACTCAGGAGGCAGAGGCAGGCAGATTTCTGAGTTCAAGACTAGTCTGGTCTACAGAGTGAGTTCCAGGACAGTCAGGGATACACAGAGAAACCCTGTCTGGGGGAAGAAAGAAAGAAAGAAAGAAAGAAAGAAAGAAAGAAAGAAAGAAAGAAAGAAAGAAAGAAAGAAAGGAGAGGAGGAAGAGGCAGAGGAGAATGAGAAGGAGGATGGTGAGGAGGAGAAGGAGGAGGGAGAGGAAGATGACAAGGAAGAGGAAGAGGGGGAGGGGAAGGAGGAGGAGAAGAGAAAAAAGCATGAGATACAAGTGTGAATCTAGTTCTAGTGGCCTTACGGAATTCATGAGAGTGAGCCTCATATCCTGGCTCTGGGAGGGACAATACATCCGAGAATAACTCAGAAACCTCTGAAAGTTGATACACCCAGCAAATATGCATGCAAGTCCACGAAATGCTAAACCACTGCACTACCAACCACCATTCAGCCATCCAGTCAATCGTAGTTACCCTGTGAGAAAGGGAACTATTATGATATCCATTTTACAAACAAGGAAAATGATGTACGCCAAGATCAAATACGACTGAGCTCAAATTCACCAAGCGGTGGAGGAACAAGAAGCCCAACCACAGAAAGTCAACCTGCAATCCCACCCTCTGGTGATTTTAGCCATGACCCTGCAATGACACTCTATATCCTAGACCCATAGATGCTAGGGGGAAGGACAGAGACTCACTTCATGTGTTCTGTCACAGAAACTGAATTATAGATCATTTTAGGGTCATTAAAAAAAATGGTCAGAGCCAGCAAGATGGTTCGGTGGGTAAAGATCCTGACACTGATGGGAGAACCAGGCACAAGGAATCCTGTGAGGGCTAGGAGATTGCAGCATACCTCACTGGCCATAAACAAACTGGCAGACAGGCCTGAGACTCACTAGCTGATGGTGCCTCACGGCTTCCAAAGATGGTTGCTCACACAGGCAGGATTAACAGCCTCTTTCTTTCTTTCTTTCTTTCTTTTTTTTTTTTTCAATTTTTTATTAGGTATTTACTACATTTACATTTCAACTATCCCCAAGGTACCCTATACAACACATACTCTCACTTCTTGGCCCTGGAGTTCCCCTGTATTGGGGCATAAAAAGTTTGCAAGACCAAGGGGCCTCTCTTCCCAATGTTGGCTGACTAGACCATCTTCTGCAGGTAGAGACAGGAGCTCTGGGGGTGCTGGTTAGTTCATATTGTTGTTCCACCTATAGGGTTACAGACCCCTTCAGTGCCTTGGGTACTTTCTCTAGCTCCTCTATTGGGGGCTCTGTGTTCCATTCAATAGCTGACTGTGAGCATCCACTTCTGTGTTTGCCCTGTTCTAAGGAGGAATTATTTTTAAACTTTTTCAATTTTATTGGCCAAACTAATATTTGGATCTTTCCCCTTTTAAGTTCAAGGAAAAATATAATTTATAACACAGATGTTCAAAGCATAAAAAGAGAATTATACCCATCCTGGATGCTTTGGGCTTTATTTTACAACAAGCTTTAAATAATCATTGCATGATGCAATGACCCCCGGCTCCCAGACTTCTGCAAACACTGACGGGGCTAGCCAGATAGATGTATGATGATTTTTATGACTGTGATTTCCCTAGTCTTTGCTCTGACTCTAGGTCTAGAATTGAGCTTCCTATTCAGTGGTATCCCACTGGCTCCCTTGATATGGCATCACATAGCTACAGTAGTATCCAGCCTATTGACATTTTAACAGTAGTATCCAGCCTTTTGACATTGTAACAGGTTGCCATCTGGAAAAGATACAAATATACATTTATAACTATGGGAAGCATGTGGCCCACAGGTCACAGATCAGACACACCCTAGAGGCTAAATGAGCACCGCTTCAAGGTTTCTGTCAAGATGTCGATAATTGATAGTTTCAGGGGTTCACCTTGGTAATTCCAGAACTAGGGAGGCTAAAGCAGGAGAGTTACCATTCGTTTGAGGCCATCCTGAGCTACAGTATGAGACCCTGTCTCAAAACAAAGTATGTCAGTGATCACCAGAGTCATAACATCCACAACACTTAAGGTGAATTTTTCCTTAACTCATCCTAAGAAGTCTCTGGCAGACATGCCCAGAGGTTAATTTCTGGAGTGATTCTAGATTCTGTGAAGCTGACAACTATGCTTCTTCGTCTTTACTGTCAACTTGACACAACCTACTGTCACCTTGGAAGAGGAAACTTCAACTGAGAAGGAATTGCCTTTATTAGAATAGCCTGCAAGCATGTCTGTAGGGGTTATTTGGTGTCTTAATTGTTAATTGATGTAGGAGGACCCAGCCCACTGTGAGCGGCACCAATCCCTAGGCAGGCAGTCTTGGGCTATATGAGAAAGCTAGATCAGAGTAGCCTAGAAGTGTGCAGAGATGAAACCAGCAAGCAGAAGTCCTTCACCGTTTCTGTATCAAGCATCCACCTTGAGTTCCATCCCTGACTTCCCTCAATAATAAACTAAGACCCAGAAGTATAAGTCAAATAAGCTGTTTCATCCCCAAATCAGAGTGTTTTATCACAACAGGATGAAACTAGACCGGAAACCAATACTATCACATCTATATAATGTAATAACTCCATGCTGCCCACCAACCCTTGTTTCTTCCCATCTCACGTTTTACCATGACATAGGACATATTTGTTTGTTTGTCATTAATCTTAGCTCTCCATATCAAAACCAAGGGAAGCCTTTTCCATCCTATCACTCTGGTCTCTCGGGAAACAACCAATAGTACCATGAGGAATCAAATAAAGCAATGTGCCCTCAGCTGAGCCCACAGTTTCCTAGGGCTGCCAGGACAAAGTTCCATCAATGGAGTGGATTAAACATAGACATTTACTGTCCCTCAGTCCTGGGATCTAAGGAATCAGCAGACTGGAACTGGTTCCTTCCGAAGGCTGAGAGGGAGAATCTACCACTGATCATCTGGTTTCTGTGGTTTCCTGGCAATCTTTGGTGTCCCTTGGCTTGTAGCTGCACCACCAAATCTCAGGTTCACACCACCCTTTTTTATGCACGGTTGTCTATCTCTGTGCCCAGACCTTCCATTTTTCTACAATACAATAATACTGGATTACAGTGTACCCTAATGATCTCATTTGAACTCAATCAAGTCTCTCTCTCTCTCTCTCTCTCTCTCTCTCTCTCTCTCTCTCTCTCTCNCTCTCTCTCTCTCTCTCTCTCTCTCTCTCTCTCTCTCTCTCTCTCTCTCCCTCCCTCCCTCCCTCCCTCCCTCTCTCCATTTATTCCTTTATTGCTTTATTTCATTTGTTTGTTGTTGAGACAGGCCTCTCTATGTAGCCTTAGCTGTCCTGGAATTTGCACTGTAACCAAGTTGCCCTCAGACTCAGAGATCTGCCTGCTTCTGTGCTTACATAAAGGGTGTGCACCTAGCTTAAAAGTACTTATTTTTATCATTCGGGAGGCTCAGGCAGGATCCTGAGTTTGAGGCCAACCTTAGTTACATAGCAAAATGTTGTCTCAAAAAGAAAGAAAGAAAGAAAGAAAGAAAAGAAAAAGGCCTATCAGTGTGTAACATGCATCAATTATTAAAAAAAAAAACAAAAATGCTTGCCTCTCTAATGCAGAGCCGTTAAACTATGAAAACGCAGACATCATCAAAGCAGGAAAGACAATGACCCAACTCTGTGTTACTGTACCAAGTCTCTCATACCTGCCAGTTGTCTTTGCCAGGCCGGTTTAGTAAAAATACAGCTGACAAAGTGACAGGTACAAGAGGTTTTAAGACACACTGCTCAGTTAATCTAGACACCCCCCTACCCCCCCCCCATTAAATGACCTAACATCCTCTAGATCTTTCTTCCAAAAAAAAAGCATATGTTCTGTACCTCCAGGGACAAGAAATAAGCAGCAGGAGGGGACTTAGGATCAAAGATCAAAGAGATGAGAGTGAGGAGAGAACAGTACCTAGACTCTGCCAAAGCAAACACACACACACACACACACACACACACACACACACACACACAGAGGGAGCAGAGCAGAGCCCCTCTGAAGGAGGCTTACAGAGACTCCACGGACCCTGGGCTGGGCTGCCACAGCTGTGAGCTGGGAAGAGCCCCGTGTGAGGCCTGAGAACCTGAGACTTGCTCCTACAGCCTAGATCCTGGCAGGAGACCAAGGCTGCCTTTGGCTGGGGCTTACAAAGACCTGGTGCAGGGCCAGCTGGCTGCGGGAGGCATGTTTCTGTATCATTCATCACTCAGAAAGTGCTCCGCAGCTGGAGGAAAGGAGCATCAGGCATAGCCAATGGAGCCCAAGCTTGGCCTCCCTCCTTTTCCCTCTTCTCTCCTTCCTCAATAGAAAAACCCCAGCAGTGCTTGTGCCAGGAGAGGTAGTCTCTTGCTTTAAGTGTCCTCCAGTACAAACCTACTTAACACCATTTTAACGTAGGTCCTGGGGACTCAGTGGTTAAAGTCATCGAGTCCATGATGCTACTTTTTACTGGCAACTATTTTGTTTCCGTGGTTCTTTGGGTCAATTCCCAGTGGTACAGAGAGGAACCTTCTGGCAGCTTCTCTCCTCATCCAGTCCCCTTTTCCCACCTGTTCCCTTCCCACCTCCCACCTTCTCAGTCCCTCCAGGGATCAGTCACAGAAATGCTGGCTCAGAGCAGCCAGGGGAGTGGGGGGAGCGGGGAGTACCACAGGCATAGGAGTCTGCACGCCATCACAACCTTGAAAACTGGGAAGTGTTCACAGCAGAAAAAGAAAGGAAGACCCGAGAAGAGGGGTGTGACTTCAATTCACAGAAAAAGCAGAATGCCCATATGTGCTGAGTTGGTCAGTGCCATGGGCTTCGGAGGGTAGAGAGAGCGGTGGCCATTCAGGCTGGTGGTGGGAGCCCAGCAACTGACATTTTCAACCATTCCCCCTGCAAATCCAGGATCTTGCCCGCCGCCCCCCCCTCCCCCCAGAAGTTCATAGATTTTTCTTTTGAAAGGCCATGCTTCCCAGCAAGCCAGGTCAACGGTTAAACTGAAAGAGAGAATATTTCTATTATTTGGCAAGAGTCACTCCCCCACCTAAGCTATTAGTTCATTTGCCTGGCAAGTATCAAAGACCATTTCCAGAAAGGATTAGAACAAGTGCTTCCTCTGAAGTCCCTGGTGATCCCTGGAGAGGGGAGGCTGGGAGGGACCCTCACAGTGCAGGTGTGTTGGCTCTGCTCCAGGACTGCAAACGCCAGTCCAGACGACAACTGGGGCTTGCCTTTGGACTCATAGAACTTGCCTTACCACTCCCAACTGGAATTTCACGGAGATGGCTTGAAACCCAGCACCCCCATTCCCAAAGCCAGTGACCTAGAAAAGCCACCAAGCTCTGTCAAACCTCTGTACTTGGTACTTCAGCTCCTGTAACCAAGCAGGGTCAGGGTTAAGCCAGTCCCCCCCCCCAGTACATTATCCCCTTTATCTCCCTCATTGATATGATGTCAGAGACCATTTGCTTGCTTATCAGAGCTTCCTGAGAATGGAGGCTACACCTGTCTGATTCCTTTTTTTTTTTTTTTTTAACGTTAAAACTTAACCGATGCCTCCTCTGAAGGCAACCTTGGCGACCCCATTAGGGGAACAACTGGAGTAGTTCTTGCCCCATGAGAACTCCTTCCTCCACAGCAAGACTTACTGAGATTGTCTCCATATCCATATTGTTCGCCCCTTCTGTAAACTGCTGCTCAGGGTTTAGAGCCTTCCAGGGCCCCCAGCACAGACTCTGGGTCTTTGTCCATTGCTTCTTAGGAACTCTAGCCCAACACAAACATTGCCTCCTTAGCATCTGAGAGGCCCAAACTGTTGCCTGCTTTCTCCCTTTTGCACTCGCTCTTGACTGTTTGGGCGGTTTACAAACCTGATCTATACACCTAGCTAACTCAGGTCCTCTGGAGCACCTGTCTTGTAGAGATCAGGTCCCCGCTGGGAAGTTTTGCTGAGCTCAGGAATGGTCCCCTGTGAAGGAACCTTTTCCTTAACTCTTAGTGAGCAGAATCTGGCCTGAGCTCTGGGGACCAAGCGTAGACTGTTCCATACATCACTTACTCATTATCTGTTGTACCTTGTTCTTCCCCTCCCCCCCAGACCGGGCTCTCCTCACTTGGATCTGATGAGCACGTGACTGCAGTTGTAGTTTGTAACTGTCTTTTCCTTATGCTCCTTCAGTGGCCACAAGAAATAGCAAGCCCCATCTCATTCTCCCTAGGCCTCACTTTTCCTGTCAACTCCAAGGTTACACAGAGGACACATCTCCCTAGCCAGCCCCCACTGGGCAGATGGCTCAGCAAGGGTATGTATGCCACTGCCACCCCAGCAAAGATGTAGTCCATCCCTCAGAGCACAGGGAAGCAGAGCCGTGAGGATTCTGCTGCAGATGCTTCACCTTGAAATAGCTAGTTCAGCCACCGTTGCCTTTCTTGTCACCCACAGTAGGGCCCTTCTTGGATGAGTCCCTGTTTAGATGCCAATAACTTTTCCTGGAGAACATAAAGAAAGTTTCAGGAAGGGGTGTCTCGTAGTCAGCTGCATCAGAGTCCCACAGAGCTGGATGACAAGGCATGACAAGGCTGTATCACCAAAGAGGTCCAACCCCAAGTCACCTTCCACCTCCTAAATATTCCAGCTCCGCCCCTAAGACCACATGCTGCTTGTGGGGGCAGGAGACAGTATGACTGACTGGTCTCTCCGGTAAGGAGAATGAATCGGTAAGGTTCTAATGAACCTGCCTTTACTCATCCAGTGTTAACAGCCCTGACAGGGAACATTACGTCATGATGGCCAATCATGATGTTATAGCCCCCTTGCCCCAAGAGGGGTGGCTGGAGCAGAGAGGGCAGCTAAAGGCGATGGCCTCCTTCGACCATGGGAGGACATCATCTGGAGAACCAGGCTTGTCTAGCCTTCCACAGAAGTTCTTACTCAAAGCTATAGTACAAAACACACTTGCCCCTCAACAGCTGTCTCACAGTAACATTTTGGCAAGAGGGTTATTTCGAGATGATAACAACACAGAATCAAAGTATGTAGGGCGGGGGAAGGGGAAATATTTGGGACAAAGTCTTAGTATCCTCCTCATCTCCCTGAAAATCTTGCTGAAAATAGGAGATGACCCCAGATGTGTATGTGCGTGTGTGTATGTGCGTGTGTGTATGTGTGTGCATGTGTATGTGTGTGTATGCACATATTTGTGTGTGAATATATGTGTGCATGTAAGTTCGTGTATGTGGGCATGTGTGTGTGTGTGAGTGTCCATGTGTGTGTGTATGTGAGTGTGTGTGTGTATGCACACATATATGTTTGTGAATATATGTATGTGTATATGTGTGTGTAAGTGTCCATGTGTGTGTGTGTGTGTCCATGTGTGTGTGTGTGTGTACGTGTGTGTGTGAGTGTGTGTGTGTGTATGCACACATATATGTATGTGAATATATGTATGTGTGTATGTGTGTGTGTGTGAGTGTCCGTGTATGTGTGTGTGTGTGTGTGTGTGTGTGTGTAAGTAGACCTCGATGAACACTCTTGTTCACTGGTCCCCACTCACATTTTCTCTTTTCCCAAATTTATTGCTCCTTTGACCTCAAACCCTTTTCCTTCCTTCATAACAGACAAAAAACTCCTACTGCTTCTCCTAGTTCACTTCGCTATGAACTACCATAGAAACTAATGTTAGTGAATCACGTGCCATTTCCCCTATTAACCAGTCTTCTGTTAGCTTAATTCACAGGCCCCTCTCACCTGAACTTAAAACAATAACACTTTCCTTCCCAGACAACTCACTGGGTCTCCAGATTTTTTTCTTCCTAATGTTATTTTATATTTCCAACATTCCAAAATGTATATATTGTTTTTTAATGTAGTTCTTTAGGGACAAAAAAAAAATCCTAAAATACTTTATGTTGAGGTATAATTAGCTAAACAGTTTATCGTACCATATATCCCACAGTCCAAAGAAATACATTATAAATTGAATGAAAACAAAAGACAAAGAAAAGGAAGGACATGACTGCTCCCAGGTGTGGTCGAGGAGAAAGTTTACGGTCGATGTGAGGGGATGCATTGCCAGAGGCAGCTGGAAGATTCCAGACTGAACAGAACTGGCCAACTGAACAGGGCCATGTGAGGAATACAGGATGGGAGAGGCAGGTGGGAACCAGGAGCAGAGGCCCAGAGGGCAAGAGACCCAAAAAGGGTCAGAGGGACCTTGGAGCCAAAAAGTCTGGGTTACAGAGGGAAGAGCAGCCCCGGGAAGGACAGCCTAGCCCAGTCCCTGAGCTGGAGATTCATAGGGTAGGGGGTGGAGTATTCCAGGAACTGGAGATGCTAAGAGACTGGCAGACAGTGTCTGCTCTGATATGTTAATAGTCACCTCAGTTAGCCATTTGCCCCAGGTCTGAGACCTAACATAAATGTAATAACGTTTTGTTAGAATTAAAAACAAAACAAAACAAAAAACAAAACAAAACAAAAAACTATAGTATATTTACCACTATAAAGGCAGAGGAAAAGAAAACTTAGAAAATTCGCTCTGGAAAAAGTTAAGCTAGTTTTAGACAAAATGGGAATGTGATTGGACAGTGAACAAGCAGGGGATAGGGGCTTCCCTGACATCTCAAATCATACCCGAAGATGGCCGCGTGCAGGCCTTAAGGCTGGAGTGTGAACAAGGTTTACACCAAGTTACATAAGCAAAATAATAAGCAGACATGCAATTAACTATCAATTATACTCAGCAACTGGGGGGGGGGGGGGGGGGGGGGGGGGGGGGGGGGGGAGGGGGGGGGGAGGTGATGGATGCTCATGGGGGGGGGGGGGGGGGGAAGGGGCAGGGGAGGGGTGGGAGGGTCAGGAAAAGCTTAGCCGCTCAAATGCTCCATGAAGTCAGGTTCCAGAGCTTCAGGGAGGGTGGGGGCAGCTGACAGGGAGTCTCTCCTTTTATCAAGTGAGGGCTTTATCCTGTCAAGTCATGCCTGTGAACTCTCTCGGGGACGTGGTTGCTTGTCTCCTGGCCCTGCCTGGTTCTGGGCAGCTGGGGTTAATGATTAAATGGAAAGATGACAGGAAATGAAGAGGCTGAGACATTCCATCAGATTAACAGCTGAGACCTGGGAGGCAGCCCTGCTCCCTCACACCAGCTTCTGCATCTGGGGAAAACCAGAAAAAGAGCCCTGAGCCCCACCTCATTAGACCGCCTCCTTTTTCCTTTCCCATTCACTATCTCAGTCAGCAACACTGAGAGTTCAAAGGTCTTGAGATATCTCTGAGACGCCAGGGAGAGAAGACAGGAAGTGCGCACCCTCTCTGATGTCCAGCCTGAGGTAAATTTCCTCCACTGTGTCAGCTTCGGTTCCTTCTTAGGTCTGCACTTAACAGAGGAGCCGCGAGGACCGCATGAGGCCCGATCCTACAGTCAAAGTGGTTTCAAATAAATGTTCAGAGATGTCCTGAGGCTTGCTCGAGGTAGAGATCGACAGTAAGCTGCGACCTTCCTTCCTGCACATCTTTGTCCCTGTCACATCAAATATCAAACTGGGAGGAGGGGAAGGGAAAAGACTGGGAGAAACCCAAGAATGGGCAGTTGCCAAATGGGACATCCATGTAGCCTCCTCAACCATTGGCTGACTCAGGGTTAAGCGGCCTACTTCTCGAAGAGGATGAAGTTAAAGCCAGCTTTACCTGTTGACCTGAAGACAGATCCTTGAGTTATCGTGGGAATTTCCACTATAATTTCAGACTCCACACAAATAATATTTCCCGGCAAAATCAGCTTCCAATGGACGGCTATCCTAAGTGTCTTAGGGGTTTTCATTTTGCTTTCCTTTGAGCTCTTAAAGAGAAGTCTAGAAATCATTAATTTCCCTGCCTTTTCATCTTAGACTACCTAGTGGCTCAGATCGGAGCTCTGTGCTCCTAAAAGCAGGAAGGGACAATGGCACCTTGCCATTTTGGCACTAGCCTCTTGTCCCAGGCAGCAGCCTAGCTTCTAACCCCCCCAGCCCCCCACCCCCCACACATACACCAGACTGTGAGCAGCAGCCAAGACTGCATTTCCTATGATACAACCCCTCTCCGCAGACTCTAGGAGCTCCAGAGGGACCCCATTTAGATAACCAGGCTCCAGATAAGCTTGCCGGGTAATTACCCAGCCTGTGCCCTGTATCACGCCAGCTGAGTGGCTGTGAAGGGAGCAGGGGACACCAGCAAGCCCACAGGATGCTTTAAATTGTATTCCGTGTAGAGGCAAGAAATTCTTCCCCTCTGCTCCGTTAAGATTCAGCAATGAGTCTCAGGAAGGAATTGGTAACGAATCCATCAGCAGGAGACACGCCTATTTTCTATGTGGACATCACACATTCACTATCGGTTAACTGGTGAGATTTAGAGGCAATGAAGATATAGTTTTAGAGATTAGGTAAGTTATTTTTAGAGTAGATAAATGACCCTCCCCCAAAACAAAACAAACAAAACAACAACAACAACAACAACAATGAGGCTTGGGGCAAACTTTATCCGGCCTCTGGCTGTAATGTTAACTCTAATCTCCTTCCGGTTCCGTGCTTCCATCACTTCCGGTAGGCAGGATGTCTGAGGAAGGGTTCAAACTAGGTTTTGAGGGTAACTGGGAATTTTAAAAAGAAGGAGAAATCAGAGGAAGCCTTGCCATGTGTGGGCTGTACCCCAGGTGATCCCACTGAGATCAGGACATCGCTGTACATTTATCTGATACCCCATCTCTCAGGGGTATCACAGACTCTTTGAGGGGGTGCAGTTCAAAGATTTGATGGAACCCGATCACCTTTACTATTTTCTATACAAGTGTTCTCTTTATTTAAAACGCTGCCACCAGTTGAAACTTACTATATTGACTTGATGACCCACTAAGGAGTTGAGAATTTAAGGTTGGTTGGTTTCAACATTTTTATATCTATTAAAAAAGGAAATGCAAAGTAAAACCACAAACCTAAGGCTGGAAAGATGGCTCAGAGATTAAGAGCACTTGCTGCTCCTGTAGAGAATCTGGATTCAGTTCCCAGCACCCACATGGTAGCTCACAACTGTGTCACTCCAGTTCCAGGTCATCCAAAACCCCTATCTGGCCTCCACGGGCACACATACATGCATGCAGGAAAACACCTAAAATACATAAAATAAAACTTAAAGCCTATAACATTCTTTCTCTAGTATCTAATAATGGCTATCACTAAAGCATAAACACAATGTATCAGAAATGTATAGTACAAGTTTAGCATAAGAGTTCTTGCTAGCACACACCAGGACCTTCCAAGAAAGAAAGGAAAAGGGGGTGGGGGAAGAAGGGTGGAAAGGAAGGAGGGGGAACATGAATGAAGGCAAGAGAAAGTGAAAAGAAAAACATGAGGAAAAGAGGGATGTTCTAACTCTAGGAACTAATCAGATTTCAAGTCACTTAAACCCAGTACGTTCTCCCTACATGTCTACAGGTTTCATTAAGGATGTAGATTTGAGGCTAGGATGGATGAAGCAGGTTAGTGAAGCATTCTAAGGATTAAATGGTGGCTTTGTAAGTTGTAATTACTACACAGTGTGTGAATTTCATTAAGTAAGGATATGGCAGGTCAATGGAACTCTAACACTAGCAACATGTGCACGGCCCCCAAGCAAATTCTAGATGAGGGTTGCATACGAGGCAGGCAGGGAGTTTGTGCAACATCTCTGCATTTCTCACTTAATTTTCCTGTCAACTGAAAACTGATCTAAATAAAATGATTTTAAGGTACACCTCTTTCTACTTGCCTATCAGCATTGTGGTGGTTTGAATAAGAATGGCCTCCATAGAATTGATCCATTCTTATCTTCTTGTACAAACCTCAAGTCTAAGTGGATCAAAGAACTCCAAATAAAACCAGAGACACTGAAATTTATAGAGGAGAAAGTGGGGAAAAGCCTCGAAGATATGGGCACAGGGGAAAAATTCCTTAACAGAACAGCAATGGCCTGTGCTGTAAGATCAAGAATCGACAAATGGGA
Organism: Mus pahari; assembly: GCF_900095145.1. Taxonomy (NCBI): domain Eukaryota; kingdom Metazoa; phylum Chordata; class Mammalia; order Rodentia; family Muridae; genus Mus; species Mus pahari. Next base: position 64,598,876 of record NC_034598.1, read on the forward strand.
CCTTATAAAATTGCAAAGCTTCTGTAGGGCAAAAGATACTGTCAATAAGACAAAAAGGCCACCAACA
>NC_034598.1:64600072-64639887 GCF_900095145.1 Mus pahari
ACGCCAGGGTCAAGAAGTGGGAGTGAGTGGGTAGGGGAGCAGGGTGGGGGGAGGGTATAGGGAACTTTCAGGATAACATTTGAAATGTAAATGAGGAAAATATCTAATAAAGTAATTTAAAAAAAAAAAAAGAATGGACTCCATAGTCTCATAGATTTGAATGCTTGGTCACCAGGGTGTAGCACTATTTGAAAGGATTTGGGGGTGTTGCTTTGTTGGGGTGGGTGTGGCCTTTTTAGGAGGAAGTATGTCACTAGGTGAGGGGCTTTCAGTTTCAAAAGCCCAAGTCAGACTCAGTGACTCCTCTGTGTCCCTTCCTGCTGCCTATGGATCTGGCTATACAACTCTTAGCTACCTCTATAGCACCATGGCTGTCTAGGGACCAACATGTTCCGCCCCCCTCCATGGGGATATTTTACTAAACCTCTGAAACTGTAAACAAGATCCAATGAAATTATTTCTATAAGAGGTTTTTTTTGTTGTTTTTTTTGTTTGTTTTTTTTAGAGAAAGTGGTTTTTATTAAAAAACAAAAACCTTGTTTATAAGAGTTTGTGTGGTCATGGTATCTCTTCACAGCAACAGAATCTAAGACAGGCACTAAGAGTTCTATAATTTCATAGATATTGTGATGAAAAAATAACTGATGCTTCTTCACCACAAGAAGCAGGCTGACACATCTTTTTCCTTCTTTCCCAGCACCTCTCACTTGTTTGTACAGCTTCTGGGTTTTAAATCCTTTGTCATCTCTTTGGGATTCTCTTAGGCTCAAGAACACGTCTGTCTGTAGCAGCTATTCAGTCAACTCTTGACTTTTTCCTTCCCAGCTCAATCTTCCCATCAAAATGAAACAGAGGAGGGAAAAAAAAAAATAATGTCCCAAACTGTTGCTAATAGCAACAGTTATCTGATGATAACCACAGAGACTCACATCAGAAGGAGAAAGTGAAGCAGAAAGATTGCTCGGTGATTAAGAGTGAATACCATTCTGGCAAAGAACCTGAGTTTGGTTTCTAGGACCTACAACCTCAGGAGGCTCATAACCTTCTGTATCTGTAATTCCACAAGTACCTGCATTCGCATGCATACACATAATTAAAATAAAATAAATCTTTAAAACAGATGAGAAAATTATGTCAGAATCCATGGCTACATTTGAGTATTCTCCCTTGAGCAGAAGGTTGGAACCATGTTCTAAGAATCCTTTTAGGTCCTTGATAATCCTAACTTTGCCAAGATTCAAGGGTGAAAACCAGTGGCGTAGGAAAAGCCGTGCAATATTATAAGGTCTTCAAGGCTGCCTTCTCCAATGCCACAGGGTTCCCACCACCTAGCCCACAGAAACCAGAGGCAGATACACATGTGGTATGCATGTGTGTGTCACCTACTTTCTCTGAGAATCTCTGCCTTGGTAAAGCAGAGAAGCTACAGAGAAGTTAAACACACCAAGGGGCATAGCAGGTGAACAGAGAACTAGAATGTGGTATCAATATCTCTGCTACAGTTTATACTGTACCGGAAGTATCCCCTAGAGGCTGTATGTTAATTTTTCATCTCTGACTTTTTCAAGAAAATTGGTTTTTTTTTTTAATTGAGTCCCACTGTAGTATGTTGGCCTGATGCTACTTGGATTCTAATGCTAATACAAGTTGCCCCAGAGACCAGAAAGTCCAGGAATATAGACCCAAATGACACTATGTCATCTTGCCAGAGAGCAAGCCAGAAATAAGCATTCCTCTATGGTTTCTATATCGACCCCTACCTTCAGGTTCCTGCCTTGACTTCCCTCAATAACAGGTTGTGTTGTCCTGGAAGTGTAAACCAAATAGACTCTTTCCTCTCCAAGCTTCTTTTGGTCAGAGTTATTGTTATTGTTCTTTTGGTTATTGTTGTGATGGTGAGAGTGGTTCTGTAACATACAAACAAACGAGAACTTACCTTAACTTCCAGCACACCCTACAAACTAGAACATCTCTTAGTTCTCAACACACACTACATACTCGGTCGTCTTAGAGCAGCTATCCAAGTGCAGATACTGCGGTTGCCCAGTATAAAGGGAGGACATGATTGTTCTAAGGCATGGTTGAAAAGAAGGTCGTTATTGTAGATATGGGAAAGAGTACAGCCAGAAGCATCCGGAAGAGTCCAGAACAGAGAGAAAGGAGTACACTGAACATGGCCAGCAGATTGGACTTGACCAGGAAAGGAGAGACAGACAGACAGACAGACAGACAGACAGACAGACAGACAGAGAGAGAAGACCAAGAGAAGGAGGTAAAAGTCAGAGGACCAAGAAAGCTCATGGCCAGAATGGCAGGGTTATATCGGAGTAAGAAGCTGGGGAAGGGAAACCCTGAGCTGGAGAAGTCTTGGGTAGGGGTGTGGTGAGAAGAGCTGCAGGCCACAGCTACTGAGTGAGCCTGGAATCTCGTAGACGCCACCGATATCCACTTTTCCCTCTGACAGAAATAAGGAAATTTGCTCTTTTGGTAGAGCCAACCTGGCAGGCCTGAGTCAGGAGTAGAGTCTCCCTTGGACCTGACACTCAGACAGTAAGTAGCACAACCAGCTTAGTCATGCTCTGAATATAGGTCACCAACTGATAACCCACGGGTCACTGCATAGACACGGTGGGTTTGGCTCACACCAGATCTTAATGCAGGGCTACCTTTAAAATTTGTCATTTTCTATAAAGTATCAAATTAACTATTCCTTTGAAACTTGATTAGCTCGAGCATGGCCTCTCTTGACCTGCTTCAGACTCCAGAACCACACACACAAAAGAAACACACACACACACACTCCAACATACTATACACACAAACTGCCTCAGCCTTTAGCACCCTATACACACACACATTCCCCTCCCCCAACCTACTGTGCACACAAAGTAGAATAGCCTCACTCACCACGCAGCTGGCACCTGGCCCCCTGTTACATCTCTCTTCTTGGCTCTCCCTCGACCTTAACCCCTAGTTCATGACCAGTTTTCTACCTGGAGTCAGTTGGTAACACTCATCCCTGACTCCCTCTCAGAACCCTCCTTTTCTTATCTACATGAGTGGACGCCTCCCCTATCTTCAGTGACCAAGCCAGTGCTCCAATAAAAAGCAAAATGATCTAAAATAGTGGCTCTCAACCTTCCTAATACTGTGACCCTTGATGCAGTTCCTCGTGTTGTGGTTGACAGCCCCCAAGTATAAAGTTATTTTCATTCCTACTTCAGAACTGCAATTTTTGCCACTGTTTTGAAACGTAATGTAAACATCTGATATATAGATGGTCTTAGGGGATCCCTGTGAAGGGATTGTTCAATACCCCATCCCCCCAACAGGGACCACAACCCACAGGCTGAGAACCACTGATCTACAGCTGACACAGGACAGGACTGTCAGAGTCTTATGAAAACAAACTCAAGCACACTGACTGACTTCAGCAGATTAGAGCCATCATCAAGCCCTCTTTTTTATAGTAGGCTATTTAACTATAACTATGCCATCTCATGATAGTATTCTATGAATACTTTAGGTGTTAAACCTATCTTGGATAAAACTGGTCTCTGACCACTTAGACCAGCCCTAAATTCCCATACAATGGTGACCCTGAGCTAAAATGTCAACTACCTGGCCATTCGACTACTATCTCTCTGCTTCTGTGCAATTTGTGCTTGCTGTGGATGTCCAGAGCTGCCTTTCTGTATATGCCACAGTTGCAGTTTTCCCCCTTAAAAACTAGAGCCAACTAGAGGTCAAGGCTGTTTGCCACAACAATCCTCTTGGGACAGTCCCACTGGTGGTTAATAAAGACTCCATTCCACTTATTCGGGCATCTCAGAGTTTTTCTCTTCTGGTACCCCAAAATATTTTCCCACCCCTACCTTTATTGTCCATTTATCAGACAGTAACCTCTAGATCCAGAAAACAGAAGCTAGAGTACAAAAGAAAAATTCATAGAATGCCTGCTTCTCTCAAAATATAAGATACACAGTATTGCCGGGTGGTGGTGGTACATCACTTCAATCCCAGAACTCAGGCAAAGGCAAGAGGATCTCTGAGTTCAAGGCCAGCCTGATTTACAGAGTGAGTTCCAGGAGAGCCAGGTGAAAAAAATCCTGTCTGGAAAATCACACACACACACACACACACACACACACACNNCACACNNCANANACACACANANNNCACNCCACACACACACACACACACACACCACACACATATACACACACACTCACACACACCACACCACACACACACACACACAACACATATACCACACACACCACACACACACCACACACACACAACACATATACCACACACACCACACACACACCACACACATGCACCACACACACACACACACACACACACACACACACACTTGGATATGTCATACATATATATGTGTCTATTAAAATTTGTTTTGATTTGTTTTGTGTTGTGTTGTTTTGTTTTACTTTGAGAGTATTTTTGCTAAGTAGGTCTGGCTGGCCTGGAACATGCTGTGTTGAACAGGCTGATCTCAAACATACACTGATCCTGTTGCCTCTACATCTGGATACTGCAATTACAGCTGTATACCACCATTCCTAGCTTTGAATTTTTTAAGACAACGTTCACTGAAGGTCTCTGTATTTCTCAGCCTCCTCTTCTCAGGGGGATGATCCGGAAATGCAGAGAAGTTTAGGGTCCAAAATATGATCCATGCAGAAGTTTCAAAAAGCATAATTTTCATGCAAAGACACTTCTGTACAAAGTGTTAAATGCAGGTGGTGGTGGTGGCACATGCTGTTGATCACATCACTCAGGAGGCAGAAGCAGGTGGATCTCTGTGAGTTGAAGGCCTGGTCTACGGAGCAAGTTCTAGGACAGCCAAAGCTACACAGAGGAAACCCTGCCTGGAAAAACAAAAACAAAAGGAAGTGTTAAAGCTAATTGGGTATTATTTCAAAGAAACACAAGAAGAAGAGCTACACCTGAGAACATTTTTAAAAGGACAGAATTTTGTATTGCTAATTGGGGGTGGAGACACGTGCTGGTAATCCCAGAACTCAGGACATAGCAACACGAGGATTGCTTCAAGTTTTGGACTAATTGGGACTGCACAGGAAGCGCTAGACCAGACGTGGCTACAATGTCACCGAACTCTGTCTCAGAAAAACAAGTGACATAAAAGAATTGTTTCTTTCTAAGTACAGGAATACAACCTTCCACATAATCCTTTAAGTAAATCTACTCACTAGCTGGTATGTCTCAATATGTCTTGCAGGAAATTTTGTTCCCGAGCTAGTAAAAGTCGGAACAGTCTAACATGGGTTTAGTCATAGATACACTCGTTCACTCAAAAGCATTAGAAGGCCTAAAAGACTCAGGCCTAGGACTCATACTGATGTATATGAAACAGCCATTCCATAGTTTCCAAGTTAACGAACTCTTTTCTACTGCATCTGACTAATGCCACTTCCTAGCTCAAGGCTGCTGACTCATCGGATAGAGGCAAGACTCTTGATGAGTCAAGTTCTTAGGAAACGTGAGCCACGGAGACCCTGGCTCTCCCAGGAGCCCCAGAGTCTTCCCAGTTCATCATAAAATCCTGTGCCTGCCTCCCCTCCCACTGAATTAATTGCTGTTAGTGTGTGGGAGGGTGGTGACTGCAATTAGCTTTTTACCTGGCAGTTAGTCAACAATATAAAGGTGATTAAGTGAGTCATGAACTCGGCAGTAGATTGGGGGGGGGGGACCCTGGAACTTGTCAAATGTTTAAAATAATTGGTTCACTGAGATGCAAACGTTACCCAAGATGAGGTAGAAAGAACATGCTTAGAAGCCCAGCCAAACTCCTGGATAATATGAAAGCCTTCGGGAATTCCTGACATGGGTGACACAAGGCTTTATCTAGCGATGCAGGAGTAGGGTGGGGTTGGGACGGAAGAAAAGTCAGAATGCACAGATAAGGATAAAGGAAATTCCAAGCAGGAACTGAAATTCGCTGATGGCAAGAGACAGTGTGCTGTCACCTGCCTAAGGAGTCAGGATGGCAGATGACTTCAAATTCTTGCACTACGCTGATTCTGCCTCAAAAGAGCTTGCTAAAAGGACCAGAGTGAGCCACAACGTAGGGGAAGGAAGCTAGCGGAACTGGGGGCAAAATTCGCTCAAATATTCTGGCTTCCGTTGGAACAGAAATAGCCCTTCTCTTTAAAGAAACTGATGCCGCAGAGACTTGATGATGTTCTAGGAAATGAAATGAGATAATGTTTTCAAAATAGCCCTGCGAGAATGTCAATGAGTAATTTCAGTACTTATCGCGCAAGGCATTGTGTGCCTCGCGAGCCGCACCGCTGATACTGAAGCAAGCAAAGGTGTCAGGACATTTTAAAAAAAAATAAAAATGTAATGCTTCCCCCTCTCTAAAGAAAATAGCGTATAAATGACCATGGTTGACGGATGAAAACCTAATTCCATGCAGCCATGGCGAGGCATGTCAAAAATCAGTTTCGTTGATTCTTGGCAAAGGCTGAAGGAAGATCTTGGACTAACACCCATACTTTCATAGGGAGAAAACAGGATCTCAGGTCATTCAAGCCATCAGAGGCTTTCAATGTCACCTGGCTCTTGCCCAAACTGGCGGCCACCCAGAGACATTAAATAACACCCCTCAGTTTCAGGGCGTACGCATTACAGCACTGGGTCCATGGAGTCAGGCTGACTTCTTTCCTCCCTGCCTTCGAATACTTCTCTTCTCCCTTGACCTAGTTCTGAGAAACCGGAAGGCTCCACGGGCAAAATGTTGCTCAAGTCCAGATGTGAGTCTGCAAAATTACGAAGAGTCACCTTCCCTTCCTCCATTTCATCACCGGCCACTCGCATACAGAAGCCATCTCTGAGACGCCACGTGCCCGAGGTCACCCTGAAGTTGTCATACTTTCCTTGATGGTTCCCTCCATGGCAAGCCAAAGTCAGGAGGGCCTCTTGGGCTGTGGCTTCCATAGCAGTTTCGGTCTTCTTCGGCTGCACGGTATTTATTACCTGTTCTTTCACACTCTTTGTGACCTTTCCCCCTCTTATCACACCTGCCACACCGATTTCTCGGAAGCGATGGATTATCTGATTGATCTTCATTCACGCCACGGCACACAGCCCAGAGACTCCATCACTGTGGGTAGGAGATACCAGATCGTCAAAGCAGTGTGATGACACGGGGTAATATGGCTATGCTATAGTAATGCCTTTTCAGCAGCTAAGCATCTGTGAATCGATACTGCTAAATTTCTAGAATTTACAAACTGCCTCTGAAAGAGCCTGCTAACTGTCAAGTAATTACCCCCAGGGATGCCAACTGAAATTAGTCTTTGTCTTCCTCTCTCTGACCTCTCTGCCCCAACACCTAGCTCCATATTTATTCACTGCCCATCTAAGTCCAAGGCTGAACTCACACATTATTAGCCCTACATGGGACACTCCTTGACCCCATTGATGGCACCAAGGCCATCAATCAAGCTGTCCTCTAAAGTGTCACAGAGTTTAGCCCCTGCCTCTCTGTGCTGTTGTTAATCTCTCTGTTGACTGTTCCTTAGTTATGTTTACTGATCCACTCTACCCCAGTAGTTGACATGGGGATGGCTTTCTCCATTTTTACCTGAGGATGCCTCGCATAGTATCTTAGCCAAGGGTCTGTGGTAAACCGTGTTTTGCAAAACTTCATCTGCAAAATGAAAAGGTGGTGTCTTTCAGAAGGTGCATGGCCTGGGGGGGGGGGGTCGTGGCTGAGGTTCTTCTCAGGTCAGCAGACAGTTGGTAGAAGGGTGATTGTGGTCTATAGTGTGGTCTATAGTGGGGAGTATGTCTGTCTGTCTGTTTGTTTATTGAGGCCCATTGTGGGACTGGAGGTCAGAAGGCTTTCTAGAAGAGGTGACCCTGACTCGAGATTCATCGATTGCTATAAAGAGAGAGAAGGGATGATATTTTCATTGAAAAGAGCAGCATCTGCACCCATTTAGAGGCTTAAAAAACACTTCCTTAAAAAAAAAAATACGGGAGTTAGAGGATAGCGTATGGGGTGAAGGACAATAGAAAGAAGAGTCTGGAAGGGCAGTGACCCTTGCCAACACGGATTTATCCATTGGTACCAAGTTCCTTTGTTTTCCTGGAGGAACAGAGTTATGCAAGGTTACATAACAGAGTTACACAGGTTACAGTGATATGGCCCTGTGCTCGGTAGTTCGGAAAGGAATCAGTGGGCACTAGACAGGAGGCAGAATGACCCTCTTGGCTATGGCACCCTGAGTGGCAGAGATGACCACTCAGACACAATGTTTAGCCAATTCAAAGCCTTTATTCCATTGGCTGGGACCACACCCAAGTATTTGGGGACCTGGTTGTGACCTCAAGTCTCCAGACCATGGGTTTTTTTTAAAGGCAGACACTTCATATAGCCATCGCATGGAGGTGGGGGTATGGGGTGTTTAATAGATTAAGCAGTTGGAAGCAAACAGTTTTAGCAGAAGCTAAGATAAGTGGTTAGCCAGCCAGCCAAAGGGGGTGTTCACAGCACCAACAGGCAGCCAAGATAAATGGTTAGCTAGAGGAGGTTCCATACAAACAACCAATTTTAACAAAGGCTAAGATAAATTAGCTAGAACGCCCTGACCTTTGATTCCTAGAAGAGAATTGGGTAGTTTTTCATAGGATTCTCCATCAAAGAGATAAGATTCTAGTTAAACCTCGAATGGCCCCAGAAAGACTACAAGATGGAGGAACCTCTGCACTGTTTTGCTCTGTCCTAACAAGCATTGTAGTTAGCCCATGTGAAACACATAACAAGTTCGGGGTAGTAAGATTAGTATCGCTTGGTGGTTTGTAAGATGTGAGAGGAAGGAGAACAGGCTAGGAAAGGAAGGCAGCAAGTCAGGTTCATCTGCCGCAGAGACAGGAGATGCCGAAGGCACAGGAAGTGTACACGCAGAGATATCCATCAAGTGCGTTACCTGAAGAGCAAAGTGCCTGTCCGATAGGAATTCAGTTAACACAGGCTGGGATCTCAGAAGAGAGATTTCAGAGATAGAGGTTGGTGGAGATAGATGAGCTCATCCGGGGAAGGCCAACAGAACTCGCATAGTATTCAGATATAAAAGCAAAGACTGGAGGGAAACTCAATGTTGGCCCTTTTGCTCCTCTTAAAAAAAGACCTGGGTTCGATTCCCACCACCTACCTACATGGCAGCTCCTGGTGTCTGTGATTCCAGTCCCAGGGAATCCAGCACTGACTTCTGGCTTCTGAGAGCATTAGGTATTAGCACCATCCATTCAAACATAAAATAATAAAATATTTTTTTAAAAAAAATAAAAAATTTAAGGATCAAGAAAGTGACATTCCAACCAAAGAGAAAGATGGAAAACCAGGAAAAAGCAACTTTTGAAAGCTGGAGATTGTCCCAAAGGAGCAGGAGCCCTGCAAAGGCATTACAGTGGCAGAGGGCTCACCTCTTGCCTCCTGCCTCCTGGCCCTGGGCTTCATCACCATCTCGAACCAGGGAGATAGGAAGTGAGATTAAGACTTCAATGGCTTGGCATTTAGCCAGAGGGAGGTTTTCACTTTAGAAAACAAAACACTATCTGAGGAGTGATAGAAACTGAAGCCAGGAATGGGTTAAAAGAGTGGGGAAGGAGGTGAATGTAGAGAAGTTTTCAGAAACTAAACCTTTGAAAGAATCAGGAGAGATGAAAGCAAAACACTGGCCAGAAAGAAGTTTGGGAGTCGGTATGTGTTATTTGGCTGGTTGGTTTGTTTTTACAGTTGACAGAGCCTTGAACATGTTTATATACTGAGCTGAAAACAGTCAGGGGGAAGCTAAGGACACTGGGAAATGGCTGAAGACAGGAGCGCATTCACTGAGGAGGCAACCCTGGAGGGGCTGATGAATTACTTTAGGAGGGAGAAGACATAGTGTTGCTAGGAGACAGGCAGGTAGGAGGGGCTTAGGGGGTGATGGTTACAGACGGGAATAGTTTTACAGACAAGATTGACACAGGACTCCTCCCCCAAATCCTGATTCTCTGATGGGATTCAGAGAAGCTGGCCATCCTGAGATGGGGGAGAGTTACACGCAGAGAGGTTTAGCCATCTTAGCCAATCACAATGCATGAATCGGATTCAAACCAAAAAAGCCAAAAGGCAATCGGGGAGTATGTAAGCTACATGTCTGTCTGATGGTAATGGGAGATGATTATCAACTTTTTGCTCATATAATGCTATCGCGGTTGACTTTTAAGAATCATCATCATTGGCAGGCAGATTTCTGAGTTCGAGGCCAGCCTGGTCTACAACGTGAGTTCCAGGACAGCCAGGGTGATACAGAGAAACCCTGTCTCGAAAAAAAACAAAAAAACAACAATAAAGAGAGAGAGAGAGAGAGAGAGAGAGAGAGAGAGAGAGAGAGAGAGAGAGAGAGAATATCATCATCATTCAGGTAGCATATAACTTTTATAGATAAAAATAATATAATGTACTGGGTTCAGTTTTAAAATAATTGGTGTGAAGCAGAAACTGTAGATGAAACAAGATTGGACATAAACTAAGGGCTAGACAAGGAAGTTTATGAATCTATTCCCTGTGGTTTTATGTGTATTAGAATTTTTCCATACTAAAATAAATAAAATTAAATTAAAATTAAAAATTAAATCCCTCCCCCTCCAAAGAAAAAGGTGATGGTAGAAAATGGAAAAGCTTTATACTGGAAAAAAAAAAAAAGCTAGGTAGAACTGAAGTCTAGGGAACATCAAAGACATTAAAGTTGCAGTGACAAAGTCGAATGACCTTTTATCTAGCAGTGCTCAGAGAGAAGCTTTGATGTGGCAATATAAACGTTACACTAGAGCAAAGGGAAGAATCTGGAAGGATATGACAGATGAGGTGAAAGGGCTCAGGGTGTCAACTGGACCTGTAAATCATTTCCCTGCCTACACAAGACAGAAAAGTCGGGGTCAGGGGAACCACGGAAGTTGCCGATAGACATGGGGGAAAAGGAAATGAAGTCTCAGAGGAAATAGATGACCAGAAAGTAAGAACAAGAAATCTGTAAGGAGTCAGGCAATGGTGGTGCAAGCCTTTAATCCCAGCACTCAGGAGGCAGAGGCAGGTGGATTGCTGAGTTCGAGGCCAGCCTGGTCTACAGAGTAAGTTCCAGGACAGCCAGGGCTATACAGAGAAACCCTATCTCGGGGGGGGGGGGGGACATCTATGAGGATGAGAAACTGGGGTTGGCAAGCCCTTCTCTGGAGCTGAAGACTTCAATTCTTTTTGTTGTTGTTCCTTTTTTGGTCTTTTGAGACAGGGTTTCACTGTGTAGCCCTGGCTGTCCTGGGACTCACTCTGTAGACCAGGCTGATCTCGAACTCAGAAATCTGCCTGCCTCTGCCTCCTGAGTGCTGGGATTAAAGGCGTGCATCACCACTGCCTGGCTGAAGACTTCAATTCTACATGATGGCAAAGTCAGGTAGAGCTGCCAGTTGCCAGAGTTGCCCGCCAGTAATTGTTACCATGATGTCAAATGGAATCAAGAAAGTGACAGAGGCTGAAGACGCGATAGCTCGGCAGTTAGGAATGTGCATTGTTCTTCCAGAGGACCTCGGTTCAATTCCCAGCTCCCATGTCAGGTGGCTGAGCTGCCTGTAACTACAGCTACTGGGGATGCCACACCTCTAGACTCCATGAGCACCCACAAATATCACACACACGTGCACACAAACACAGATACACACAGGCAGGTACATACTCACGCACACTGGCTATTCAGAAGTCTCTGGAGCAGAACTGAATTTTGGAGCATGGAGTGGGATCCTATAGCTGGGGACAGAAATCATTGTTGTTGTTGTTCTTTGTTGTTTTATTTGACAAATCGTCCACCATTAAGCAAATTGTATACCCCATCTACCTACGTGAGTTTTTCAACTTAAAAAGTTATCAGGGACAAAAATTTAAGTTGAAGAAACAAATTTAGAAAGGCCAGAAAGGGAACCCTAAAAAAAAAAAAAAAAAAAAAAAAAAAAAAAAAACAGACTAATTTACAACACAAGTAAACATTTAATTAACGATCATCTCAGTTACCAAGAAAGTTTATCACTGGAAAAGGGCTTCAGGTGTTAGTAGGGCTCCCTGACCTTAGCATAACTGACTCCATGAGAGAAGTACCACTCAGGCCATAAAACTCAGCATGTAGACACCACCTCCTGCCAAAAATGAAAATTAAAACCGAATCCACCAAAGTCTATAGTTCTGGGAAAGTCTCTAAATAAACTAATCTTGCTGTTTGTTTGTTTGTTTGTTTCTGTCGTTCCATTTTTTGGCTAACTGTTCTTATTACTGAAGTATGTCAACCCAGGACATGAATTTTGTGCTTAAAAATCTCACCCCAAGAAGGCTCAGCACTACCCTGGGATCCAGAATACCCTGAGTAGACACAGACCAGCTAAAACTTTCTATTGGCTTAAACTGATGTCTGAGCAGTCTTCTCTGGTGAGTACCCCACACCCTTTGCATTGCCTGATTTTTCTTGTCACCATCCTAGAGCCCTGAGAGTCCCATTTACATGTGGAATAGTGAAAGGAATTTCCCCTCTGCCATTCAGGGATTGGCTGGAACATCCTGACAAAGACCAGTTACCTGGAGAGGAGACACGCGTGTAATACAATTAACCCCTGGCCCAACAGGATGTACAAACTCAAATATGATACCTCTGTTCCATCGTGGAAGAACAGAACCTGCGGACACTTTCAATTACCAGTGGATAGTTTGTAGGTGACTTTAGGGAGTTTGTAGGGATATGTTGAAATGAGCCTGGGTTGCCTACTAACAGGGAAGTATAAATCTCTTTGGCATATTGAGCAAGACTAAAAATAGAAGAGGACTGTGTGTGTCAGAGTCTATGCAGGTGTGTTGACAGATGGCCTCTCTTCCTGTGATTTGTGTTAATAGGAGCCCAGGGCGGGTCTAGTGGGAATTGCTTTCTTCCTTAGTGAGGTGGGACTTGGAGCCGAGAAAGCGTCTGCAACACCTGCTGCTAAGTTCCTTTTGCTCAAAATAATGGGCAGACCAGGGCGTCCGGATCGAGGTGCTCGTCTCTTGAGTCCTTGGTAGGTCAGGAAGCAGCTAACATAGAGACCACGCTGCTGATAAGAAAAGTAGCCAGGGCTGGTTGACACTGGATCACCTTCCCCTAACCTCAGGTCAATAAGGCTTTACTACACCCTGTAAGGGAAACAAGAGTGCGTGAACCAGCCCCACCCTGACACGTTGTAGGTACAACCACCCTGGCAGAGGCTCTGAGACTTGAGGAGTTAGAAATGGACAGGTGGATGGGTGGGTATCTCCATTGTCAGTTGCACAACATCCATGTTCAGTGAGGAGAAGAAACTGGGGTACAAGAGGCTTCTGTTGCAGAAATTCCTCCTAGGGTCAGTTAGGCCAAGGGTTATCAAAGACCTGGAATAAAAGGGAAGGCGTCCAGAGTCAAAGTCCTTGAGTAACTATTTCCTTGTGAATGAGAGGCTGGTATGTAAATAAGGGCTTTGCATAAGCCAGACATTCTTTCAAGTCCAGTTTATCTGCAGGGTGAGTCATTTCCTCTCTAGAGCAAGAATTAAACCCATAATCATTACACAGCACATAGCTTCCTCCCTGGCCTGCCTAAAGACAGCCAGCAAGCCAGGCTCTGCCTGCCTCTGACAGGACAGCTTTGCCAGAACTGCATGGAGATCCACTAGCAGGTTAAGAGCTGGAGATTGAAAGGGAGTTTCAGGTACGGTTGGTGTGAGCTACAGCAAGAACCTCTTTAGCAACTCGGGGCAGGTTTGTGTCTTCCTACGGAACCTGTACCCCACTGCCAGAGAAGCCACAAGAACTCGAAACCTTTGGAGACAGGCGGTTTCCAGAGACCAGGAAATGGAAAAAGCAACAAGCCAACGAAGGCTCCTCTACAGAGGAGGGCTTCACCCAGGGACTTGACCTTCCAGACTCAACAATACAGTAATATTCTGGAATGGTGTGCCAGTACACACACACACACACACACACACAGAGAGAGGCACGCACGCACACACATGCACACGCACACGTCCACACATGCCTCCAGTTCTTCTTCCCAATATCTTTTGGACATTTTGCCTGGACCCCATGCATGCTCACAAGGCTGGATTGACTTTTCAGGAGTTAAAGATTAAATGTGTAGCGTGACATGGGGGGGGGGGGGGAGCAAGTAAGCAGAAACGAAAGCATTCGCTTTCCCCTGGGAGCCTCCACAGTCCTGTTGCATTCACCCTTGCGCACTAAAGATGACCATATGTTCACCCTTGCACACTAAAGATGACCATATGTATGTCCAAGGGATGGGTGTTTGCATCACCAAGGTTTAAAGGAGAGAAACCAGGTTTACCACTTACAGCAAGGAGGGAGAGCGCTGGACTTGATTTCCCTCTGACACATTCCCTCATCCCATGTATTCAGACAGGACCTCGTTATATCACTGAGGCTGTACTTGAACTCAAAATCCCGAGGATTCAGCCTCCCAAAAACTGCAAATACCACTGTGTGCCACTATATCCAGCTTGCAGTTTCTTGAACAAAGAACGAAGGAAGGAGCTTTCATTGGGGAAATACATACATGCTAATATATAGAAGGATCTGTCATTGTTAGCATCAGAACCATCCACAGACAGAAGCTGTTTACAGCCTCTGAACCCAGCGATGATGTCATCCCTAGATGACAAGACCCTCCTGTGACTGTTGCCATGGCAACCATTGCATAACCCCTGTGTATGCATTACCTGCATCACCTGTGTGACTAGGTCAAGGCCTTGATAAAAGACACGGACCCTGACCCATAGCTTGCTCTCGCCCTTACTTCTTTCCCTCAGCCCCCCTTCGGGGGCGCCTCTTTCAATAAATACCTCCCCTGTGAGAACTGTGCTGGCTTGACGTGATCTGTCCAGGAATACACCGCTTTTCATCTAAGAGTTATCACATTTGAAGTGAGCACACTCCTGAACAAAACCAATTTAGGGTCCTAATCATATAAACCACATCTGTGTTGCCCTCCAAAAAGACGGTTGGTACACACAGCCCCGGACAGAGATTTCTGCACGAGGAGCCAAGGTTTCTTCTCTAGGTCAGCTAAGAGAACTGCGCTCGCTCGAGAGGTGACTGGAAGCCGGTGGGTTCTTGTTACATTTGTCCAAAGAGCAAAATAGAAATAGAAAACACAAATAGAAAGAAAACTTTAGTGCTGGAGATAGACCTCAGGTGATAGTCTTTCCCTCGTATGCTCAAGGGCGTGGTTTGAGCAACAAAACTGCATAAAATCACCAGTGCTGGCCCCGAGCCTGTCATCTACAGCACTCAGCAGATAGAAACCGGAGGAGCAGAAGTCAAGGTCACCCCCAACTACCTAAGGAGTCTGAAGCCAACGTGGGCTGCAAGAGATCTTGCCTCCCAAAGGAGGGGGGAAGGGGGAGAAACAACCAGAAAGATAGAGGGAGACGACGAGGAAGCAAAGGAAGAGTACACTGCCAGTCTTTTAAAGGGTTGATAGCTTTTCTTCCTTTGCATTTAGAGCTGGGCCCCAAGGGTTCCTGCCTTGCCTCCAGCTTCCTGCCTTGCCTCCAGCTTCCTGCTAGGCCTTGCTCAGCATGTGCTAAGCAGGATGGTTACAGAAACAAGCAAAGTCAGTGCTTTATCCATCCTCCAGGAGTTGTGGTCCTGCAGAAGAGACTAACAAGGGGACTGGGGATTCCAGCAAAGGGCTAGTTCTATAACCAAAGGGGGATGGGGGGTCAGCAACAGGTTGCTATTTCAAACAGAAGGGGCCTGAGGGCTAGTCGTCCCCAGGAACTAAAGTCCAGGGTCAGCACCACTGGGTGGGAACGAAAGGACTGAGGACAAAGAAGGAAAAGAGGTCGCTTTGACTCAAGAGAGAGGAAGTGGACATTCTTCAACCCTTCTCCTGAAAGGAATAAAACCCAAGACTCTGAAGAACGGGGTATTTTTATCATTTCTTGGACTATATAAACCTTCCGCATGTGTTGTGAGAACAACTATTCTCTAGATGGGAATGTTCCCACTTTGCTTTTCAGGTCATCTGTGAGCCCACAGTAGACAGTGTTTTGTGACGACTTTCTGAGTATTAGGAAGAGCCCCCAGCTTTGATCCTAAAAGTCTGCTTCACCCACTGAGAGTGTTGTAAGTGTACTACTAAAGACTCCATGTCTGATTATCGCATGCAGAATACATCAACCTAAATGCACAGGAACAGCTGAAGGAAATATAAAAACTGAGCCCGAGAACACAAGGAAGTTTTGAACAGCGACAGCCATGTCTATCAAAGGTGAATACTGCACTGGTAATTTTTTTTTTCTAATTCTTTAGGCACTTGTGCTGGCTAGTCTTAATGTCAACCTGACACACAAGCTATAGTCACCTGAAGAGGAAACCTCAGTTGAGAAAATGCCTCCATAAGGCATCTTATTAATTAGTGATTGATATGGGAGGGCCCAGCCCATTGTGGGTGGTGCCATCCCTGGGCTGGTGGTCCTGGGTTCTATGAGAAAGTAGGCTGAACAAGCCAATAGGGAGCAAGCCAGTGAGCAGCATTCCTCCATGGCCTCTGCATCAGCTCCTGCCTCCAGGTTCCTACCCTGTTTGAGTGCCTGTCCTGACTTCCTTCAATATTGAACAGCAATATGGAAGTGCATATTGAACGGACACTTCTCTCTCCAACTTGCTTTTTAGCCATGGTGGTTTTGTTGAAGCAATAGAAACCTTAATTAAGACAGTACTCAAGGTCAGTTGATTCAAGGTGTTAAGTTCTGCCCACAGTTCCCTGTGATGAGGGAGGTCTCTGAGATCTGGCTGACCAGCCCTTGGCAGAGCCCTGGAGTGTAGAGAACAGGTGGCTTCTGGGTAAAAAAAAGGCACCTAACCTCAGGAAGGAGTTTTTATGAACCCTCTCACATCATTTATCCAGCGACAAACACATACTGCTATCGTATTTTTTCCCAACTGACAGTTGTTTAAAAAAAAAAAAATTAGTATTTCACCAATTTTCTTGTTCTCAGAAATTTCCCCTTCTCCTGAATAGATCAAAGCTACATGAGAAGCAGTCAGTAAAGGACTATGTAAACACTGCTTGTTTAAAAGGCTCAAGCCTCACCCATAACAATGAACAACATCCTAGCATCCAGATAAGCAGCTGCGGAAAGCCAGGGGAGAAGTTGGACAATTGCCCATTATCAATGTGACCAGTAGGTTCTAAAGACCAGGAAAGTGCTGAAGCCTCTGGTGGGTATGGAAATGAGATTCAGGGACTTCACACCCACATTTGCTTTTTATCTGAAGATATTTTATGAAGAGCAAAGGTTTTTCACATCATTGTTTATAAACCCTTAGTAGTCTACAGAGAAATATATATATATATATATATATATCTTTAGGGAACTTTTGACAAACATTAAAGACATTGTCATTGGGAGACTCTGGTTCAATTCCAGCAACCATATTGCAGTTCACAGTTGCTTGTAGCTCTAGTTGCAGGATATCTAACACCCTCATCTGGCTTTTAGGGGCACCAGGCACATATGTGGTGCACAGACATATATGCAGTTAAAACATTAATAAATATTAAATAAAATATATTTTGTAATTTAAAAATTATATAGAAGTAGATATATGTACATATGTAGTTCAGCTGGAGCTGGTGAGATGGGTCATCAGGTAAAGATGCCTACTGCCAAGCCCGAAGACCTCAATTGGATTCTCAGGACTCACATGGTGTAAGGAAACTTTCAGAAGTCAGTCTCCCACTTCTTTACTCTAGCCATGAAACCTTTGTGTTCATACACATACACACACACACACACACACACACACACACATACGCACGAATAAATATAATAAATATTTCTCTTTTAGGTTTTTTTTGAGACAGTTTTGTAAATCTGAACTTATATGTTTGGCTATTTTAGATCGCTATGAATTATAATTCAGGTGAATACATATATATATGTGTGTGTGTGTGTGACTATATATACATATACATGTACACATATACATAGGTGTATATACATGTACACATATACATAGGTGTGTATGTATATACACATAGGTGACTAAATACATACATAGGTGAAAAATATATATATATATATATCTTCACTATGAGAAACACTAACATTAAAGATACCAGTAGTCAGTCACGGGGCTGGAGAGATGGTTCAGTGGGTAAGAGCACTGACTGCTCTTCCAGAGGTCCTAAGTTCAATTCCCAGCAACCACATGGTGGCTCACAACCAACTGTATTGGGATTCGATGCCTTCTCCTGGTGTGTCTGAAGACAGCAACAGTGTACATAAAATAAAAGAATTTTTTTAAAAAAATGCCAGTCACTTCCACACTGATCAGGAAAATCAAGTTTTTAATTTCTGACCTTAACTCTAATTCACTGTTCTTTAAGTGACTCTAACGTCTGGGTAACTCTTCCCAGAGATCACTGTGCTAAGGCTTAGCTGTTGGTTTGACACCTTAGAAAGTAGTGGAAACTTCTAGGAGACGGGGTCCAGCAGGTGTTTAGGTCACTGGAGGAGCACCATAAAAGGAGATAGTGTGTCTTCCTCTCTCTTCGCTCTCTGTCTGCCATGGTCACAGTGATTAAAGGCCCATTAAGGACACTATTTCCTTCTGGTCAGACGAATGAAGTCACTGGTTTGGGTGGAGACATTCCAGTTGGACAGGTCAGCGATGTGGCTAAGGGACCACCCTTCAAGAAGGAGGTTATCTCCCAAAAGAGGCAGGCTCACCTTAGGCCGCACTAAAGAGATGGGCGGAACGATTGGCTCTTTAATGAGGTGATGCACATCCCCTTCCCAGAATGCCTGCCTCCAGTGCAGTCCTGCAGGCTCCCCTCGAAGCCCTGACCCAGAATGATGTAACTTCTTGTTCTTTTCTATCTCTTTCTTTAAGATGCTTTTTTCCTGTTATTTGGGCTTCTTCAGTTTTGCCTGAAGCTCCCCTTTCTGTCCTGGGGCTGACCTCAGAAGGCATGGTGGGTATTTTTCCTTCTCTTCCCCATCCTCCTCCCCTGGGAGGCTGCCAAGGTTTGCAGCTTGCCTGCCCTCAGTGTTTTTCTCTTAAACTCTAATTGCCCTTAAGCTTCTATTTGAGTCTATTCTTAAATTCTTTTATTAGTGAGACTAAGGACCCTAACAGGGGACCCTGACTTTTCCCAGTATCATATGACAACTCCACTGGAACTCCCCAAACATTTCAGCTAACACCATGAAGCAAGCAGCTTCCTCTAGCATACTGATAGGTTACCTCGACCGCGTGTCCAAAACACAACACAGCCAGCCAGTCATGGACGAAAACCATGACGGACCCAAACAATTATGAAACAAAAGTAATTTTTGTTTATTTACCTCAGGTGTTTGTTATAGGAACAGAAAGTTGACTAACAAAATAGGCAAATGGCATGTCCTCTTGATCTTTGAATTTTTTTTAAACAGATCTATTTTTTTTTAAATGTGGTGCACACTCGTGCATGCATGTGTGTGCCGTGTATGCTGGTACCTGCAGAATCCAGAAAGTGCCAGAGTCCCTGGATCTGGAGTTACAGTAAGTTGTGAGCCATCGAACCCGAGTGTCAGGATTTGAACTTGGGACCTCTAAAAAGACAGGAAGTACTCCTGACTGCTGAGCCGTCTCTCTATCCCCAGTCAGGGCTTTTTATTTTATTTTACTTTTTTATTAGCACTGATATGTGTGCATGATTAGGTGGGTGGTGTGGAGGCACTTGTGTGGACTTCAGAGGACAACTGGGTGAAGAGAATTCATTCCTTAATTCATTCCTCACCTATCTTTATGCTGTTTCCAGGACCAAACTGACGTCATCAAGCTTGCTTGCACGGCGTGCTCTTTGTACGCACTGGGCCATCTTGCAGGCCTGATCTTGGATTCTAAATATATTAACTTGGGATTTTAAGGGTCTTCATTTGCTACTATATGCAGGTCAACGTTCTGCCTTAGAAAGAGGCTGCTAATGGAATCAGGACAGCTACGGAGAGAGCTTTCAAACAAAGACAAGGTTACCTTTGTGGATGGGTAAATGCAGAGTACAGGAAGGGATGGGTACCACCTTCAAATGCAAAACCCACTGGTTCTTACTTTCATCATTGTCTACTTCCCTCCATAACAACAAGAAAGGAAAACTCCTGCCAACTGTCCCTGAAGGCGTAATTAAATTGTAAGACAGTTTTCTAAAGAGATTAAATATATCTACAGTTATAAAGATCGTTTGCACTGTGATTCTGACTTTAAATACTCCAGTTTGAGATATGGGAACACTGAGGTCGTCATTCGGAGGTCTTCTGTCAGGGTTTCTATCTGCAGTTTCCTGATAGGAACGATAAAAGAATAGCAAGTATCTGCTTGGATTATAAGTCACAAGGCCCTGGTTAAAACCCAGCACCACGGAGACAGAGAGAAAGAGAACGGGACAGGAGAGAGAGGTGAGAGACAGACAAACATGGCACACATGCATGTACATGTTCACACCACATAAAAATAAATTTATTTTTAAAATATTTAAAGATCAAGAAAGAGACAGACAGACAGAACAGGAAAAGAAATGACGGTGGAGAGAGAAAGAGATGAGGAGAAGAAAGGGAGGGAGGAGGGAGGGGAGGAGGGAGGGAGGAAGGCAGCTTCTTGCATAGCAGTGCTCTGTATCCCCTTGGTGGGTGGCAGCCCTGACTTCTCTGGGGAGGATAAATAGCAACAGCATTTTCATGATCCTAGACACATGTCTTTTGCATCTATAGCTCTCGTGCCTGTATTTGTGGCATTTTGTGCTTTTGCTTTTAACTAGGCAATTTGAATTCATGCTGCTGTCCAAACTTTTCAAGATACAAACTGCATTGTACCAAAAAGTAGTGGAACCAAAGTGGCTCATCACTTTAGACAAGAGGTCACATTCATTCAACTCTGGATTGAGTTCATCTATTTCTAATTCAGAGGCTTCTTCTTGTTGTTGTTGTTGTTGTTAATATTTAAACAGATGGTTTTCTTTCAAACCAATTCAGTCTCTTTTTTTCCTCAAATTGTTTATATGAACAGAAAGCACTTTTAACACAAAACCAGAAAAAAAAAATTGTATATACACACATGATCTTTTTGTTGGCAGATATTGATTTTCTCGTTTCCATAAACATTCTTGACTGTTGTGAAGAAATCTCACAATATTTTCCTTTAAGAAAAAGGACACACCACGGGGCATGCTGGTACACGGTTTGTAATCTCAGTACTTGGGAGACAGAGGCAGGTGGATCGCTGTGAGTTCAAAGCCAGCCTGGTCTGAAGAGCAACAGCCAGTACTGTCTGTTACACAGAGAAAGCCTGGGTTGAGAGAATTCATTCCTTAATTAATTAGTCTTAAGTGAGATTTTGATCATATATACCAGAGGAGCAGTTACAGACAGCATGGAGAACCCAGGAATGTTCGGCAATCCTTAACTTAGTTCTTCTCCTGGGTGACTTGAAACAATGTGTCGTCTCCATCAGGGAGGCATGAAGCTTGCCTCCCGGAAATTCCCCCATGCTATAGCAGAAATGGAGGTTTCTGGAAAAGCCACCTATTCTTTGCTCTCCACCACTACTAATCACACAGATTGTTCTCCTGTTTGCATAAGACACGCCACACTCTGCCATTCCAACCCCCAGAAGGCCTCCCCTGAGCTAAGAATCTCTTGTCTGCACATACAAGGTCTTACTTCCTATTCTCTTCCAACCAACACCCCTGCTTCATAACTACTCCCTTATTATTGGAAAGCCAACACTATATAGTCTCCCAACAATGAATTCAACCTACAACTGACTCCCACACTTGTCCTCTGGGCCTCCACCCATGCGATGCTGAGCACAATCTGCAGATGTGTGTGCAAGCACACACACACACACACACATAAAATAAAACTAAAAATAAATAATACCCTGGTCCCTCTCTCAGGTCATATAAAATTGTTCACCTTCTAAAAAGAAAATTCAATAATGACAAGAACAAACCTATGACTGGGGCTGGCGACTGATAGGATGTGCTGGGTTTTGGGTGTTTTGATGCCAGGCACTGTCTGCAGTTCATGTGCAACCCACTCGAGAATGAATCCTTGAGGACCAGAGAAAATAGGCCTAGCTTGTAAATGTCTCATTAGCCTACACTGGGCTTGCTGCCCAGCCCAGATTGTGTTCCCAGTGACCTCTTTTCAGGCTCGAGGCCAGAACTTATTTTTGTTAGATCTGGAAGCGATTTGTTCCCGTTCCCACAAACGCCACCATGGTATTGTGAAAAGCGCAGGTTTGAACAGTGGTGGTGTCGAACAGAGGTGTAAGCAGAGTCGCCAGAAGGAGAGAGAAAGACAAAGGCACATAACGAGGGGCACGGTTCCACTCCCTCTGTCAGAACAATCCGAGTTTGAACAACCCTTCTCTGGAGCTAAATTCCCACACCAGCTTGAGGTAATTAGCCAGTCTCTGAGGGAAAGCCTCCAGCATAGCAAGCCACAGCGGGACAGAGGATGCAGACAGAGAAAGCCATTCACTGATCACTGATGTGCTCCCAACCCTACATCAGTTGTCAGCTGACTTATCCTTCAGAAAATTCCATGAGAAATGACAAGAAAGGAGAAATGGCCTCACCTTAACTGACTGGACGAAGTCTGGTTACACACAAAACCTGGGAAGCTAACGATAGTGACAGAAGCCATTATGTTACTTGAGTAAAGCTATACTGGGCACTGCCTTTGCACGTGGCTCCCATTCCTGGCTCACTGGTAAGGACAGAAGTTTACACCAAAATCGGTTGGCAATCTTGAGGATGAGTAAGAGGGTTCCCCCCCCCCCCAGTTACTTAGACAGACTGCCACATAGCTATGGCTCATGGAGGGATTCCTCCATCTCCGAAGTTTCAGACTTGGGATAAACATCAAAGGCCAGGCTTCTGAGAGCACTCACAGTTACCCACCCTCCGAAGACTGATGAAATGTATCGCTTACTTTTCTCATGGCTGTAACAAAATGCCTAACTTAAAAGCAACTTAAGGAAGGAAGGAAGAAGGGTTGTTGGCTCACAGTTTTAAGAGCACAGTCTACCGTGGTGGGGAAGGCATGGGGCCAGGAACATCTGCTATCAGGAAGCAGGAAGATGAAGGCGGGAATCAAGGGGTGATTCCAGCTCATTCAGGATAGGTCTTGCCTCCCCAGTTAAACCTTTCTGAAAATACACTTACAGATACAGCTAAAGGTATATTTCTACAGTGATTCTAAATCCAGTCAAACTGATAACCAAGATTAGCCCTTAGGCTGGGCTGAGCAACCAGCCATCATGAGTGTCTTAGTTAGAGTTACTATTGCTATGATGAAACACAATGACCAAAACAAGTTGGGGAACAAAGGGTTTATTTGGCTTATGTTTTCATAGTACTATTCATCAGTGAAGAAAATGAGAACCAGAACTTCAACAGGGCAGGAACCTGGGAGGCAGGAGCTGATGCAGAGGCCATGGAGGGGTGCTGCTTACTGGCTTGCTCCTCATGGCTTGTTCAATCTGCTTTCTTATCGAACCCAGGACCATCAGCCCAGGGATGGCACCACCCACAAAAGACTGGGCCCTCCCCCATCATCACTAACTAAGATAATGCCAAAATAGGATTGCCTACAACCCAATGTTATGGAGGTATTTTCTCAATGGAGGTTCCCTTCTCTCAGGATTCTAACTTGTGTCAAGTCCACATAAAACTAGTCAAGATAGTGAGCCTACCGAAACAAACTTTGGAACCCCCAATTTTTTTTTCTTTGGTATATTTCAAGTTAGTTTTTCTGACAGATTAGGGCAAAATCCACTGTAAAAGGTTGCTCACTTATAGAAGCAACTTTCATCATTCATATGAGCGAACGGCTAGCTACCAGATGTGAGGGGACACTTGCTCCCGGAATCACCCTTCTGCCCAGGAAGGATCCTAGCAGGAAGCTAGGAAGGATTGGGAGCTCTTGACAGTGGGCTCAGGGATTTCCACAGGTGTCTGATGCTCAGGAGATTATCCGTGTGAGAAAATGGCCCTACTTCACCATGCACCTCTCCCCAGCTGCCTTTCCTAGCTTCCTCCTGGCTGCTACCCTCAGAGACTCAAGCCTCTGTGTGTGTGTGTGTGTGTGTGTGTGTGTGTGTGTGTGTGTGTGTGTGGTGTCTATTCCATTCTCTCTTGTCAATCTGTCTATTGCCAGTCTGTTTCAAACTCAATTATCAAATTTGTCATAGGACAAAGAATAAACTGAAACCTTCCGTAAGGAAACCATCTGTGCTGGAAGAAAACTAGCCTGCATACAGCAAGACAGCCAACGTCATGGGTGATTTTATTTTAAAACAAAAGAAAAAAAGGAAGGAAAGGAAGGAAGCAAGGAAGGAAGGGAGATTTAGTTTAGGCTTGCTTGAGCAATATCTAAAAATGGAGATAAGCCAGAGAGAAAAGGTCAGAGTTTGAACCAGGAAAAATGTTTACATTCTCAGTGTCAGGTGCAAATTCTGGCAGTTAGACAAAAGCCAGCATTTCTCAGAAAGCCCATTCCCCTAACTAAAGGAGCCAGCCATATCTTTATCTCTGGCAGAAGGGACAAGTGGCTATCTGTGGTACCTTTTAGCATGCTGGACCTCATACTGATCTCTGGGACCCTAAGTATTACAAGCACTTACACACTTTAAAATCCGCGCTGGCTCCTGGCTCTCTCATCTGGCTCCCTACCCTAAACTTTCCCAGCTCCGAACTTCCCTTCCCCCAGCTTCTAATTCCCTTAAACCCCTGCTATTCTGGCAATATGCTCTCTTGCCCCTCCCCCCTTCTTGCTCATCTTTCTCTTCCTCACTTGCCCCACCCCCTTCCCATGGCCAAATCCAATCTGCTGGCCAGGTCTACTATTTCCTCTCCCTGCTCTGGACTCTTCTGGCTGTTCTCTCCCTCACATCTATTGGAGGGGGGGGGGGATCCTCTCAACCATACCTTGGATCTGTCTTGTCATCAATTTATATAATTAACTTATGCAGTATACAGTTTTCTTTTCAATGTATATGAATTCACTGTTTCCACCACTACAATAGTTGAGGCTGGTCGAATGTGGTTTGGGGGTTGGTTTGTTTAGTTGGTTGGTTTGGGGTATTTGGAGACAGTCTCACACTGTGGCCTAGGGTGGCCTAGAACTCTGCTTGGGTAGGCCAAGCAGAACCTTCAGCATCTGGAGTACAGAGATGGCAGGTACAAGCCACCACACCCAGCGCGTTATAAAGCGGTTTGTTTAGCTTCTCTGTCGGAAGCTGGTTATGTAAACAGCATGGTGCTCACGCAGGAGAGACTCATAACAAATGACATCGTGGTCGGAACAAAATAAAACAAAGAGACGTCAGGCCCGATGGTGTCCACAGAATCTCAGCCCTAGGAAGCTGAGGCAGGAGACTGAGGCAGGAGACGTGCTGCAGGTTTGAAAACATCCAAGCTATGGAATGAGACACTGACCAAACAAACAAAACAAAACAAAACAAAACAAAATGGGGAAAGGCTAGGAGAGAGCACATGGTCCTGGGTTTTACCCCAGTACTGCATAAACCGGGCAATGCTGGTAAAAAAAAAAGAAAAAACCAACATTAAGGAGGTAGAGGTGGGAATTGTCAGAAGTTCGAGTTCTTGGCCACATAGTGCTGCATATGAGGCTAGCCTGGGCTACAGGAGACCTTGTCGCAGTATATATAGAGAGATTGACTAGTAAGGCAGGGACTGAGGATATGTGCAGCGCACTCTGGAACAACTCATTCTCTGGGAAATAACTGGAGTCCCACAGGAACTCGGTTCTTCCTATGGTCACCATTTAAAGGTCCCCCTCTGCCTTAGCATCAGCACACTAAAGACTTCTGCACACGAACTCGGGATAACCACCCAAGCCATCGCTCTCATTGTCTTCCCCCAGTGTGTGAACAGTCCTGTGTTGTGGCTGATTGTCTTCTCCCAGTGTGTGAACAGGACTGTGTTGTGGCTGATTGTCTTCTCCCAGTGTGTGAACAGGACTGTGTTGTGGNTGATTGTCTTCTCCCAGTGTGTGAACAGGACTGTGTTGTGGCTGATTGTCTTCTCCCAGTGTGTGAACAGGACTGTGTTGTGGCTGATTGTCTTCCCCCAGTGTGTGAACAGGACTGTGTTGTAGCTGATTTTCTTCTCCCAGTGTGTGAACAGGACTGTGTTATGGCTGATTTTCTCAGTGGCTGAGTTCAGTTCCTAAGTCCAAAGGAGCTTGAATTCCCCTCTAACCCATGAACTAGACTAATGGACTAGGAGGTAGGATTAAATGGACCCTAAAGCCCCAAAGCCCCACTTACCCTATGGATTCTGAGATAGGGTAGAAAAACCGGCACCACAACTCCCAGCTGACTATGGGCTCCAAGTACACCACGTCTTGATGGGATCTGTTTATAGCCCTGGGTACACCGGGTCAGGCAAGGGCGGGGCATTTCCTCAATGGGTATAACAACACGGAGTCTGGTGTGCTTGACCACCAGGCAGGCTACTTGAGAAGGAGCCCAAAGTGTAGCTGGGTGTGGTTTTGAGCTCTTGCTGAGAACAGCAGGACAGGTGTGAGGTGACCCAGCTCCTGCAAAACCAACCAATCACCTATCGTTTCTTCAAGAGCTTACATTACATCAAGCCAGTAAGATTCTTATTCATCAGCACCTTCATCCATTGCACTTCGGATCCGAATGCTTAGCATCCTGGTCTTCAGATCATGGAAGAGGAGTGTAGCCCAAAGGAAGGCAAGCCTCCTGACAATCTAAGTTCGAACCCCCACCTCCCTCAAAGGGGAATTTTCTCAGAAACCACATTGCAGAATAATTCCTACTGACAGTACAGTCATTTGCTTAGGTTCCCCAAATTTTACCAGTTGCTTTACACACACACACACACACACACACACACACACACACACACACACACGGAAAAAAAAAAGCCAAACAAACAAACAAACAAACAAAAGGGTGTTATCCATTTCCCTGGCTCTAACAGCCCTGCAGTGTACAACAGCGTGGTTACTAAATGTTTGCGCACCTGCTTTCTCATGGCCTTAGGGCAAACATCCGAGGTGAATTTCGACTCAAAGAAGAGATACATTTTTATGGCGTTTGAAATCAAATTGCTCCCTCAAAGAAGGAGCTATTTTTGTTCCCACTAGTCTTGTGTGGAAGTATTTATCCCCCTATAATTGTCTCTTTGTTGAGTACTGCAATAAAACAAAATTGCTAATATGATAGACGAATAACTAAAGCTACTTCTTTCTATGTATTTCTTTATAGCCGTGGAGGCCATAGATTCTGCTTGCTGTATACTTTTTATGGGAACTAGTTGTTCTTATAGTTTTTAAGTGTTCTTTACACAGCAATTAACATTCCACATGTATACATTTTGCAAAGAATGAGCTTTTAAAAAAATTTAAGTGTGTGTTTGTGTGTTCATGTCTATGTATGTATGTGTGTATGTATATATGTATGTATGTCTGTGGCTGAGACTGTGTCTATATGAAGGTATGTCACTTGGATGCAGGTGCCCTTGGTGTAAGAAAAGGTTATCAGGTCCCCTGGAGCTGGAGCTACAGGTGGTTAAGAGTCACTTAATGTGTGTGCTGGGAACTAAACTCAGGTCTCTGCCAAAGAGGCCTGTGTTCTTAACCGCTGAGCCACCTCTCCAAGGCCAGAATGAGCCTTTATAACTTACATGCTATTCCTAATAGTTTCCATCTTACATGCTCTGTAAATCGTACACACCACTCCTCCCTGCCCTGATGGTTACATTTATCACTTCTCCCATCACATTTTTAAAGGACTAGATGACTTAGAAAGATGGTCCCTTAGGCATGGCAGTTACAGAGCTTTAGTCACCAACCCAGCTCACCTCACGCTCTCTTAAGAGGCTAAGGACCAAGCCCAGAGTCTCACACAGTCTAGGAAATGGCCCCACCATGGAACCACACATCCAAACCATCGTTTGTATTCTTTAGACTATGCTCAAAACAAAATACACCATACCGTGATCCAATATATTCATATAGAGATACATGTATATACATAGTTAATAAACATTCACATCTATAATAGAAGTCTTTGTTTTATGGAACAATACTCTCCTTAATAACTGCCTTTTAAATAGATATTGTTTTCTTCTTAGGCTAGTTGATAGCAACTAAATTGAGTCCACAAATCATTTATAAGACCCAACCCACAGTTGAAGAAGCATCATAATAACTTAATTAAAGATGCTGAGGATCCGGAAAAGGGACACTAGTATACACATTCCCCCCTAGAAGTCTCTGGGATATGGTTATTCAAGACTAAGTGGTAGGGGACTGGAGAGATGGCTCAGTAGTTAAGAGCACTGGCCATTCTTCCAGAGGACTTGGGTTCAATGCCCAGCCCCCACAGGGCAGCTCACAACCATCTGTAACTCCAGTTCCAGGGGATCTGGCACCTTCTTACAGACATACATGCAGGCAAAACACCAATGTCCATAAAAATCCTTAAAAAGAGAAAGACTTGGGTAGAAGGGTATTGTTATTCTCATTTGACAGCTAAGAAAATCCAGCCTGGGACACGATCCTCACACCCGGGGCTACGAACACCACTCCGTTTAGTAAAAGCACTCTTCCTGTGAGCGCAAGGTTCTGAATTCCATCTTCAGAGCCGACATGATGGCACCTGCTTGTGTTCTCAGCACCCGGGAGACAGAGGTCTGCAGGTCTCCGGGACTGGCTGCCTCGGGTCCGTCTATCCTACTAGGCAAATCCCCAGGCCAGTGAAAGATCCTATCTTAAAAAAAAAAAAAAAAAAAAAGTAAGTGAAACCTGAAGGAGGACACGCATGCATACATCAGCACACACATGAACACGTGTGCACACACCTGTACACACATACACACATCGATAAGGAAAGCAAAGCTGAGAAGAGTAGGAGAGCAGAGCAGAGAAAGCTACTCCAGACAAAACTCATGTCCTGTCAATGAGCAATGAGCGGAGGCACAATGGCCTGCTGCCCTGGGCTTCAGAGTCCAGGCTCCTCAAGCAGAATCTCTCAGAACCTGGGTTTCCCTAGTCACTCACTTCAAACCTCTTTCTCTTTGCTTTGACGTTTTATTATCTCCGGCGAAGCTGGACACCCAGCTAGCTCTACGAGACACGGATGGAGGCTTGGTTTTCATACAGACGAGGGCACACGATCGAACTGGCAGGAAGTCTTCAAAATAACGCCGCCAGCCACTCACTTAATAACATCATAACCAGGAAGTCCTCTCTGAGATCTAATCTACATCCATATGGCAGCAACTTATAAATAGACTTTAATTTCCCACCCGGTAACCAGAGTGCCTGATGCCCAAGGACAATGTAAAACAGTAATTGAGTGCGTACCAAACACAACCAGGAGGGGGAATTGGCTAATTTGCATGTGAACCATTGTAATCCTCAGAAAAAAGGTTCACACGTTAAAAAGACTCTCTACTTAAAAAAAAAAATTAGTCCCATAATTAAACTCCTGCTAAGAGTAGTTGCGAATACTCAATAATTCTTATTCAAAGAAGAAAGCCACGGTACGTTTATTCCTTTTGTTGTTGGAGAGATATGTACATTGCTCCTTATCTAAAGACTTGAGGCTCAGAACTCCCGCTGGGGCAAATTAGAAACAATACTGAGTGTTCAAATTCTCTGTAGCAGAGAAAAAGGTTCCCTCCGTCCCAGGTGTCCGTTGGAGGCGGGAGGGCCAGGGGTTTCGCGGTTGCCTATTAACTCTCTCACCGTCCCTAGATAGCCAGGTGACAGCTGCAGTGTGGCCTCTTTGAAGTGTCGCATTCCGGGGCGGCACTTCAGAGGGCACAGGCCTCTAAGGCAGGTATGTTTGCCGGACACACCTGGTTCCTGCCAAGTACACAGCCACAGATGGAAGGCAGGAATCGGCTAAGCCAGTGCTTCTCAACCTTCCTGATGCCACGACCCTTTAATACGGTTCCTCCTGCTGCTCCAGGTGACCCCCCCCCCGGCCATAAAATTATTTCATTGCCACTTCTTAACTGTAATTCCGCTACTGTTATGAATCGTAATGCAAATATTTGGGAAGATAGAGGTTTGCCAAAGGGGTCCCAACCCACAGATTGAGAACCGCTGGCCTATGCCAAGGGGCCCTTTAATGAAGTATGACCAAATTCAAGGACTCATCCCTTTCAAGGAGACAGGGTGAGCACAGAGATGAACTAAGCTTGTCAAAATATGTTCTTTTTGAAGGAAAAAAAAAAAAAAACCAAACAAACAAACCTGTCTTCTCTACTAAGGATCATCATAGCACAGATGCATTGTGGGGTGGGGGTGGGGGTGGGGGCATTTTGTCTGGCAAGTGCCCTGTGTGAAAAAACAAATCTTTATTTTCATGAGCAAGAGGGAGCCATCTGTTAACACAGACTTTAGTTAAAAGCAACCTGTCAGTAGAAAGCTAGGGATGTATGTTCCGTTGTGAGTGGAAATGTGAACCACCATAAAAATAGATACTAGCGAACCAAAGGGACCACATAGAGGTCAGACACAGAATGCGAGGAATCCTGGCCTCCTTCCAAGTTGGCTAGACAACATTCAGGCCATACCTTGCGATGAAGACATTGCCAAGTAGCCTTAAATAAGTCACCTTTGGGAGGGTCTGCGGAGTAACAAGTATTGCTCAGTCCTTACTGTGTATCTGTGTAGGTGTTGGGGCGTAAACAAAACACCATGAAAATGTATGGTGTGATACAGACAGCTGCTGCCCTCTTTACCTAGCATCTGCCTCTGGGGGTGGAGGGGGTGGGGAAGAAGAAGACGACATCCCTTAATTTGAATAGAAGTCTGCTAACTGTGAGACTTTGAGCAAAGAGATGTAATGTTTCTGCTTCGGCTGCACTCTCCAAGAGGAGTTATGTACATTCAGTAAGTGAATGCGTGCACAGACACTGGGCTACTGTCCAGTGCTTAGCAACAGTTCAACAAATATTAACCAATACTCTGACTCTTGCAAGGAAATAGGTATAGGGGAGATGTGGGCCTAAAAGAAAACCACAGTCCCACCCAGCCCCATGGACCGCATTGACTGTCAACGAACTGTATCTGCATTCTTAGCTCATTTGTTTCTAGAGGAAGAAATATCCAGAGCCAGATGCTTGCGGTCTGTTATCCCCGCCCCCTGCCCCCGCCGCCCCGCCGCCCCCACGCGCATGCGCGCGCGGTCCCTCCAGCGCATCTGGAGCAGAGACAGACAGCACAACCAAGCTCCCCCCAGCTCCATGAAGCACAGCAGGAAACAGGAAAGTCCTCAGCTTAAGGACTTTCCCCTGCCAGCCTGCCCACCCTTCAGATTGCTCAGCTCCTGAGCATCTTGCAAGGATTACGTGAGAAGCAGAATATGAAACCCCGCGTCCAGTAACTGGCACATAGGAGAGGCGCCAACATGGCGGCTCTGGCTGTGCTCCCATAGAGCTATTGTTTGGAACAGCACAGGACGATTTACCGTGGCCCTGACCATTCCTATCACCAAGCTAGCTCTTCTACACAGTACAAGTTAACTCTAGTGCACAGCCTTGAGCTTCACATGCATCTCACAGTATTAGAAAGAACACAGAGACTCGCCTGGGTTTTAATAAAGACTTTGCTACTTACTATGTCACTTAACCTCTGTAAGTCTCAGTGGTCTCACCTCTAGAAAGAAGAAAGAGGGGCTGGAGATGTGGCTCAGTGGTTAAGAGCACTGGCTACTCTTCCAGAGGACCCCAGTTTAATCACCAGCACCTACATGGCAGCTCACAATTATCTGTAATCCAGCTCCAAGTGAATTGAAACCCTTCACACAGATGCGCATGCAGGCAAAACGCCAATGCACGTAAAATAAGGATACATAAATCATTTTCAAAAAGAGAGAGAAAGAAGGGATCGAGGAAATAACATATTGCGTTTATTTTGTAGCTATTAATATTTACATTTAAAAATATGTGTACCTGTATATGTTTTCCTGTGAGAATGTGTCTGTGGGGGTGGTATGGAAGCCAAATGTATCTGAGGTCCTGGAGGCAGCATCACAGACGGTCATGAGCTCCCTGATGTGGGTGCTGGGAATCAAACTCAGATCCTCTGAGAGAGCAGCAAGTATTCTTGTCCGCTGAGCCATCTCTCCAATGATAATACCTAGTTCAATGCCTGGTTTACCATTATCCATGAGATATTTGTGATGCCAACTTTACCTATTGGTTCTCCTTTCATATATATATATATATATATATATATATATATATATATATATAAAATAAATGATAAATCTGGGCATTTTTCTCAGAAAGAGTAATCCCACCTAGGAAACAACAGCATGTTGAATAAGAATGACCACTATGTGTATATGTGAATGCTCAGGGAATGGCTATTTAAATGGCTTAGGAGGTGTGGCCTTGCTGGAAGTAATGTGTCACAGGGGTCGGGGTTGAGGGTGGGCTTTGATGTTTCAAGGACCCAATGTAAGCCAGCCCCAATGAAATGCTTTTTTTTTTTTTTTTTTTTTTTTTTTTATAAGAGTTGTGACGGTCACGGTGTCTCCTCACAGCAAAAGGACACTGACTAAGACAACATACAGGCTCAGTGTATCCACCGTGCTTCCAGCAGGCAACTCTACAGATCTGGCTGGTCCCGGTCTGCATGGAGAAAGTAGGAATTCACATCAGTAACCATCTTTCCTGTCTTAGTCAGTGTCCTATGGATGTGAAGAGACACCACAACGGTGGCAACTCTTATGAAAGCATTTCATTGCTCCCTGTTTACAATTTCAGAGGTTTAGTCCGTTAGCCTCATGGTGACACACAGGCAGACACGGTAGGTGAGAGTTCTACATCTATATCCATAGGCAGCAGGAAGAGAGAGTCACTGGGCCTGGCTTGGGCCCTTGAAACCTCAAAAACCACCCCCAGTGACTTACTTCCTCCCAAAAAAGCCACACCCATTCTAACAAGGCCACACCTCCTACTAGTGCCCCTCCCTATGACCAAGGATTCAAATATTTGAGCCTATGGGGCCATTCCTATTCAAACCAACACAGTTCCCTTTCTCCCAATACCTCCTTATTCTTTCTTTGTTCTCATTATAACCCAGGCGGTGTCTTGGGGGCCCGATAGCTCTTAGGTACATGTTCATATGCAAAGGAATGTTCATATACATACTCCTGATTTATGATTCATGGATTTAGCACCAGTTTTGCTATTTGAGAAACGTTTAAAGTTTGTTTTTGACACTTTCATAGGTGTATAGAATGGATCCTACATTTAGACACCCCCACACATACACTCTCCCTCTCCCTCCAGACTCCTAGTCCCTCCCCTTTCACGCTCATGTCCTCCTGTTTTTGTTTTAATAACTTACTGAGTCCAATTAGCACTGCCTACAGCATCCTCTTCTTAGGTAGGTAGGTTTATACGGTGGACATAACTTCCAAAGGCCAAACTCCTAATTAACACAGTTTTGCTAAGACTCTATCCTAGCCATGTCTCCCTCCTTGACGAGGACCAAAGCATGTACAGTCAGTCTCTCACATGATCTTCATCCTTGCTCACAGGCTTCTCCGACACAGTTCTCTGTTGATCCTCTCAGTAGCTGCCACAAGGATCAACATGAGACACTTTAATCACCCCCAGCAGGAACTCTGAGTCCATACTGCACTCCCCCTCCGTGCCTTGAGGGGGCGCTGTGCTAAAGGTCTGGGTACATTGTATGTCTTCCAACAACTCTATGTTACAAATAAGAAAACTGAGTCTTAGGGAGCGTGGATCATCAGCCCAAAGACATGGAAGTAGAATAAGAAGCTCCGAAGCTGTGAAAAGATTCATTCATTCATTCATTCATTCACAGAACAGATTTATTCATTTATTCCTTCATTCATGTACACAACATATTCATTCATTCATTCATTCATTCATCATTATCAGGTATGTTCTCTATTCCAGAAACAGCTAGGTCTTCCTTGTCAGCAAAGAAGCTGGAAGTGGTTCCTGTTTCCATCCACCTGCACATCCTGTTTTATAATTACTGCTCCCAAATTAGAGACCAAATAGTTGTCCAGTGTGGTACGGCAACCTGACTCACCGGGAACCAGACACTGTGGTCTGATGGCTCTCGGCACCCCTCTGTGCAAACAAAAGGGAAACCTTAAACACATCCACCCCAGACCCAAACCAAACTGAAGAAGCACCTAACTGGGAAGTTTACTTCATTCTGTGAGTCTGAGGTCAGTCTGCTCTGCATACTGGGTTCCAGCACAGCCAGCCACGGCTATGCAGAGAGACTCTCAAAAACAAAAAACAAATAAAATAAAATAGAAGACCTCTTCATTCAAGTTCTGCTCACTTTGAATTTGGCGCTAGCAGAGGAGTTGGTGTCTATGGAACAGCTGACCACATCCCCTCTAAAGGGCTGCGGTTAGATGCCCGAGGGAGTTTGTCTACTGAAGCCTCCATCTACTGCCTGGTCAGGCTGGTTTGCCTCACCCCACACTTCTATATCTATCTCTCAAACACACCAGACCAGATGGGCAGGTTTCTGTTTAATGTTTTAGGATGATTTTAGAAACTCTGAGATATGAACTCCACCATCTCTTTCCTTGGGGTTTCTGCACCGCACATCCTTGGGGCACAGAGGAGAGGGTACAAAAGTGGCATAGAAGTCTCTCTTTCCCAAAGAAGACTTTTAGTTTCTCACTTGTGCCCCCAGCCTTTCCTTTCCCACTTGTGTACCAAGCCTTCCTTCTGGACCTGGTAAGAATGCTTTAAATGAAGAGATTCTTACTAAAGACTATACCAAGAGTCAAGTCTTTGCCCGCTGACTCTTGGAGATGAGGGTAGTCATAAAGGACTCAACATGACAGGTCAAATTGATGGAGGATGGGGGGAATCCTGGGAACAGCAGAGAGACACAATGTCCACATCTGCTAAGACTTAATTCAGACATGGCTTTCAAAGCGCTTGAACAAATGCCTAAGTTTGAAGATAACATAAATTGAAACCAAAAATACAGCTTTCTTACCTTGTTCTTCAGTAGCACTGTATCCCCATAAATAAAATTCAGACATGTTTTTAAGGGAATGAGAGGGGACCCGTGATATCCACAGTGCTGAGCTATCTTCTATTTTTCAGTTCTCAGATTTACTGTAACATGCTGACCTGCAAATGATTTTGAGGAGACAACTCAAGTTTCAGAAGACATGCATTCCTTGGGGGTGCTCTGAAGAAATCGCAGCCCGGCTTCCACAGATGTGACAGATTTCACTACCTAGTCATTAAAGTGTGACATACTCTCAGCTCATAAATCTCAAAAACAGATTCCTGCCCCACCCCCGCCCCCAGTGTAATGTTTTCATTGGCCAAGTCCCTTCCCTCCTCTCCCTTGACATTCTATACTTTGTGTTTAAATACGAGGCACAGCTGGCCTTGCCGGTGGTCGGGTTTCTGGTTTGGCTTCACGAGAAAACACGGAGCATAATCCCCAAAGATGTACAGCAGGTGTTCTCGTTTCACCCATGGTGAAGTAGGACAGTGTGCAGAAATGAACACGGAGTGAAAAAGGACAGGAAGTGGAATAACCAGCCGGGCAGGCAGAAAGCCAGAGCCTTGGTGGTGTGCAGGCTCAAAGAGCTACAGAGCCTTGAGGATAGACGCACACGTCCATAGCTGCACTGTTCTCTCAGTCCTTTTTAAAGAGATCATCAGTGCGAACATCAGAAAGTCAAGAGAGACTGCGGACTCTAGAATCACTCAGAGTATGTGTGAAAAAGTTGTGGAGCAAGAGAATGGCTGTTTTTAATGAAGAGATTCTTTTTTAGCATGTATAGCCCATGTTCTGTCGTGTCCATGTAAGAGGTTTTGCTCCTGTAACACTCTAAGCGGCCTAGTGACCAATCAAGTCAAGTTTCTATTGAGCATTAAGGGTCAGAAGAGTCCAGGAATTGGCTTGGCATAAATCCAAGCCAATCTGGACAGGGAATAACACCTTCCCTTTCCAGCCTTAGTTTCTTTTCTTTTCTTTCTTTTTTTTTTTTTTAATAACTTTTTTTTTAATAACTTTTTTTTTTTTTTTGGTTTTTTTTCAAGACAGGGTTTCTCTGTATAACCATGGCTGTCCTGGAACTCACTTTGTAGGCCAGGCTGGCCTCGAACTCAGAAATCCGCCTGCCTCTGCCTCCTGAGTGCTGGGATTAAAGGCATGCACCTTAGTTTCCCTTTTAATTTAGGGAAATAATAAGAAGGAGAATGATAAGGAGCTGGTGCTATAGCTCAGTTGGTTGAACAGGTTAAGCACACGCCAAGTCGTAAGTTCACTCCTCAGTACAGCATAACCAGATGTGGTGGCGTACACCTGTAATCCCAGCACTCAGGGTGGGGGGTGCAGTGGGGGTTGGGTTCAGGAGGATCAGAAGAGGCTCAAGGTCATAGTATCATACTGACTTCAATGCCATTCTGGGCTACCTGAGACCCTGCCTTTAAAAAAAAAAATGATGATAGCTAAGATTTTCCAGTCTCTTAATATGACTGGATGCTGCTGTGAGCACATTTACTTAATCCTCACAGCAGTCTCATAGATGGTACAGTGATGACCACCATTGTGTAAGTGAGCCCACCAAAGCCTGGCAAGTTATGACTGGTTCAAGGTCTTGTAGCTAGCAAGGAACAGGTCAGGATGAAAAAGATGAGGAGAAAAGTCTTCTGGTGACTCATGACAAGGTACCACTGTGTATGGCAACTGCCATCCTGCAGTTGTTCTCTGTAGCCAGGTAGCAGGAAGCAAGACCAGAGCCCATATAGTGCTTGATGAGGTAATCCAGACAATCTCAAATGATCCTTTAAAAAAAAAAATTAACTAGCAGTTTCCTCTAAGATGGAAACATTCAATTCCATCCTTAGGGAACCCCCCTAAAACACCAATAAACAACTAAAAATAGCTTTAGGAAGTTCCTGAAACTGACTAGATTCACTAGGCCCTTCCCTCCCAGTAGTAAACAATGAAGACTGCTGATAGTCACGCTTAGACAGGCTAGTGTCCCAGGAAGGAGCAGAGACCAGCAGAGCTGCCTGTAAGCTCTGACCAGCTGAGCCATCTGGAGAGGATACTCTCTGACTTGTTGGGTTCCCTGCAGCTGTGCTGTGTGCTTCAGGTCCCCAGCTTTTGTGAGCCATCACCTATGCCAGGGTGGACTTTGGTGATGCAGCTATCTTTGAGTCATTTCTGCTCCTATAAGTAACCTCAATAAAACTCTGTGGTTCATCAAGTTGGACTTCAGTGGTATCCACACTTTGGTCTTTTCCTGGGATTCTCTATCTGGAGTAAGTAGACATATGCATATTGTGTCTCCACAGGAAAAGTTTGTCATACATATCTGCCCAAGTGAAAAGGTCATAATGGAACTTATTATTTTCTGTGATAACTTAAAATTTAATTTAAAATAAAAAACATTTGATCAGTTCCAAAGTCTTAGTTACTCTACGCACACTAACCACTAATTTTTCTGACATACTTTGTAAACAGCTCTGGGTGCTCTACACACTCCTGTAATGTCCATGGAACTCTGGGCTGGACTTTGAGCTCAGTTGTAGATTGCTTACCTTAGCGTGCACAGGGCTATGGGTTTGATGCCAGCTTTCTTAGCCATGCAATGTCTTTGAGTAGAGCACATTTTTTCTATCACGTTGTGGGTGACAAGGTGAGGGCTGGCTGCACTGAGTCCTCTGTGGACCAGTCTTCTTCCTTTGTTCTTTGCATCTGGCCTCAGATCCTATTTTAAATGTTCCCAAAAATAAGAGCATTCTTTGACTCCTTCTCATTATCTAATGACACCAGAGGAATGAGTTCACTCTTCTGCTTAGGAAAACTGACCTGGGACGCGTGAAACTCTTGCCTGGACATACTGGAGTTCTAACAAGTGTCTCAAGTGGAGAACTGACTTCATGATATATGCTATGACTCTGATATCTCCAAGCTCCCCTCTTGGCCCCATCAAATCTAGGCAGATCTCTGGGGTCCCAGCTCTAGGGATCGTACCACTCTACTGGGTCATGACCCAGGTAGGGTAGAGTGTCCCTATGTCGTCTGAGGCTCTCCTTAACCTGACAAATGCAGAGAAATTTGGAAAAGGTGCCCGACTTGAGGTACCACAGGCTGCCTTCCGCCTCCACACTCCTCCTCGGTTCTGACAGCTTTTGAGGTCCCCAATTCCTGGTTCTGTGTTATGGAGAGCAGAAAGCATTATTTTTCCCCTTCCAGTCTACAGCTCTAGCCTTGGGAAAGAAGAAACTCATTAGTCACCAAAGAGAACTTTGTTTAACCCTCTCTAAATCACAGTGCCTGTCACACCTGGGTAAATTCTGTTATCTGGTATGCCGGGAAAGTAATGGGTGACTGTTGCCCCAGCAATCCGCCTTGCTTTTTCATTTGTGCCAACCTCCAGCTTGGAGCCATACACAAGACCTCTGCTCACATTAAACCAGGGGGCTCCCCATGCCAGGGATCGGTACCAGGACCCGACTTTCTATCTAGGCATTGGTTCGGCACCTGGCACAGAAGTCACTGAGAAGAAAGAGGGCTCAGGCACAGAGCCCTTTTGACAGCCTGCCCAGCCACACCTTTGGCAAGCAATCCCCCCAAGTGTGGGTATTTCCAGCCTGTTTCAAGTTCACTGCCAGACCCTGAAGCATTCTGAGAGCTGGACTCTGCCAAGTGAGAAAGAAGACACTAAATAGGCCTGGCCATTTTTTACCTCGGTTGAATAATAGAATGTGATTTCACTCTTTTTACTTAGCCCTCTTTTTATTTAGCCCAGGGTTTATTTATTATTTGCTTCCTGAGACATTCCTTTATTTTATGGTAGCCACCCCTTGCAATTGTACTTACAGGTTTCTCTGTACTGTTGCCTTACACTCGGATACAGGGTGTTGCCTGGGGTAATGACACCACCTATTTAAAATTAGTAGAGAGAATGTGGATTTGGATAATACAGTCAGAAACAAGAATTTAGTGTAGGGCTCAACTCTACATTCCTGAATATCTTAAGAGAATAAAATACCAAAATACAATTACTTTTCTATTGTTTTTAACCTCAAACATCCAATTTAGTAAGGCTCAACCCATGGCTTATTACAGAGTCTCAACATACACTGCTGTATTGCCATTAGAACTATGACAGAAATACAGGTGTCAGATTCCAAGATGGGATATGACACAATGAAGGGTGGCCATTCACTGACACAGTTAGGAAAACAGACCAGTCAGGAATTATAGTTTGTAATAAAAACGACGAGACTGGTTCTGCTGGTAACCAGACACTGGCATTTCCATGGAGATGGATCCTGGCGGTTGCTTCTGATTCTAATGGAGGATCTGCTTTAGATCTTAAGGGGGAAAAACAAAACAAAACAAAACAAAAAAAACCTCATAGCTCACACAAAGTAAAAAACAAATCCACAATCTTCTCCCAGTGATGTAGATACAAAACTAGCACCTCAAACAGCTAATTCAAGACCTAGTGCTTCCAATGTTGATACAGCTGTAAGAACAAAGGAGAGAGCAATCTCTATTCTTTGGTTGGACTTCATCACTTTGAAAAATCCACTGAAGCCAGGCCTGGTGGCGCACGCCTTTAATCCCAGCACTCGGGAGGCAGAGGCAGG
>NC_034598.1:64641127-64646974 GCF_900095145.1 Mus pahari
GTATGCATGCATGCATTACAGAGGGGGACCAAATGTTCACTATGGTATGCATGTATGTATTACAGAGGGGGACCAAATGTTCACTATGGTATGCATGCATGCATTACAGAGGGGGACCAAATGTTCACTATGGTATGCATGCATGTATTACGGGGGGGGGGACCAAATGTTCACTATGGTATGCATGCATGTATTACAGGGGGGGACCAAATGTTCACTATAGTATGCATGCACGTATTACGGGGGGGGGACCAAATGTTCACTATGGTATGCATGCATGTATTACAGGGGGACCAAATGTTCACTATGGTATGCATGCATGTACTACGGGGGGGGGACCAAATGTTCACTATAGTATGCATGCATGTATTACAGAGGGGGGGAGAGGGAATAAATAAATAAATGTAACTGAAAAAAAAAAAAGAAACTTCGTAAATGAAATAAATTGCCCTGTTGGTCTGTATTGTTACCTATTGCCAGGGTCTAAGACACTGCCTGACAATGTGAGCTTTAAGAAATGTTTACTAAATGAATAGCCACAGAAATTATTTTCTTAAGAAGACAGGCTAAAGGAATATCTCATAGGAAGACAACAATAATACAGTTAGTTCCTCACTTCAGAGAAACTAAGTGGCCCAGCCTGGAATGAAGAGGAGACAGAGAATTGCCCTTGTCTCTGTGGATTCAGAGCCCCTGAGGTTGCCTGGCAGGATGCCTACCGGCCATTCTCCCTAGCTTCCTCGTCTGGAAATGCCCTTCATCACTGAGCTGCCACTCTCCCTTGACGAATGAAAACTGCTGGCCCAGGATCCTGGCCCTTGTGACAGTCTCTGAGTCTCATCCAGGTTCCACATTTAGTGTGACGCAGATGTTCCTCTCCTAAACTTCAGGACACAGATTGGGACAATTCATAATCACCTCTGAAAATATCTTCTACGTGCTCCACAAATACCACCTCCAGACACGCTCCAAAATTAAATCCCCGCCTCATTTGTTTTCTGAACACCTGCTCCTCCGCTGAGCAACTGCTGCACAGAACCTTCCCCCCAACTCTCCTCCCCTGAAGAAACGCTGGCCACAGGGACCACGTTTGGGGGTGGGGTGGGAGGTGAATGGGGACATGGACCCAATTGCCCTGTAGGCAAGACCAGCACAGAGCACAGCCTTGCGTTACCCATTTGGACAAGGTCCGAGGTAGACAGGTGTTTTACCAACTTGAACTCCACGGTGAACCGCATTACATCGCTGCGGTTGTTACCACGGTAATCTCCCTTTCCAATTGCCTTCCTTTTCTAATTAGATTTCCTTACATTCTGCTCAAAATGCAGGGCTAACAGACTGTGGGGGCCAGGTTGGAGGCAGTCAGACCTGTCAGGAAACACAGAAATTGGTCTGTGATCAAACAGGAACTTCAAAGACTGATGGTCCACCTCCTCACCACCCCCACCCTCACCCCCCCACCCCCCACCCCCGGCCTGTAGAAGAGGAGAGAAAGGGAATGGCCATACCCTGAGGCCTTTACCCTAAACATTCCCGAGTCAAAGCCAGTGTTTTAAGTACAAAAATATGTGGGTCCCAGGGCCCATTTCTACCAACAAACATGAGATCATATTTCCTGTCTAACAGAAGAACTCAGAAAGAAAGAAAGAAAGAAAGAAAGAAAGAAAGAAAGAAAGAAAGAAAGAAAGAAAGAAAGAAAGAAAGAGACAGAAAGAAAGACAGAAAGGAGGGAGGGAGGGAGGGAGAGAGAGAGAACAAAGAGTACGGTGGTTATGAAGCAACTCCAGGGTCCTCAGCCAGATGAACACAGAGGGGGCTTGCCTAAGAAGAACTTAGGTGCCCGGGAGGTGGGGGGCACGCACACCTTTAATCCCAGTACTTGGGAGCCAGACGTAGGCAGAGCCCTGAGTTCCAGGCCAGTCTACAGAATAAGTTTCCAGGACAGTCAGGGCTACATAAAGAAATCCTGTCCAAAAAAAAAAAAAAAAAAAAAAAGAAAGAAAGAAAGAAAGAAAGAAAGAAAGAAAGGAAGGAAGAGAGAGAAAGAAAAGAAGCAAACAAAGAACTTAGCTTTTGAGCACAACCTTTAAGTTCCTGGTGTCCAGTGCCGTGAGCCTTTGATAGTTTCTGAAGCGTTTTAGTGGCAATGGCCTATCTTAAACAGCAGGAACAGTTAGCCACCATCCCAAGTATTGTCGGTATCTATAAAATACTGTTAGCTGACTGCCCCTGAGAGAAGCTGTGCTAGCCAGTGACAAAATAAAGGAAACTGTGGAAGTAAAGAAAGCTAAGAACGAGGCTTTATGTCCCATCCCACTTACCCTCTTTCCCCAGCTCAGCAGAGAATATTCCAGATCAAGGAAGATCTAAAAGCCCCCAAAGAAATACACAGAAATAGCAAGTGGGAAGTTGGGGCCTGGGGGGGGGGGACCCTGGAACTAGAAAAAGGCTCCTGTCACAAGTGGGTTCTGTAGATTTTAGACACTGCTGGGCTGTTTCCCACTGAAGTTAGAGAGAAGAGCCTAGATTAAAAAGTGGTTCAGTCTTCCCTGCAGGAGCTATTTAACTCTACTTGCAACCTAGAGACTGCGGCACGTTTCAAGTGTCATGCAGTGTCATGCTTGGACCACTGCAGTGTCAGGCTTGGACCACTGTAAATGCCATGCTTGGACCATTGCAAATACCATGCTTGGGCCACTGCAGTGTGGTGCTTGGACCACTGCAGTGTTATGCTTGAACCAATGCAGTGTCATGCTTGGGCCACTGCAGTGTGATGCTTGGACCACTGCAGTGTCATGATTGGACAACGTTAGTGTCATGCTTGGGTCACTGCCAGTGTCAGGCTTAGACCACTACAAGTGTCTTCCTCACTTCACCTCCATAGTGTTGTCATTCTAAACGGATGTTTTAGCAGAAGCTATTAGTTCACGACTGGAGACATGGGTTAGCAGCTCTGTGCAATTCTACACATACACAGGGCTAGCCCTGTGTCCCCTGTGGTCATTACTTAACACAAATGAATTACACGGTGCCATGTGCAGAAGATAAAGGTGATACTGCCCTGAAAGTAATTACCTAGCACACAGACATAATCACAAAAGCAAGGAAGTGGCTACCACAAATAGGGGTACCCCAAGGAGTGGCAAGGGCGTTGTCTGGAAGGCAAACAAAGGAGGGGCTTCTGGGCTGGACCTGCTTCATTTCTTGATGGAGGGTGTTTGGTTGATAATTATTTCTTATACTGTGCACTTAGTTTTCTGTTTGTATATAAAGATGAAAACAAAACAGCGACCTCCCTTCATTGAGGAAACAACACCTTGATAGAGACCTCAGTGTGAGGTACAATTGCCATCTTCCTTAGCTAATGTCTGCTGTTGCCAAATGCTGTCCTTCTGGAAGGCGGATTTTTTTTTTTTTTTTTTTTTAGGAGCCATGACTGCACTTCTCTGAATAGTTTAGTCTAAATGACATTAGAACATATTTTATTTGGTGTGTGAATATGTATGTGTGTCCATGTTCATGTGTCTCCATGTGTGCACATGTGTCAAAGCCAAGTCATCATGAATCATTCCTCACATGCCTTCCACCATATTGTTGCTGTT
Organism: Mus pahari; assembly: GCF_900095145.1. Classification (NCBI taxonomy): domain Eukaryota; kingdom Metazoa; phylum Chordata; class Mammalia; order Rodentia; family Muridae; genus Mus; species Mus pahari. The sequence goes on from NC_034598.1 coordinate 64,644,730, forward strand.
TTCTAAGATTTATTTTATTTTATGTTTTGTTTTGTTTTTGAGAACAGGTTTCTCTGTAGAATCCTAACTGTCCTGAAACTTGATCTATGACCATGCTAGCCTTGGATTCGGAGATCCACCTGCTCCTGCCTCTGTCCCCTATCCCAAGGGTATACACCACCAATGCAGGATGATTTTTAGTTATGTGAGCGTGTATTTCTGTGTGGGTATGTTCATATGTAGGTAGGTACCTAGAGAGACCAGACTGGGATGTCAGATAATCTCTAACTGAAGTTACAGTCAATTATGAGCCATCCCAAGTCAGTGCTGGGAACTGAACTTACATCATCTGCAAGAGAGGTGCTTGCTCATAACCACTGAGCTGTCTCTCCAGCCCCATTCTGTTTTACAAAACCAAGTTTTTCATTGGCCTGTAGTTTACAGATTAGAGTAGGCTGGTTGGCCAGCAACCCCAGGAAATCTCTCTTTCTCTATCTCTTGGCACTGAGATTACAAGCATCAGCCAGCCAGCACATCTAGCCTTTTGTTTGTTTGTTTTTGTTTTCAGAGACAGGCTTTTTCGGTACAGTTGGAGATCAGACTGGCCTTGAACTCGGAGATCCAGCTGTCTCTGCCTCCTGAGAGCTGGGATCAAAGGCATGCATCTTCACCATCACCCAAACCACATCTGGCTGTTTCATGTAGGTTCTGGGGATTAAACCCAAGCCGTCCCGCTTATGCAACAGGCACTTGACCCACTGAGCTATTCCTCTAGCCTCTGGAAAATATATTAATATAAGAGCAAATTAGAGGACTATTTTACATGTCTGACAATTCTGGAGTCAGAATTCAAGGAGACCACATAAGATGATAAAGTTTGCCAAGCAAGCAGGACAAGAAAAGGGGGCACAGATGGGCTTATGAAACCACAGGAGGGAAATACAAAAATTGTAAGGGGCTCTTAAGAACTCTGTTCTTCTAACAGAGAGGGGGTATAGCGGCGCCTTGGGGCTCATGTAAAGGAGCCCCCACCCCAGCCCCATACTTGGCTTCCGAGTGACTCATCCAGAAAGCTATCCACTTCGTGCAGCAAAGAGGAAATGAATCATAGAAGTTTCTGACCTTTGCCCTTGTCATTCTTCATGGGAACGGGGGCTGGGAGGGGGAACCACCCACAGACTGGCTCACAGTGCTGGAGAAGAGGCAGTCAAACAAGGCACCCACAGAAATGATTGTAAATGCATTGGCTGGGAGAGCTGGAGACTCAGGTCAGGAGAGACAAGCTCAGCGGTTGCAAATACAAACAGTCATTCTATGATACAGAGAGCAGAGCCTGGGCGTTGGCACTGATGGCGGTCAGCAGTGCCCAGTGGTGTCTCGTGCAGTAATGTGAACTTCTCACACTCCTAGCCGGGGTGGGAATGGGGGCAGCACAGAGGAGAACCGTGACCTTTCAATTCCCATCTTACATCTGGCATTTAGAGAATTTGCTTGGCTTGCTTAGAGGAAGTCCACTGAGCTCACGCCAGTGTGCAAGTGGGAAGGCATCTCTCTCTGTGATTCACAGATTGAAAAGATGGAATCCCAGAGCCTTCCCTCTGGAAAGGCAGAGAGCTTCCAGCACCAGGCAGGAGCATCAATGTTATCTCAAGAGGAATCTAACGCGTGTAGGGGTGGTTGAAGTTTGAAATAAAAGCAGAATGGGGTCCTTCCCCGATGCTAATAGGAAAGCAAGAAAGAGTTCTCCCAAAGAACATAGATGGAACCAAGAGTAAACGGGCAGTGAAGAACAGAAGGCGGAACTCTAAATTGTCGCCTAACTGTGTGCGTCTCACTGCCTGCGTTTGAATCCATTAGAGTTCGGTGTGTGGAGGTGAGAGCGCACAACTTCTCCGCTCACACTTCAGCTTAGAGAATGGTTAACTACATGTCTGAGTCTCAAGAGTGCTTTCTCGGGCCAAGGTAGGTTTGTAATGAAATCGCTCTCCTCGTCTGGGTCTACAGATGGTAGCTCAGCTTGCTAGGTTCCTTATTATGAAAAGAAGACGCCATCGCTCAAAGCAGCGCACTTCACTAGGAAAAAAATATTCCTCATAACTACAGAAGTGGGAGTCGGGGGCGTTCATGAACCCCACAGCTCACTTCACGGCCTTCTGTGCTTGGTGCAGAGACACCGGACCGTGGAGGATGCTCTAGCCATTTCTGTGCTTGGTGCAGAGGCACAGGATCGTGGAGGATGCTCTAGCCATTTCTGTGCTTGGTGCAG
>NC_034598.1:64647149-64696681 GCF_900095145.1 Mus pahari
GAGACACCGGACCGTGGAGGATGCTCTAGCCATTTCTGTGCTTGGTGCAGAGGCACCGGATCGTGGAGGATGCTCTAGCCATTTCTGTGCTTGGTAAGACTGGGATTAACCCTAGGTGCATCCCTCTCTCCCATCCGCACTGTCCACTAAATACGTCCACATCCCTTCTTGCTCCCCCAACAGCAGTCTGCTTGCTTAAGTGACAAAGAGGAGACAGTTGGTTCCAGTCAGGCAGGCAGCGTCTATTGCTTCTTCGCCTTCAGCATTTATCACTTGTAACGGAAGTTTCTCAGCCTCCTGTCACGGTACAGAGTTACAGCAACCAGGGAGCATTGAGAGCTCCTAACGTCTCAGAGACTCAACTCAGGCAAACCCAAGACCCATGACTGTAATGCAGAAAAGAACCCAGAAATAGGCGATATGAGGCAGAATTGAGGCTTAAAAAAAGATAACTTAATGCAGACATCAAATACTAGGACAAGAGAGGGACTTTTATTTTCTTTATAATATTCATGGATGGGATGTGGGTGGGATTTGAAGTTATCTTTAAAGGGTTGCTAAGAAACCTAAAGGAGGTCACTCACAGGTTCCTGAGGGGCACCTGTCAGCAAGACAATTGATGTAGTTGTTGTCTCTAAGGCTTGCTACCTCTGTCTGCTAACCTAGGCCTAGTTCTGGAAGCTTCTAGCCTCTGTACAATCTAACCTAGGTCTAGAATGCTTTCAGCCTCTGAGACTTTCTGCTGAATAAGCTCGCCCTTTCTAGTTTTTGTTTGTTTGTTTGTTTGTTTGTTTGTTTTTCCTGAACTCTGGCTGGCTGGCTGGTCAACTCCTCTGTTCTGGCTCAAACTCCTCTCCAAGCTGACTAATTCAAATTGACTTCTCTCAGCTTCTAACTGAATTGCTCTGCCTGGCCTCATACTAACTTTGGCAATCTTTTCTAATCTTCTGGCTCCTTCTCATTCTCTGGCTCATCCTGTCTTCACCTGTGACTAGCTTGTTCTCTCTTCAACCTATCTCTGTAGAACTTTCCAGATAAAACTGTCTCCTCCCTTTCTCTGTCCTGCTTTCTCTTAAGTCACCTCTCTTCACTGCTTTTTGTGAGAGTTGGGCATAGCCTATCTGTCAAATCTTTCTCTGATTCATCACTTTGTTTGCCACTCAGTTAGACATAACTTTCAAACATGGGTGTTTCCTTCTACAAACTAACTTTACCTCCATTGTCTGGAATTAAAGGTGTATGCTGTATTCCAGGCATGCTGTAAGGGTGTGACTGTATTCCAGGCATGCTGTAAGGGTATGTCTGTATTTCAGGTATGCTGTAAGGGTATGTCTGTATATTCCAGCCAAAGTAGCCATGTTGCTGGGTTAAAATTCCTCTATACTGCAGTGTTCCCCTAATAAGCACAAAGCCCTGAGCTCCATCCTCAACACTGTATAAACTTGGCATGGTGGCACATACCTGCAACAAGTACTCAGGAGGTAGAGGCAGGAGGATTACAAGTTCAAGGTCACCCTCTGCTACATAATTGACTTCAGGACAACTGGGATACATGAGACCCTGGCTCAAAAAAAATGTTTTTAAGTAAGTATTACTTATTTATTACTTCTCAGATACCAGGTCTCCTGCTAAGTTTTTTTTTTTAATAAGCATCAGTTTTTCTAATCTCACAGTAATCATATTAGAGAAATAATATTTTTATCCCTCCTAGTAGATGAAAAATCATGATTTAGCTTATATAATTTGCCACAAATCAGGCCAATTAGTAAAGAAACTAGAACTGAAGTCCAGGGCTATTCACCTTCAGATTCCAAGCTTTTAACTACACACTGTGGGCCCCAGAGACTGAGTGCAGATCTGGCAGCTATGAGCTTATATATTTGTTGTCACATCAATTCCTATCCTTCTTCCTTGTGTCTGAGTACATAATAATCATAGTAGAATGTAGATGGGAAAAATACAGAAGTCTTGTTCCCATGTGTCATCTCTACATTTTTTTATTTCTTTCTCTTGTATAAGAAAGAAGGGAAAATACAGCAACAAATATTCTAGCCGCTTCTAGCCTATTTCCTTGTTCCTCGATATGGGAAATGTGATCTTTGAGAACAGATTGACTTTTCAAGCTTGGCCAATAAAAGCTCCAACCAAAACACCCCATCAAGCATACACTGAAAGGGGCAGGTAGAATTCTGGTCCTCACTTACAATTCATCTTCTGACCTTCTGTTGTGAACTGTAGTCAAGATGATCACCCCATCTTCTGCCAGTATTTTAACACTCTTCACAGTGGTCCCTAAAGGCATTAGGGTTGTGACAATTACCCTAGCATTCCCAAGCATCAGCGCATGCTCCTTAGAGCGTGATGCTGTGCGGAACCGTTGGCGTCTCAGGATGCCTTGTATTCACATCTGAGCAGCTAAGGCTGGGCACGGCACATCTTTGCAAGGAGATTTACCCATATCACACATCAGAGAAGGGCCAATCACTGAGACATCAGGAAATAAAGAGCAGAGCTGGGCCTTCACCAGGCACTGGGGGGGGGGGGGGCATGCTAAGGAAATCCATAGTGATAGGCATAAAGAAGAGGCTACTGTCAGACCCAGAGGTATTACAGAACCTGAACCAAGTGACTTGAACCCTCTAGGCCTCCTACATCCAATTGCTGGATCACGTGATCTCATTCCAAACCAACACCAATGGGACAGTCCTGAGGAACATTTGGTAATCTGGACCAAAACACTAATGGTGTCTCACTCCACCAGAGGCCACAGACAGCACAGAAAGGCGCCACAACTTGTCCAAACTAGGATTCATTATTAGGAATGTATACAATAGCTTCCTGCGTGAACTCAAAAAAACCCACCAAGAGCCAACAGCAACCCCCTCTAAGCTTCAGCAATGAGAGTCAGACTGAAATGCAGAACAAATTTCATCATAGAACAAGTCGTAAGAAATGAAATGGGTGGAGCAATAAGGGAAGTGGCCCAGCAAGAGAAGACTGAGGAGCGAACAGCCCACATGGAACCTACAGAGGACAGGAGTTGAGAACACAGAAGCTGACAGGAAATGAATTCAAGAAGGAAACTGTGGGAGAATTCGAAAGTGCCTTGAGGAGAAGCCAGGCTGCAGTGGGCGGCACAGATGCTAACATCCTGCCAGCTGAACTCCTGAGTGGAAGAACCAAGAGTCTGTTCAAACCCTGAGGCGTGGCAGGCTATGCCGAGCAGCCTCAGGCAGGACAGGCTTCACCATCACAGTCCCAGGCCAATGGTGGCCATTGTGCACCGTAACACGACGATAAGTATTTATTTCGGTCCTCTGTGGGAGGACTGCATTTTCTTCTGAGGTCATCTGGAGCAAATGTAGCTCCTACATGGCCTTGTTTTATGAGGAGAGGTAGCAAGCCCAGCTTAACCTGACCACACCACCCTAGACTAACAAAGGGGAATTGGCAGAAGTGGCAACGGAGTGACTCAGCCAGCCTTGACCCTTGAGAGCCTGGAGAGAAATACCCAGCTCAGCTCTTCTGCACATTGAGAGCTCTGGGGGACCTGTCGGCCTTCAGAGAAGAGATCAATCGGTACAGGATTTAAAAAAAAAAAAAAAAAAAAAAACTTACTTTCTATAGCCTTAACTGCCATTCCTCAACCTTTCTACCATTTCCTTTTCTGCTCTGATACAATGATGCAATTCTTGGTTTTTCTACTTGGGAAACACATACACAAAAACAAACATAAATCCTAACTTAATGTTTCCAATTAGCTATTAAATGCCTCTGACTTGTGTCAAATGCAACAACCTATTCCTCCTCCCTTAACTCTCCCACCACACTACCAAATAAAAAGCAACTGCCCCACTCCCCCACTTCATTGAACGGCAATTCCACCTTCTCCAAACTCAACTCTGCTTAATGGCGCACACCCAGCACTCCAGAGAACACCTTGTGTCCATTTAGACCATACCTTGACCATCACGTGTCTTAGCACCCCACTGTCCATCTCTCTTGTGAATGAACAGTTGTAATAACCTCCCAGCTGGTCTTCCTGCTTCCTTTCCTGTTGTCCTTCATACAAAACAGCAGACTTAACCGCTGCTTACAAACTTCAAAACACATTCAGCTCAAACTCTCCAGGAATGTCAGCTGAAGAAAAAAAAAAAAAATGAAAAGTTCCTTTTTTAATTTTAGCTAAAAGGAACCTAGTTATTTTGTATGTTTGTGCATGTGCTCCAGCAAACATGAAGAGGTCATGAGGTAACTTGCCAGAATTAGCTCTTTCTTTCTATCACATGGATTGTAGGGATCGGACCCAGGTCATCGGAGTTGGCGGTAAGCAACTTTAAGCACTGAGTCATCCCACTGGCCCTCAAGTTCTTACAGTGGCCTAAAACCCCCTCCACACTCACTCCACCCCTCTAGACCTCTCCTGCCTCATCTCTCCACCTCCTGCTTCCTACCTCTGGCTCAACCACACCTCCCTTGAATCCCCTAACTCCCATGGATAGATCTAACTTTGACGGATTTAGGAGACAGGAATACAAGACACTCTGCAATTTTCTAGGATATGCGTGTTCCAAAATATTACGGTACGCTTACATTAACAATTCTGTATTGTTTATGTGAAATTCTTCTTTGACTGGGCATTCTGTATTTCATCTGGCAAGCCCCAGCCTTGCCCCGCCTCTGGCTCTTTTGCACTATCAATAATACCTTATCAATACCTTATCAATACAGTTATGTGGCCTGTTCTTTCATCCACTTAAACCATCAGGTCAGACATCACTTTCTTGGCAGAAAAACTACAATCAGACCCTCCCCACCCCGCCCCCAACCATGTTTTTCTAAACAGAAATTACGTATGCCTTCTGGAGTTGGCCAGAGAGGGGAAATGAACTCCGCTGACAGGATCGGGTTTCTGCCCAGCTGCTTTGCACGGTCCTATAAACCCAGCGCCCAGAAGATTAAGGGTTACTAGTAAATCACCATGAATGTTTGTTGAATGAGTGAATGAATGAATGAATGAATGAGCAAGCCTCCTAGGGCTTTGGGCTAAATCTCCAATAGCAAATAGCCCTGATTCAATGATATTAATCTGCATTCTCCAACCACTTTGCAATGGTTTCACAGCGGAGTAGCTCAAAAGAAATCATTATTTTTGGTTACTGACAATAAGAACTGTCTCATTTGAAACTAATTTTAAATATTTTAAACCCCAAATGTCATAAAAGGCATAAAATTAACTCCCTTTAGTGCCTTGCTATATAAAAAAATACTTTGGCTGCGTGAATCCTCGGGAAGGCCTTGCATTTTATAGAATCAGATCCAAGGGGGAACAACTACTTTCACAAGGAAACGTGTGAGTCCCATGATGATAATTATATTTGTGAAGACAATAACGCCCAGCTACTCTAAATAATTAAGCAAAGTCCATAAAATATCCACCTTGCTCAAAATGTTCTCTTTAGCATCCTGCTGAGACGGCTGACATCGTGATAAACAACTTGTGAAATCGATCTGTAGAAGGTAATACCATTGCATCATATGTGTACGTGTGTGTCTATTGGGTATACGTGGTTTTAAGAGACAAATTACTACATCCTGGATGAAAGCGAACTCAAGTGACTGCGGAAGTGATGATGTACGATCGTTGGACTCTTCCATGTACACATTAAAGCAGGAAGAGAGCGTGCACTTCTCTTATACCAAAGCCCAGGGAGAGTGTTCCGAACGAGAGATGACTTTATCTCTTGTCATGGGGGAGGGGGGGGTAGCCACTTAAGTCACCCACATTCCGTAAGCCAGAGTGTGCGCATGCTCCTGGGAAAGCTGGACTGTGCCTCCAACCTAACACGGCACCGATTCTCCGCCTCGCACTGGGACCACCTGAGTGGTGATTCCGATTTCATTGTAGCTCAGCTTCCAATACAATTGACTGGGCCTGTCGGGTATCCAGACTCCAGGATTGCTTTTAAAGCTACTCAGATAAGTCTAACCAACAGCCTAGACTGAAATGGCTAGTTTAAAGTCTGAAAAACAGAAGAGAAGACGCAGTGTAAAGTAAGTTTGCCCCGTGCAGCTTCGGGGTCTTAAGATAGATCTTCTCTCTCCAGAATACTGTGAAAGAGTTGAGCTTGAAGGAGAGAGAAAAAAAAAAAAGTTCTCAGGTTTTATCTAAAACTGATGTGTACTGTTTAAGAGGGAAAAATAATCCAGGCTTTAATATAAACAAAGGAAGCTTCAGTTCGGCTGCCCTGGGAAACTCCTCGATTTAACGCAGCCTTGCAGTGATTCTCATGAACCATCGCTGTGGCTGAATTAATAAGTGACAATGTGTGCTTTATTCACACCAAACACACCAGTAGACTTCAAAGGGAAAAAAAATCAACATTTACAGTTTAATTACTATTTATTCTCTATATTCAAATCAGCTTTCTATGACTCCCCCACACCCCTCCACCACCACCAAGAGCTTGAAGGGGGATTTAATCATTTGACGTAATTTTTTCTCAAACAATAGAAAGTTATCATTATGACAGCAACGTTTAACTAAAATAATTAAACAAACGCCAAAGAAATTGTATGCAGGATAATTACTTTGGACATTTTTCAAAACCAGTGTGAAGATAAAACAATTGATCTTAAAGACAGTAATTGAGGGGTTAAAAGGGCCAATTTCTATTTCTTCTTTAAAAATTCAGTGTGTATGTGTGTCTTTCTGTCAGTCTGTTTGTATGTGTGTCTGTGTGTGTCTGTGTGTGTCTGTTTGTGTGTGTGTTTATGTATGTTTATGTTTGTTTTTATGTGTGTCTGTGTGTATTGTGTGCGTTTGTGTGTCTGTGTGAATCAGTTTGTGTCTGTGTGTGTCTGTATGTGTGTTTGTGTGTGTGAGTTTATGTGTGTGTGTCTGTGTATGTTAGTTTGTGTGTGTGCGTGTCTGTGTATATGTCTGTTTGTGTGTGTCTATGTGTGTGTGTGTGTATGTGTCTGTGTATGTCTGTGTGTATTTGTGTGTGTGTGTCTGTATCAGTTTGTGTCTGTGTGTGTCTGTGTGTTTGCGTGTGTGTGTCAGTTTGTGTGCGTGTGTCAGTTTGGATCTGTTTGTATGTGTATGTCTGTTTGTGTGTGTGTTTATGTGTGTGTGACTGTGTGTGTGTCTGTGTATGTCTGTTTGTGTGTATGTTTGTGTATCTATGTCTGTTTGTGTGTGTGTGTTTATGTGTGTGTGTCTGTGTATGTCTGTTTGTGTGTCTGTTTGTGTGTCTATGTCTGTGTGTGTGTGTGTGTGTGTGTGTGTGCATGGCAGGCAAGCATAGGAATTCCACATCATGCCTGTGGAGGTCAGAGGACAACTTTTAGGAATCAGGAATCAACGGTCTCCTTCCACTGTGGTTTCCAGGATTGAATTTAGGTTGTCAGGTTTTTACAGCAAGCGCTTTCCCCCGCAGAGCCATTCCATGGGCCATTTTGCTTTATTTTGTTTTGCTGAGATGGGAATCTCACTATGTAGCTTAGGCTGGCCGGCCTCAAACTCAAGCTCACATTACCTCGGCCTCCTGTGTGCTGGAACTGAAGGCATGTGCTGCTGTGGGCACCCGCTTTCTCTTTTGGATACCAAGTCTTCAAAATCTGGTACATAGTTTAGACTCACAGCGCATTGTGATTCCAAATTCTGGACAGTCACACGTGGATGGGGTGGCACTCCCAGGTACACAGTGCCAACCATGTCTGGACACTCAAATAAGCATTGTCCCAAAGGTTTCGTTATTTTCTGCCAAGGGTGTTCCAGCTGTGCTACACAGAGGCTGCACAGATGGCACACACTGAGAACTTTCTGTGGCTCATCTGGAAAGGGAAACTATAGCATGGCCCTTTTCTCTATTATCATAACTCATACTGCTCATCATGAGCCACAAAAGAAAGACTTTGATTCATCGACCTTTTCAGTATGTTCAGGAGGTTAACTGCAGTGCAGTCCGACATAACCTGTGCCTGTAGAAACACTTTGCTATTAGCAGTTATATTTGTTGGCCATCCTTCCATGAGTTTTTGGACCTTTGTTAATTGCAGTATTTGAAAAATGCAAAGCCCTGCTTCACATACACCTAAAAGAAGGCTTAGACCTTACGCTCAGGATGCTCGAGATGCGTGAACCCAGCATCATCCAAGGTCCCGAGAGCAGTGGGCCTCCGTACGCTGTGCAAAGGACACCATTGCAGACACTGGCTTTACAACAGCGGTACGGTACGTGAGCTGGTGCTCTTCTTTCAACGACCTATTCAACAGGACATGTTCAAATTGAACCTAAGTCAACTTCCCATAATAGCCAAGAGGCAATCCAGGCAACCTTTATCTACACCCCTCTCCACAGACTCTTTGAAGTTACATTATTTCTCAATCACCTTCAGCCGTTGGTAAATATACTGCTTTCTCCAAATCAAACAGAAATCTCCATGTTCTCCACTTAGGGAATAAGAGCTACCTGAGGGAAACAATGTATTTATGCCACGAGGCACCTGAGGGAAACATGCCACGAGGCACCTGAGGGAAACACTGTATTTATGCCACGAGGCAGTACTCGGTGACCCTCACCTCAGCTTCCAAGGAAGCAGATCAAATAATCAGAAATGGTGTCAAGTTCCTCCTCACAGAAAGGATTTCAAGGACCCAGGTCTCATTTCTGTTGTTTCCCGAACTCACTGGAGTGTAATCATGAGCAAATACAGACTTTCTTTCTGCACAACGACTCCATTCTTGACCCTGTGCACTTTGCATTTTAAAGAAATTCTGCACATAGCAGACCTCTGATGAAAATAACATGAAGAGTTTGAAGGGTAAAGGGCTTCTCTTCCCTGAAGAAGGCAATCGCCACTGGGGGCGGGGAGGGGAGTTCATTTTTGAAATCTCCAATACACAGAAAACTAGAATATGAATCTTTATGGATTCCTGATCCATATACGTAAGTTCAAACCCTCCATGGACTGACCTCATTCAGGCACCATTTATCTCAGTGCTTGTCATTCAACACCGCTACCACCAGGGCCTCCTCTCCCACTCTCACCCCTTCCCTCACATCCCCCCACCCCTGTCTGAATGCCTTTTGCCCATTGTTTTCTGCCCACCCAGAATCCTTCAAACCTCCGAGAATCCATAAACAAATGCACGTGGAAGCGCTACATTTTCCCCTCAGCACTTCCAAGTTTCAGTTTGCCACTCTGCTTCCCAGTGTTCCTTTACCCACTGCCACAGTAAAGATGCCTCAGTTGACACTGAAATTATGGAATGAAAGCTTAACTAAATTAGAAGTAACGTGTTTCTCCTCCTTCTCCTGCTCCTCCTCCTCTTCTTTCTTCTCCTCTTCCTTCTTCTTCCTCTTCTTCTCCTTCATCATCATCATCATATCATGCTTGATCAGTAAGGAAGCTCTTTACTCCAAGAGACAAATAATTTCACCAGCATATTTTAACATGAATGTCTGGTTTCCTTCATATTGTGATTATATACATATTTTGGCCATTTCTGAACATGAAGTTCAGTGGCCTTAAACAGAATCACATTGCTGGGCAACTATTACACCATCTATCTCCAGAACTTTCCACTTTCACCAACTAAAATGTGTATCCATGAAGTAGTCCTCCATTCCACACTCCTCCCAGCTCCTTGGCCCCACTGTACCCCCCCACACACACACACTTAGCACTGTAGATTTGAATACCCTGGGAACCTCACATAAAAGGGTTCTGACTGATTTCACTTGACATGTCTTTAAGGATTCTCTGTAGTGTAATGGATGTCAGAATTTCATTTCTTCTTAAGCCTAAGTAAAACCTGGATGCATGTGGATAACATATCCTGTGCCCTCATGCTTCTGACACAGTTGAGTAGCCCTGACCTTCTGCCTGTTGTAAACGACATTACTGGGAACTCTGATGGAGGAACATCCATTCCAGCCCCTGCTTTTGAGTCTAAGGTCTATGGGGATTCTGTTTAATTTCTAAAGGGATTTGTGTGCTTTTTTTTCACAGTGGCTAAGCTTGTTACATTTCTACTAACACATGCGTACATTTTCAGATTATGGAAAGACATAAAGAAATTAAAACATGGGCTCTAACTCATTGATACTTTGCTTTTTTTTTTTTTTTTTTTTTTTTTTNTTTTTTTTTTTTTTTTTTTTTGGTTTGGGGTTTAGCTGGGGGTGGGCGTGGTCTTAGTTTTTCAACACAGGGTTTCTCTGTGTGGCCTTGACTGTTCTGGAACTTGCTCTGTAGACCAGGCTAGCCTCTAACTCAGATCTGCCTACTTCTGCCTCCCGAGTGCTGGGGTTAAAGATGAGTGTTTCTCTACTGCCTGGTGATACTGTACTGTTTTTAAGCAATCATTACGTTCACTCATATGGGGAGACAGAGGGAGGCTGATTTCTGAGTTAGAGGCCAGACTGGTCTACAAAGTGAGTTCCAGGACAGCCAGGGCTATACAGAGAAACTGTGTCTTGAAACAAAAAAATTTTTTTCACTCATATGCTCACAAGAGATGGGAAAAGCAAAACCTTGCCAAGAATTCTGAACTGGCTTCAGATCTTCAGACTTTTGATTGAAAGAATACGGACCCTGTGAGCTTTAAACAGCTTGGTACTCCCTTGGTCTTCATTTTCCTTCTTTCTCTCTTTCTTTCTTTCCTTCTTTCTTTCTTCACTCCCTCCCTCTCTCCCTCCCTTCCTCCTTCCTTCCTTCTTTCCTTCCTTCCTTTTCTATTTTAAGAAAACAACTTTGAGGCAAATCATCAAAAAGAGGAAATCATGTACCCTTTGAAGTTCCTTCTCAATAACCCTCTGCTTCCCATCTCCCTAGGAGTCAGATAGAATCCCCATCATTTATTAAAACAAACAAACAAATGAAATGTTCAGAAGTTTCCATAGCAGCTTGCATTGAAGACTCATGAATGAGCCTTTTTAAACATCGAAGAGTATTATTCTCTTTCCCTCCCCCAACTATCTGTCACTCTGATCAATCCTGCATCTGCCCACAGCTAACTCAATGCAATTTTAAATACTCGAACACTGACTGTGTTCAGCTTGGCTTCCTGCACAAGGAGTAAGAAGCTAATGAAATTCCAGTTGGTATGCAGAATTGAACTTCAAAAGCCACATGGAGCAAAACACTAAAGAAGTATTTCTCAACCTTCCTAATGCTGTGACCCTTTAATACAGTTCTTCATGTTGTGGTGACCCTAACCATAACATTATTTCATTGCTACGTAACATAATTTTTCTAGTTATGAATTATAATGTAAATGTCTGATATGCAAGGTGCCTGATATATGACCCCCAAGAGGTTGTGACTCACTGGTTGAGTACCAGTGCTACAGGGCATTTTCTTAATTAGTGATTGATGGGGAAGTGCCCTGTCCATGGTGGGTGGAGCCATCCCTTGGCTGGTGGTCCTGGGTTCTATAAGAAAGCAGGCTGAGCAAGCCATGAAGAGCAAGCCAGTAAGCAGCATCCCTCCATGGCCTCTGCATCAGCTCCTGCTTCCAGGTCCCTGACCTGTTTGAATTTCTACCCTGATTTCCTTTATGATGAACAGTGCTACGGAACTGTACACCAAATAAACCCTTTCCTCCTCAAGTTGCTTTGGTCATGGGGTTTCATTACAGAAATGGTAGCCCTACCTAAGTCATACAGGGAAAGGTTCAACCCCTCAAAGCCTCTCTACTTAGTGGTATCCCAAGAGTCCATACAGAGTACTGAAACATAACCTAACTGGGACATAACCACATCACTTATGCAAATCATGTTTCTATTGTTTACAACAACTGTTCACTAAAGCTAGTCCAGTTGAGTGATAATTTACAGATACTAAAAGGTTAACTTTAGATACAAACTCCTACAAATTTGAATGATTACAAAGAGTTGTATTTCCTCCAGTAAAATCAAGATGTAGAATATTTTGCAATCATGGGGGAGGAAAACTGTTCTCTTGTTAATCTTGCTCCAGACCTGGGTCTGTCGCTGTTGTTCCCTTCTCCCAAATGTTCCACAAGAGGAATCAAATTTGTGGGATTTGAATCAGGTTTCTGCCAGTTAGCATGGTCCACTCGATTCATCCATTCTGCCGCATGGAGCAGCAGGCCACTGTTTTTGACTGAGAAGCAATGTCAACAGTAGAGACAACCTGCTCTGTGTTCATCTCATCACCCATGATAAACTCTGAGCCTCTCCACTTTCCAGCGATGAGGAATAAATGTAAGCTGACACACATAGGTCTCTGTGTAAGCAAATCTTCCTTCCAAAAGTAGACGTTAGAAAGTCCTGGGTTATATGGAATGTCTGGTTTATAAGAAACTACCAACCAGGATTTCAAAGTATGTGTCAAAGTATTCACACAAGCAAATAACAAAATATTACTGTTCCAGCAACTTTGTGTTCTTATGAGCACTTTGAACTCAGTGTAACAGGCGTCTCGCTGCTTCAACTTTCTCTGGCATAAAGACTCGTTATGTTGACTATCTCTTTGGATGTTTATCTGATGTCTATAACTCTTCATAGGTAAATGTTAGTTTAAGGCTTTAACCTATGTGTTATTGAGTGCTTTAGCCTTTGTCCTCTTATAGTGTATTAGTGTGGGAAGTATGATAAAGTATGATGTACATGTGGTTGCGCATGTGCCATGGACCATAAGCAGAAGTCAGGGGACAACTTTGTCAAGTTAGTTCTCTCTTTTTACTTTTGTGTAGGTTTCAGGGATCAAACTCAGACAACCAGGCTTGGACAGCAGGCACTTTTATTCCTGATCCGTTTTACCACTCTTAATCCATTTTTTGAGTTTAAAAAAGAAAAAGAAAAAAAAAAGTGTGTCTATGATTTGTTTCATAACAATTGAATCATACCTAATACTACTGAACTGGCACACTTGTAAAAAGCAGGATGGTAATTTTATTTGGTTTACATTTCTCTTTCTTTTTTTCTATCCATGCATATCCACTCATTCCTTCCAACATCTACATTGTGACATATATGTTGTAAGGTTTTTAGCCGCAATTTTTAAAAGATGTATAACTTGTTGAATTTCACAAGTCAGATTGCTGCAATTTGTCCTTTTCTGAGAAATCATCAGAGAAGCCAGCTCCTAGTATTTCTTTGCATACCAGAGACAAACACCTCCATCTTTTGTAAGGGCAAAGAACCAGTCCACAACAAGCCAACATGAATTACTCTTGAAGTTCTCAAGGACAACAAGGCACCTGAGAAACTCTTGGTGATGCATATGGTGAGATAGTCAAGATTATTGCTGAAAAGCCTTTGGGATGGGATGTGTAAGAGACAAGGGCAAGCCATGGGCTGTGGGAAGCAGGTGTGGCTGCACGGCAGCCAAGATGGTGCCCTGGCTCATTACCAAACTCCATGATCCCTGCTTGTTTACCAAGAACCTGATCATGCGCACCTGAATGATCATGCGCACCTGAATAATCATGCACTTTCCGCCTGACGCATAGCGTCATACAGCATGATATTGAGTCATAGGCTTATCAACGTGCACCCTGTCTGTGTGCATGGTTCGTGTACAGAGCGTGCTGAATGCTGATTGGATGATGAAGAGTGGTGAGAGATGAGTGCAGAGGGTGGAGGGGGATAAATTGGGCGATCCCCCAGAATAAAGCAGAGAATAAAGAGGATGAAGCTGAAGCTCTGTGTAAGCTGCAGAAGCTGCTTGAACCCTGCCTTGGCGTATGTGTCATCTTTGCCCCACCTCTGCTGGCCGGAGGCTGGGGTGTGCAGCATCTGGTGGCCCGTATGGGTGAGTTCCGTGGTAGAGAGTAGTAATCTAGCGCTAGGAGTTAGGTTCCCAGCACAGAGACGAAGTTAAGCTCCCAGGGTTAGGGACAGAGTTAGGTTCCCGGCACAGGGACGAAGTTAAGTTAGGTTCCCGGTATAGGGACTGAGTTAGGTTCCCGGCACAGGGATGAAGTTAAGCTCCCGGGGTTATGGGACGGAGTTAGATTCCTGGCACAGGGACGAAGTTAAAAGTGAAGAGAGCAGGAGGAGATTGCTTCAAATATGAAAGTAAGAGCGGTGTTGGTACAGTTGTTAGCAATTTGGAATTTAGTTAAATCTTGCCTGTCGTACAAAAGTGGAAAGTATGCTGCCGAATTAGAAAAGTTTTCCTGTGGCCAGGCTGGGCATTTTAAAAGAGATTGTCCCAATCGCCTGTGGCCAACTACAGCAGCTCCTGTGAGACGTCCAAAATTAGGTCCATGGTGTCATAAAGGCTCATGCAGCAGAAGCAGAAAAAGGCAAATGAGAAGCCAGCAAAAAAGAAAAGAGGCTAAAGAACAAGAGAGTGAGGAGGGAAGTTCAGATGAATCATCTGACAGTGGAGATAAAGTGACTAGCATGATATCTATGTTGAGTTTCTGGCGAGGAAGGCTGCCTGAACCCTTGGCACCTCCTTTGCCCTCAGCTCCTCCCTATAACAGGGAAAAAGGAAGTGAAAGAAAGCGCAGCCACCA
Source organism: Mus pahari (assembly GCF_900095145.1). Lineage (NCBI taxonomy): Eukaryota > Metazoa > Chordata > Mammalia > Rodentia > Muridae > Mus > Mus pahari. The sequence goes on from NC_034598.1 coordinate 64,661,649, forward strand.
TGCTTTGGTATGGTGAAATCTGCCTCGTGAAGTTGGTACCTTCCCAGTGTTTCAAGATCAGCAAGGGCAATGATATCATAAGCCATTAGATTGGAAAACAATTCAGAAACTTAAAGAGTCAGTAACTACCTATGGCCCCCAAGATGCCTTCACTGTGACTCAGGTGGAGGGATTGCAGAGATTCGGTATGACTCCTTTCGATTGGCAGAATCTGTGGAAGGCAGTGTTATCTGGAGGAGGTTACTTAAATTGGAAGGCTGCGTACCTTGAGTACGCTATTAAACAGGCTGCTGTAAAGGCCACTAATGGCCAACCCGCAACTCTCAGCTGAAAACTGGAATCTTATTAGTAAATCAGAGAGTGGACTTGCTCCAAGAGCAGATAGATATTCTGGAGCAATTAGTCTTTGTGTCATGTGTAACCCATGTGTCAGGAATTTGTGTAACCTCTGTNCAGTATCAGAATTTTTCTTGTGCAGCTAATTTGTCCCACGAATTTGGATCCATGCTATTAGGAAATTGGAGTTGTGCACCCATTGTTGCAGTGAATAACATCTGTGTGGAGATGGCCACCACTCAGCAGTGGTTGAAGATGATCCAGGGGACCTTCAGCTTCCTCCAGGATTGGGGAGGGATGGCCTTTTGGGGATTTTTGCGGTGTGCTGTATGTGTTGGTATGCTGTGGTGGATGATACGCATGCGCAGACGGGTGCAGGCCGATGAACAGTTGTTGATTCAAACTGTGGTGGCTATAGAGTCAGGTAATTCGCCCCATGTTTGGCTCAGTAGACTGGATCGTTAATCTATGATGGGTAAGACTTTCACATGTGCATACCAACCTAAGACAGGATGGTGAAAGTGAGTTCACCACACCTATGATGGGTAAGGATGTAACATGAATGAGGGCAACCTAAGACAGATGTGATCCCGAAGCCATTTTAATTAAACAAAAAGAGGGATATGTGGGAAGCGGGTGTGGCTGCGTGGCAGCCAAGATGGCGCCCTGGCTCATTGCCAAGCCCTGTGGTCCCTGATTGTTTACCAAGAACCTGATCATGCGTACCTGAATGATCATGCACTGTTCGCCTGAGGCATAGCGTCATACAGCATGATATTGAGTCACTGGCCTATCAACACGCACCCTGTCTGTGTGCATGGCTCGTGTACAGAGCGTGCTAAATGCTGATTGGATGATGAAGAGTGGTGAGAGACGAGTGCAGAGGGTGGAGGGGGATAAATTGGGCGATCCCCCAGAATAAAGCAGAGAATAAAAAGGCTGAAGCTGAAGCGCTGCTGAAGCTGCTTGAACCCTGCCTTGGCGTATGTGTTGTCTTTGCCCCACCTCTGCTGGCCGGAGGCTGGGGCACGCGGCAATGGGCCATAGCCAAAGTCTTGGTGCAAAGCAAGAGATAGTCAGATGTCTGTGCAATCTTGTTCTCAGCTTCAAGGAGTTTATTCCTAGCTGGGATGGCAAGGCCGAGCAAAGGAACAACCTCCAGTCAGACAGAGTTAGTGGTGAGTGAATGAGAACCCCAAGACAAATGGAATCCCCAAAGGGCAGGGTAGCCAAGTGGGTCTGGAAGGCTTCGTGGAGACTCCAGGAAGTAGAATTATTTCAGAACAAGCATGCTATGGTTTGACTGGTCCATGCTTTCCAGAGTCATTTTCTATGCATGCTCTACCACTACAGAGCAACATTCTCAGGATCCAGTATCCTACTATAGCATCAGAAATAGCCAAGCCCAAGACAAAGCTAAAGTTTGTTGGAATCCACAGACTCTAAGTCTGAGATGTTGTGCATGAAGAAGCTTTATCCAGACCATCGGTCTTGCTCCCATGACTAACTGCACAGAATCAAACTTTCTGTATCTAGTACCCAGTAAATGTCCTCAGGACTATAGCTAATGACCTTGTCATTTCTCTTGTAATGTAGACATAATTATATCAATTGAACCTTTTATATTGAGCTAATTTTAGACTTATGTGAGTCGCAAAAAAATGCTAATGTGCTTTTGTCTCTCACCTTGCTTCCCCTAAGGTACATAGCCCAGCACAGCCATCAGAGATAGGGACTTAATATCTGCACATCACCATTGACTACAAAACAGGTCTTCAGAAGTCACAGTTTTCTACAGACGTCCTCTGTCCAACCCAGGATCCCATATTGCGTTTGTATGACCCTTAATCTTCTGCGTATGTGTCCTTAAGTGTCCCTGCTTAACACTTGAATAGTACTGTTAAGTTATTATCAGATGTTCCCCAGTTTAGGTGTGCCTGTTTCCCTGTGGCTAGAACTACCATGTGTTGGGGGAGACACATAGCAGAGGTACACACTTCTCTGTTACACTGGCTCTGTTTTCTTTTTTCTTTCTTCCTTTTCTTTTTTTTTTTTTTTGGGGGGGGGGGATGTCAGGGCTGAGAGTTGCCGAAACAAGATTTCTCTGTGCAACCCTGCCTGAGATTAAAGGCACCACCTGGAAGTTCTGGTTTCGAGATGAAGATTCTAAGTTCCTAAGAAGCTACACAGCAAGCGGCAGCAACGCTGGCATGAGCAATCAAATCTACCTTTCATGGCCCTTCACTGCCTTTGCACTGGAGCGGAACAGGAAAGCATTTAAACTGGTATTCTGCGGCAGCCGGCGTGGGAGGCCACGCAATGTCAAGCAGACAAGTTGGGGCTCTCTTCTGTGGGAATCGGATCATTAGTTAAAAGATCTAGAGCCAGGGATTAAGAATTCAAAAGCAATGTTTGGAGGTGATTAACCTGGCCACCAATTTAAAAACGGGCTGGAAAAGGGAAGGGCTGGGGTAGAGGAAATCAGTCAGACTCTAATGAGACAAAGATGAGGTAATGGGGGCCAGTTTTCCTCCGGGTGTGGCCAAGGGAGCAACCACATGGAAACCAACAGTAGGGTCTGTCTGTCTGTCTCTTTATGTGGGCAGGTATCTTTCTGTGTGTGTGTGTGTGTGTGTGTGTGTGTGTGTGTGGTGTCTGTCTGTCTGTCTGTGTCTGTCTTTGTGTATGTGTGTCTGTCTGTGTGTGGATGGGTGGGTGTGTTGGGTTTTGATTTGGTTTGGTTTTCTGTTGTTTTAAGACTGAACTTCTAGAGAGAAAGAAAAGGAAAAAAAAAGAAAGAAAGAAAGAAAGAAAAAAAAGAAAGAAAGAAAGAAAGAAAGAAAGAAAGAAAGAAAGAAAGAAAGAAAGAAAGAAAGAAAGACTGAACTTCTCTTCATAGCCCTGGTTGTCAGAGTGAAAGTCACTCTGTAGACCAGGCTGGCCTTGAACTCAGAGATCTGCCTGCCTCTGCCTCACAGTGCTGGGATTAAAAGTGTGCACCACCATCTCCCGTCACAACATTAAGCACGACACTAGGATTTTTTGAAAAGAAGATATTTGTGTCACACTAGGCCTCCAAGGACCCAGAATCTCTGCGATCAGGTTCAAGTATTGATGTTTTGAATATATTCCCTGTCTCAGCACATTAATTAAGTGTAATCAGATCTTGGTGTCTGTGAGGATACAGTGTGAGGTCTCATCTCAAGCATTCTAGTTCCTTATGTAAGATTACATACGTAATATTTGCACATAGCATACCCATAACTTCCAATATCCTTGAGATCAACTCTGCTCTCCTTATGACTCATAGCACAGTGTAATTCTTGTGTTTTATTGTACTGGTTAGAAACAATGACAAGGGAAAAAAATGTGTACATGGTCAGAACAGGAATTTATCCCAAATATTTTCAAGCCACAGCTACTTGAACCAATTGATGCAGACATGGAATGTTGATATAACTACAAACAGAAGAAAACAGATGGTCCAGGAAGTCAAGAACTGGGTCACTTCTGTTAAGGACCTAATACTTTAATTTTTAATTTAATTTTAATAATTTGGCTCTGCAGTCTCTGTTGCCAAGAATGGTTATATAATTTGGAGGTCCTGATGGAGAAAGAATGAAGGAAAGGAAGGAAGGAAGGAAAAATGAAAGAAGTGGAAATCTTTATCCAAAATTACTAAAAAATTTAAAGACAGGAGAACATTGTAGCAAGCATGGTCCTTTTGAAACTTTGAATCTGAAGACCTGCACAGATCATACTGGGTAGCCAGTCCTGTTGGTTTCAACTGACTGGCTCTGCCACTGTAGTACAGAAATAGCCATAGACAAGAAAATGGATAAGTAGGTTGTGGGCGGGCTCAAGCCTGGACTGTTGTGTGCCAATCCCTCAGGTCGACCATCTGTTAGCAATGTGGGAGTGTGCCTTACTGTTCAGAAAGAAGGGGAAGCTAATAAGTAACAGAAGGTGGGGGAAGCTCTACAAAACAAGCTTGTCATCTCCCAAATAAACCCAACTCACTATTTAGCTAAGGAAATCTTTACATAAAAATTCTGGGGGTGTTGTTGTTGTTGCTGCTGCCTATAAGACAGGGTCTTATGTAGCTCAAGCTGGTCTCAGATTTATTATGTAGCCAAGAATGACCTTGAATTCCCAATCCCCCTGCCTCCACACTCCAAGTGCTGAGAATGCATGTGTGCGCTACCAGGCCTGGGCTGTCAAGTAAAGTTTTAAAATTGATATCCATACTTAGTGCAAGCAAATGGCTGGGTGGTACTGAAGGGAGACAGAAACAGGGGCATTGGACATCAAAAGAACCTCCCACACCTCAGGGCTTCACCTGCGCAAGCCTCGCTCCAGATTCCTCAGCTGCAAAACCTAACCTAGCTAAACAATCTACTTCAAAGAAATCCGCAGCCTACCAAATTCCATGAGATCACGTGAAAAGCAAAGACAGTCTGGTGTGCTTGCATCAGAAATCAGATATCATATGATACCCCAGACTGTTTTAACAGAAACTGGGGAAATGAAGCAGCTCCCAGCTAGCCATATCTGTTAGCTCTCCCCTTCGGTAATACCCTTCCCATGCAGTGTCTTCTCCTGGGTCTGACATCGTTGTCATTGTCTCTGGCTCTAGCCTCAGCCTGTCTCTACATTAATACAGTTAGAACCATTAAAAGAGAGAGACAGAGAGAAACGGTATATACGCGTAAGTGCGGTGATACTTGAACTAAAGCAACCAGCACATGATAGGTGCTCAAAAATTATTTGCTCTGCTCTTTTTAGTGATAAAAGGAATGCAAGGTTTTTTTGGTTTTTTTGGTTTTTTTGTTTGTTTTTTGTTTTTGTTTTGGGGTTTTTTTGTTTGTTTGTTTGTTTTGTTTGTTTGTTTTTTTTGGCTTTTCGAGACAGGGTTTCTCTGTGTAGCCCTGGCTGTCCTGGAACTCACTTTGTAGACCAGGCTGGCCTCGAACTCAGAAATCCACCTGCCTCTACCTCCTGAGTGCTGGGATTAAAGGTGTGTGCCACCACGCCCGGCCAGGAATGCAGGAATTTGAAAAAAGAAAAAAAGAAAAGAAAAGGTTTCCTCAATTTTTCTTTCTGGTCCTAATTGTTCTGGTGCCCATGGCCACGACTGTTCTAGATAAACAAACGCTGCACAGCTGCATATGCAAACCTGATTGCCTCTAAATTAATTAAAGCGAGGCAGCCCTCCGAGCTGTGAAGAAGCCAGAGCATATCACAGTCCCCCAACATTTGTAACCATTTATTTAGTCATAAATATCAGTAAATCATCGTATTACAAACACCTGCAGGGGAGAAACACCAAAAGCAATACAACCCCCCCCCCCAGCCGCTGCCACATGGAGCCATGGTTGAAAGAGACCAAATTGTTTTTCCACTTTGATTCTTGGGCTCTGAGAACATGGAGTCTTTCGGGAGCTTCAGGGTCTCCGAGGGAGGGAGACCCTTTCAGCAACCATGAGGTTCAGATATCTCACACCAAACATGGGAAGTAACAATGCAAATCTTTTGTTCCTATGGGTCCGGTCTCCTTACCCAACAGAAGTGCCATGTTTTGGGTTAGAGAGATGGCTCAGTGGTTAAGAGGACTTGCCATTCTTGCAGAGAACAGTTCAGTCTCCAACACCCACGTGGTAGCGTGCAACCATCTGTAACTCCAGTTCCAAGGAATCCGATACCTTCTTCTCATGTCCTAGGGTACCATTCATGCATATGGAACACAGACATACATGCAGACAAACAACCATACACATAAAATAAAACTTTGTTGCTGTCGTTTTTTGGTTTTTGAGACAGGATTTTTCTGTGTAGCCCTGGCTATCCTGGAACTCACTCTGTAGAGCAGGCTGGCCTCGAACTCACAGAGATCAAGCTGCCTCTGCCTCCCAAGCCCTGGGATTAAAGATGTGCACCACTACGGCCCGACTATAAAAATAATTTTTTTACAAGTACCATGTTCAGATATTTGGTTTCTTTTTGAGATACTCTCTATTTGCTTCAAATGCTGATTAGGTTAATGTGAGGCCAGGGAGCTATGGGACCAGGAGGAACAGGCTTGGAACAAGGGTAGGGTCCAGACATGTCCAAACTCAGGAAATCTTGTCCTAAGATTGGCAGGAGTAAAATCAATACCCCACTATCCCAGGCCTGCACTTTTGGCTCACCAGAGGAGGTGACGTAGAGGGCAGCCAGATTAAACATCTTTTCCCTTTATAAGGTCCAACAGCACCTGGAATTCCTCCTCATGCAAGTGGGTAATCCCCAACACCCTGTACCCCATGATGTACGCTTACCCCGAATAGGTTTTAAGTAGCCCTTGTTCCTCTCAATAAACTGAACCCGTTCTCCAAAACTGTTCCTTGTGTGTCTTTGTCTCACTCACCAAGATCTTGTCTGCACTCACCCGCCAGGCTGAGCTTTCCTCCTCCAGTCCAGCCTGGTGAGCAACAGACCTGACTACATCAAGGGGGAAGTGGATCCTGGCTGGCAAGTTAATACAGACGGGAACCCACACGCCAGATATTTTAACAAAATCTTCACCATAAACCGGGAAAGTGGACTCTATTCTAACATGCCACGTGGAGGAGGGGGTGCGACCTCAGAGAAGATGGCCTATGACCAGCAGTCCTGACGCAGCCCGTCCTCCTGTTCCAATCCCCTAGCGTGCAGTTTTCACTGCACCATTTGACGTACCATCCGTCGAGATTTTGTCAGCTTTCTTCCTCGCCAGGTGTAGAGCAAAGCTACTAGGTCAAGAATGGAATCTCTCTGCAAAGTTAATGTCTGAGCTAACAAGGAAGTGAGTTGGACCACATCGCCAATTCTTATTTGAGTTGGTAGCCCTCAACTGAATAAATACTGGGCTGGGTTTCACCAGTCTGTGAGAATCCCATGGTGCTTTGCGTCCTGAGGGTACCCAAGGCTGCTTTTAGCTTTCTCCTCTGAGAATGGCTACAGTCAAAACTGAGCCCTTCTTCTGGTGATGAATTAACACAGGGATTGGCTGTGGGACTTCTTAAGGAATGGCTGTCTAATCAATTGATCTTCTTTTCTATTTCAAAGAAAATACACACTAGTGACACAAAGAGACATTGAGGCATCCCTCCAACAGCTGTCCTCTGTGGAGAATTAGCAGGGCGTACCCGGAGCTGTTTTCTAGACCCGCTTCACCCCATCAGCATCGTCAGCAGCTGCTGCTCTTCCCTTCCATCCTCCCCGAGTCTTCTGTCTGAATTAGATGGAACTGAGTCACCTCCAGCCACACTGGCGGATCACACCGTAACCTGAATGCAGTTCAATGCGTCGCTGCACCATTTGTCTTTTACAGCTTTAATCATGTCTGATTTGGGAGCAAAATCCTAGTAATTGAATTCCGTGTGGTCCCCTGACAGGTTGGGAGCTAATAATTGAAAAAGCCTCTGTGAGACATCCCCAGTCATATTTATTAGCTTATTATTTATTCATCAGTGCATTGGCTGGCTTATTCGAGTTTTTTAATCATGGGTCTTATCAAAATTCATGGAAAGGAGAGATTACTCAATAAATGTCTGTTGGATGAAATGAATAAAGGAAAGGCAAAAGGGACAGTCTAGAACACACAACAGTGATTTCTTGCCTCAAACACTCACACTTTCATACGCATACTATACAACTCTATGCATCCACACAGACACCGTCCATAATGTACACACGCTTTCACACATGCACACACAATGCATGGATATTTCAAAGCAGACACCATGTACTCATACATGTGTGCACAGATACAAAAACAAAAAACAAACAAAAAGGATATAGTCACCACCATACAAGTACATGCAAGGATAACACAGAAACCACAGGCACAGATCACACACATCCATCACCACACAAACACACAAATATAAATGCATGCATACTTGCAGACAGCACACACATATAACTACCTCCCCACATGTGAGCACACGCATACTCCATAGCTTACTCGGGCCAGCTCAGGAATATCTTGTGATACACAGTGGTAAGTTCTAGCCCTGGTCCCTGAGTTCTCCCTAAAGCATCCCTCATGGCCACTGGTTAGAGTGAGGCAGGTCTCCTTCCTACCTCTCTTGGGTCTCCAGGTGGCTCTTACCCTCATTCTGCTCTAGGCACGCACACACACCACATTTTGTCTCTACTGATCTTCAGCTCCCTCCCATCACCACTGGGTGCACAAGCCCTTCATCCTAGATAAAATGCCATTACAACATGTCTATCTTCACCTCCGGCGAAAGGGTCTCTGGTAGGATGCACTAGGATGCTGTAATTAACTGCATATGGCAGCATCCGTCACAATAAAACCACGTCAAAAGAAACAGAATGGTAACAGGTGGTGTGCTGGGCCCTTACTAGGTGTTGAGACTTTATCTTTGCAGCAATTCATTAGGCTAGGCACTATTATTATATACCTTTGTTATAGATGGCAAACTGTCTGCAGGCCTTAGAATACTCACGGTCACACAATGGGGAAGGTGGAACTAAAAAAATCTATGAAGTCTGAAAGCCAATATATTTACCAGCAACGCTCCAGCTCTCCTGAATAGACTATTATCTGATAGAGTGGAATATTGGATTCCCGAAGCCATGCAAAGCCTGATTTTTTTTTTAGCACAAACACATGTCAGGAAAGTTACTTACCCTATCACCCCCATCTTTAAAATCCAGATAGCAATAACTAATTTTGGAGAATCATCCTAGGAATTCAAATAGTAAGATATATGAGCTTTCCTAATACCACCACAAAGTGTCAATAACGTCTCCCACACCCCTGCAGTCTTTCTCCATGAATAAGATGTCAGAGAAAAATGCATTAAATTCGCATCTGTGTCCCGAGAAACGGAGACTCAGCCTGCTGACCACATTGTTCCATTTTAAAACCAGGCAGGCTTTTTCCATCCCAGAGTCACACCAGCTAGGCCACTGCCACTAGACCCACCACAGGAACGCTGGACTGAAGCACAGACTGTGTCTGCCCAGGCTGCTCCCTCCACGGAGCCCAGAGGCACCTTACCAAGCTCCTGGCTCCTCGGCTAGTCAGACCTCCCCTTGCTTAGAGCCGAGATAGGCTGCACAGAACAGAATTGTCTCACGGGATGCTGAGGGCTCGCGGTTCTGGGCTTCTTATAGGCATTATACAGAACAATAACTCTTTCCTTCCTTCTTAATACAGCACACAATTCTAAGCTGGCTCTTGTACTCATGCCTGTAACCTCTGCACCCACAAGGTTGAGGTTAAAGGGTATTAAAGGAGACCTGGACCCCAGCCCTTTTGATCCCTTCACTCCTTTGCCCCCTTTCTTTCCATCCCTAACTTTCCAACCCCAGATAATCTAGTTGGGAGATGGCTCATGAGGAGGAGCCCCGAGACTCTGGGGGCTCCTGTTGAGGTTTAGAACGTGGCCCTGGGTAGACAGAACATGTGCATTTTCTTGGTTCGACTTGCAAAGCCCTTGGCACAAGAGGTGCTCTGACTTGCCAAAAGCCAGGAGGGCATTTCCCTATTTGCTGAGGCTGATGTTCATGTACATAGATGGCTACTCTTTGAAGTCGGTCTGCTTTATTTACAATTGTGCCCTAGTCGTGAGCCAGCAGGGACTTTGGGAGCAGGGATGTTCTGGGAATACTTCCTGTCAGGGTTTTCCCAGCCCCTCTGGAATGCCTCTGAGATTCACTTCGTATCTCTGAGGGTGGTCTGATGTGCCCAAAGGGACTTTGCCTTTATCCTCCAAAGGATTCCCAGCAACCACCAACCTCAAAAATAAGCCAGGGCTTACCAAGACCTCACTCAAACAGTGCCTGGTTTTACTTTAAAAAGCACAAGTCTGGCCTGGGTTCTACAAGTTACTCACGAAGGTTTATTTTTGCTTCTTACTCTTCAAATTATTTGTCAGTGTACACAACTAATCTTGTGTTTATTTTGGGAACTCTGAGAAATGGGGTAGGGCAGAAAGTTTCCTTTATCTGAGGAGAAATAGCAAAACTAATACTTTAACGGGAAAGTGAGTATATGGCTACTGTAGTGAAGCAAATGAGTGTATCTGTAATCTCACACCCACTGTGTCTGTCCTGCAGAGTTCTAAAATGAAAGCGTCTTCGATTTATTTTTTGGTTAAATATGCTGCACAAGGTCGAACTTAATCAAGCACTGATAATAAGAACGAAAGGGGGGGTGATAACTTCCAATATTTAGAGCTCTCTATTCCCTGGGTTTTGTTTGACAGTTCGCTTTTTTTGTTTATATGAGAATTGACAACCCCATTTTGTTGTTCCATTTTGTTTTTGTTTTTGTTTTTGTTTTTTTTTAATAAAATGTAATCTTTTGCAGAAAGTTTAATGTACAGAACAAAATCATGTGAGCCTGGCAAAATAGATTCAGAACACCAATGGCAGCACCCTGTCAAATGTCTCTAATGGCCTTATAATTACTGTCACCTTCCTTTGTGGAACACTCACTGGGAGCACCGTGAGAGGCTAGGTATTTTGTGGCTCTGTTGGAAATAACCACCAAGCCAGCTGGCTGCTACGGGAGAGATAATGATTATCTGGACCCTTAATAGAGGTTTAGGATCCAAGTGGCAACAGTTTAATGAATGGCAGCTTTTCCAACTCAAATCAAAGCACAGTAAATGTTTCTTAAGGGATTTGTGCCTGTAGAAATGCACACAAGCACACACACACACACACACACACACACACACACAGAGTTCCACCGAACCTGAAGTTTATTTCCTTTTCTGGTGACTCTTTTGGGGGTGAAATGTTGAACTCTTTTTAATGGCATTACTGAGGTCAAACGAATGCATTAACATCCGAACGTGTTCCGTGCTTACAATTGGATGATTGTAGCGGGGTGTGGGAGTGGGGCATCATTTCTTCATTTCCCTCCACTGCTAAACATAATTGTCATAATCGGATATCAGAAACCAACCAAAGCCTTTAGTTTAACGTCCTAGGAAAAGATTTCTTTCCCTCAGACAAAGGGGCAATGTCAATCGTGCTTCGGAAAGCTTGAGTGCAGGAAATGGGAAATTTCCTCCTTCTCTGTCCCCTTCCCAAGCCTGCTGGCAGTCCTTGCCCTTCCTCTGTTCCGGGAGGGCCCTCCCACCCACCTTGCGACTCACGTGCTTCCAACTGTATACCTTCTATGGACCTCTTTTTTAATTCACAGACACCCGTTGTATCTCACCCAATCCCAGGTGTTAATTTCTAGCTGGTAAATTCTAAATTAAAACACGGGTTTTACGCATCAAGGTAAATGCGTATGAAGAATGTCCCCTGATTATGCCGCTGGCATGGAGCTCAGTTGGTTGAGGACGCTGAGAATCAGCTAATTTCACAAAAACCGACCCGCAGACCTATTTTACAGTCATTTGGTTGAGCTAGATATTCTGTTTGAAAGCCACATTGAAATCAAAGTGTTTTCCCAGGCTCTTGGAGTGCCCGGGTCAAGAACGCTCACAATCTGCTGTCAGAGAGACAGCCTGTCAGCATTGCCCCCTGTCACACGGCCCAGTTGTCACTCCAATAAGAACAAGCAGGCAACCTGCTGCCTTGTGACAAGCACTGGGACGCAGAGACAGAGCCAAGTGCTATGAATGAAACCCCGGGAAAGGTCATTTTATGCCAGAAGAAATATGGTGTCGCCTGCAGCGTGTTCATAATTTTGAATTAAAAAGTAGGTTAACTGCAAACCCAAGGACAGTTACTGAGGAACCATGTGGTTTGTTTTTTCAATTTTTCTCTTTCTTTTGTTTCCTTTTTTCTTTTCTCTCTTTTCCCTCTTTCTTTTCTTCTTTTCTTTCTTTTTTTCTTTTTTTCTTTTTTCTTTTTTTTTTTTTTTTTGGTGTTTGTTGGGGTTGGGGTGGTGTTCAAGACAGAGTTTCTCTGTGTACTCTGTGTAGTCCTGGATGTCCTGGAACTCCATTTGTAGACCAGGCTGGCCTCAAACCCACAGAGATCTGCCTGCCTCTGCCACCCAAGTACTGGGACTAAAGGTGTGTGCCACCACACACCCAGCTTCCATTTCCTTTGTATAATCTCTGAGTTTTGAACTCTTCTCTAGCTTGAGCCCTTCAGTCAAAAGATGGAGGAAATGTGTCATTTGGGGTTATTAATGTCCAGGATCGGGGGATGCTTTTTCATTTTTTCCCTCCCCCTCCTTCTTTCTTCCTTCTTTTCGTCTTCCCTTCCTTCCCTCCTTTCTTCCTCCCTCCCTCCCTTCCTTCCTCCCTCCCTCCCTCCTTCCTTCCTTCTTTCCTTCCCTCCCTCCCACCTTCCTTCTTTTTCCCTCCTTCCTTCCCTCCCTCCTTTCTTCTTTCCTCCCTTCCTTCCTCCCTCCCTTCCTTCCTTCCTCCCTTCCTTCCTTCCTTCCTTCCTATTGAAGAAGGGTCTCACTATGTAGCCCCAGCTGGCCTCAAGCTCACTGGGATTGTCCCCTCTACCACCCAGGTAAAGAAAGCCTCGCCAGTGATGTGATCTGGTGCTATGCAAATGCCTTTCCTCTCCTTCTTCACAAGAGCAACAAGTACTATATGGTGATCTCCCAGTTGCCCTTAGAGCTTCTAGGCTCAGCAACTCATTTTGGTCTAAAGATGGGGCTGAGCGGGAGAGTGTTTTTCTAACTTTTGGGCAACTCTGAGTTAAATCCCCATCACCAAAACAAACACAAACACCAAGAAAGACTTTTTGCAAGCACTATTTCCCCTGACACTGGGGAAGCAAGGGAAGCTGGTCGCTCGTACCTGAGTACCAGAGCTATCAGTCATCGAGTGTGACCATTTCCCAACTCTACGGATAATGTCAAGACCCCAGGGTGACTAACAATATTGAAATGGTCCGTAAATATTTTACAAGTCGTAAATTCCAAATGGCTTTTTAAAATCCAGCTTCCAAATTATTTATTGTTAATAAAAAAGAATTTCAAGAATGTAGTGTAAAAAATAAAAATCACATTTAAAACATATCTGTTTGCCAGGTCCTAGGGGTGCACGCCTTTAATCCCACCAACTGGGAGGCAGAGGCAGGTGGATCTCTAAGTTCAAGGCCAGCCTGGTCTACAGAGTGAGTTCTAGGACAGCCACAGCTATGCAGAGAAACCCTGACTTGAAAAATCAAAAATAATAACTAACTAAACAGATAAAATATGTGTATTTAAAGATATATATATACTTTTGATTTCTTCTATGAATTTGTCCCATTGCTGTTTAAGGCCTTTGTTCACCCTGGCAGATAACATTTGGAAGGGCTAAATCACTGCAAAAAATTGTAAAATTAAATAGATGGTTTTCAATATCTGTAAAGGCCTTCAGGACCTCATGAAATTAAAACAAAGATCTATACTCTGGAGGAACAAAGCGTGAGCAATCTTTATCGGGATGCTGATAAGGCAACAAACGGGTCTAAGAGCTTCCAGTGACTATGTGTAAGGATACTGCCCTTCAGGGCCAGTGGCACGCTCAGGGGGTAGACCTTGCAAGCCTAGCGACCAGAGCTCAACCCCTAAAATGCCTATAAAGGTAGAGGAAGAGACCCAACACTGGGAAGTGGTTCTCTGTCCCCCAACCCGACATTAATTAAATTTTTTTTTTTTAAATCTCGCCTTCAATTTGCATACATTGCCCCTCCAGCCTTACAGAGTTGTGCAGTGGGAAGCCCAGAACACCGTTCAAGCTCTTCTCCTGTCTTTGACTTTAACCGCTGCCCTGGGTGGAGAACTGGTGTACCTCTGTGCTTCCCTTTCTTCTCTGTGAAGGGAGGTGGGCTGCAAGATGCTTTGTCTCCTCTTCCAGAATGTCATTATGGTTCTGACTTCAAATTCACCATTCATGCGGGTCAAGGAAAAGCGTAAATACAAACCAGGGCCCAGCTGTGGAGTCATGAATCTCAGGCCACCCGGAAGCTACCTGGCACTAGTCACCGGCACCAGACTGGGGACTTCATGTAAACCTCTGGCGATAGTTACAATGTCTCCATTCTAAGCCTGTATGCTGCAAGAAGAAGCAAACGCAGCTGGGATGGTAATATCCCCCTCACCAGTCTCCTTAGCTGTCTGAATCCAAGAGTGAGTCACTGAGAGCCATTCCCTCTAGCAAGTTTTGAAACTGCACCACAGGAAATTACACAGGACCTGCACCTCTGCTACAAAACAGGTCTCTGTTTTGTAATGAATGTGTAGAGAGCTAGGACCAACCCTCAGAGCAGGGTGCTCAAACCTCTGACGAAGCCAGCTCTCTTCTTGGTGCTGTCCCAAGATCTGTGGTGTAAACTGCACACCATAAAGCTGGCCTGCCTGTCTTTCTGGGCCACGAAAATTACTGGGGGAAGAAAAGATGGAACAATATCTCACTCAACACACACATACACACACACACACACACACACAAACACATGCAACACACACATATACAAATACACACACATGCACACAACACACACAAAAACACATACACACATAACACACACAAACACACACACACAAAACACACACACAAACACAGCACACACACAAATGTATGGATTTAGGGTCACTTCGAAGAGTCATTAAAAGTAAGTATTTACTGCCTATAGCCAAAATTTATAGACCAGAGAGAGAGACACAGAGAGAGAGAAAGTCGACACTGAAACACAGAGAGAAGCCTCTTTGCCCTAAGTGAATCGAGAAGCCCGTCTGCCCTTCTGAGGCGACAAGTCAGCCCTGGCCAGAGCCTCCCTCCTGGCTAGATGGCTAGAAGTTGCAAAGCTCAGCCGACTTCCAAGCCGGTGAATGATCAGCTGCCGCAGAGCTGACCTGAAAAAAAGCCACCAGCGTCAGGAGGAAGCAAGCAGAGGACAGTGACATCATTAAAACTTCAAAACATGGAGACTCATTTCCTGCACTAGCTCGGTGACTTTGGAAGCACGGGATGTGGACATGCTGTTTTTTAGGACCGAGGACTGAGTTGGCTCACTCTATTGTAAATGACTCCGGCAGGGCTTGGGAGTATGCAACGGGATAGCATTGACTTTTTTTTCTTTTTCTTTCTAAGTTTCCATTTCCGGAGTCTTCAGTAAACATAAAATGCTTCAGGTGAATGACCTGTCAAGGAGCTGGCCATTCTCAAACTTTCTGTCTCAGAAGCACGGAACCTGACTCTATCCAGGGACAGCAAAATGGAATTTTTTTTTTTTTTCTGAGACAGCGTTTCTCTGTGTAGCCCTGGCTGTCCTGGAACTCACTCTATAGACCAGGCTGGCCTCGAACTCAGCAATCCGCCTGCCTCTGCCTGCCGAGTGCTGGGATTAAAGGCGTGCACCACCATGCCGAGCTGCAAAATGGAATTTTTGTCCTCAGGTCCCAGCTCTCGTTGTAGATAAGTCACACTAGATTCTAGGACACTCGGCGCCAGGACACTAACTTCGCTATGGTCCTCCGCGGTTGTCTGTGAAACCAGCAAGAATACTCTGCTCAGGACACGCGGACTAGCACAAGCCCCCTCATCACTGATCTAACCCACATAAAAGGAGGAAGGCTATTTGGCCCGTGTGTCTCAGTCCGCAGTAGCCTGGCCTTGCTGCTTTTGGACCTGTGATGAAGTGATGGCAGGTGGTAAAAGCTGATGGAAGAAGCCTGCTCACGCACCAAGTAGGAAGCAAAGCCAGAAAGAAGACGGGTCAAGGCGGCAGAATGGTTTGCTGTGCAGGGCACGCCTGAGCATTACAGAGCAGCTATCAGCACATTGGGTGTCTACCAGTTGTGAGACACAGCCATGCTTCCAGTCATTGCTAAACGTTTCCTGTGGAGTCAAACCATTCCAAGTCAGGACCACCCCTTAAAGCCCAGACTTAAAGCAATGTCATGGGCTCTTTTCCCAATACCCGAAGCAGCCTTCTTACAGCAAGATAGCTGTGGGTGTGACAGACACAGCCATACACGGGATTCCTTGAGAAACAGGCTCCGAGACTAGTGTGTCTATAAGCAGGGGCACAGAGACTAACATTTCTATATAAGAGGTGAGGGGCGGGGCACGGGGCTGGGGGGATCTGGAGCTAGCCGGTCCTTCAGAGTCGGGTTGGTTGGATATACCAGGGCTTTGCTGTTTCCTTTCCCATACACTGCTTCCTAGATCTGGGCAACACCCAAAGGAGGGTTATGTTCTCAGGCAAGGTGACATTCCATGAGGGTAATTCTGGGGAACATGATAACCACAACAGCCCAGTGTGTGCCCTCTGTCTAACTGGCCATCTGGGTGGAGTCTAGAAGTCGTAGAAATGAATGTTATTGATTATATAATCACAGACTGCAAAATGCATAAGGGCCTAGATGAAGGATAGAAAATAATTTCAAAACAGTCATTAGATTGATAGTGCTGGGATAGTTAAAGATCCCTGCTGATAAGCCTGAGGACATGAGCTGGATTCCAGGGACTTAGAGGGTGGAAAAAGAAAACTGCCTCCTTACAAATGGTCCTTTGACCTTCAATTCAATGCATGCCACACCCACTTCATTTGCATAATAAATAAATAAATGTAATGGCATTTTTTCAAAATTAGTACTATAAATAATTTATTTTTTGCTTGTTTTCAAAGTCAGACGTGACACTTTACACCTAAAATATCAGCCTGTAGGAGGAAGGGGCCTGCGGATTGCTAGTTCAAGGATGGGCTGGGCGACATACTGAGCTCCTGTCTCAACAACAGTGAGATGCTACACACATTTTCATCATTTCATTTTCACCATTAAATGAAAAGTGGGACAACGTTAGGAAATGTAATTCACGGCTTCAAAGTGCCATGTTACATATCCACATGGCTGTGGTGAGCTCCAAATCTGTGTTATCTGTCCCAAAATATAGGAAACTTTCTTTTGTACAAATGCCAGGCACCGTTTAAATACTTGAAGCACAGAAGATGTCTGTAACTCTGAGATAAGCTTTTTATTAATTCTCTTTCACCAAAAATTTGGTTAAGTGATTCAAGATCTATATAGCAGGGAAGTTGTTGACCTAAGGCTTGAATCCAGGACTCTCCAACCTTGGCTCTTATAGACTCTGTTTGATAACCTATATATATATTTATTTCAAGTCACCTTAAAGTTCCCTCTCTACATCAGAAATCTGCCTTCTGATTCAAGTTCTTAGGAAAAACATAGTAGAAAAACCTGCCAATGTTAAGACTATGCTAGAGGATTAAAAGAATAAACCTTCAAAGACCCACTTTAAAGACTTTTAATATTTAAAAGAGTTTAGATGCCAAAGAAGATTGGAGATATACAGCTTTCAACTCCAAACAGGCGGCTCTGTGGACACCTATTGGAAGGTCTCTCTCGACTTTACTCTTCCTAGATTCTTAAGACAAAAATTGCTTTCAAGTTAATTCCCTAGGGACTGTTTCTCATCTTCTGGGGAAAAGATATTTCAGCTGAAATTCATTAGTGTATTTCTCCATCCCTCCTCCTTTGTAGAAGCAGAAATCACAGTTTATTGAGAAAGAACACACTCCCAACCACATGAGTTGGCTGGTAAGCCCAGGGTAAAGCCCCCAAATGTAATTAGCATTTGGAAAGCTAATTATTTCACCAAAAGAAGAACAGATTTCTAGATTCAAAGTTCTCAGTCTTTAAAAAAATAAAATAAAATAAAATGTCTGTGTCTAACCTTAACCTCAAAAATGTCCTCTTTCATCCGAGAATGGTCAAGGTCTTTGTAAACCAAGTTCTTCAGAAACCCAGTGTACATGTCAGGCACTAAGGCTTTCCAAGATGCACGAGAAAGCTGCCTCAAAAGATCCTTCACTGGAAAGGCGATGCATTTTCAAAGTATGAAAAATAACTCTTCTCTACCTATTCATACAAATTCTGATCCTGCTTTTAGGGTCACAACCAAGTAGTGGAGGATGCTAAGCAGTTCTGATGCTAAGGTCCCGTTCCCCAATTGGTTCTTGATCTGTCAATAAAGAAAGCCATGGGCCAATTGCTGGGCAGCAGAAGGGATAGGCAGGACTTCTGGGTCCCCGGAGGCAAACAGAGGGATGCAAGGGAGGAGAGATGGAGTTTTGCCATGGAGAAGGGTTGAAGAGCCGTGTGAGATCTCAAAATGGAGTGGCCATACAGGCCGTTCCTACAGGCAAGTGGTCAGGGGCATTTAGCAAGGGTTAGATGGGACTAACCACTAAAGTTTAGCGCAGGTGGGAGGTGCGGAACTAGGTAATAAACAAAAACTACTTCCCCACTGCCTAGTCACTCGCTAGAGGGTCAGCTTCTGAGCACTGAGGGAGATAGATGTGTCTAAACACTAGAGGTCTTTCCTCCGGTGGATAAAAATTCCATTTCAGAGTCAGCCAGTCACTACACTTAGACTTCCAAGCCAAAGAATGCCTTTTGTTCCCCCCTTTGGTCAATGACTTGCTGGCAAGGACACAGATATCTTTGGCACCCAATCTTATCCATTGGTTGTTTATTCAGACTGCAGATGTAAAAAAAAAAAAAAAGAAGAAGTCACTTTCAAAAACTAGGTCAAGAACTTAAAAATTAGAACTGCAGATGTATTTCAGTTGGGAAAGTGCTTGCCTAGCATGCACAGAGCCCTGTGTTAGCTCTCCAGCATGGAATAAATGTGGTGCTGCACACCTGTGAACCCAGCACCCCGGAAGTAGAGGCAAAAGGACTAGAAGTTCAAGGTCACCCCCAGGGACATAGCAAGTGTGGGGCCAGCCCGGGCTATGTGAGACTCTGTCTCAGGATCTGTGGTTCTCAACCTTCCTAACACTTTAATACAATTCCTCATGTTGTGGTGACCCCCCCAACCATACAATTATTTTGTTTCTACTTTGTAACTGCAATTTTGCTACTGTCATGAACCGTAATGTAAACATCTGTGTTTTCCCATGGTCTTAGGTGACCCCTGTGAAAGGGTTGTTCGACACACCCCCCCCCCAAGGGGTCTCCACCCACAGGTTGAGAACTGCTGATCTAGAACTATAATTTCCCAACTTAACATTCTGCTAAGGGTATTTACTCGTTGAATAGAACCCAAGATTGACCGTTAATTGATAGATTGACAGCTGCACAGAAAGAAATAAACACATGCTCACAGACTTCTCTTCAACCCACACAGCTCTATGTCCCCTCGAATCCCAGACCCTTCCTCTAACCCTGTCTGCCCTACATATGACATTGCTGACACCTGCAGCCAAGGTGAATCGTCTCACTTTCCCTGTGGACAGAAACAAGTGACATGGTTGAACTCACGGACTGATAGGACTTATTCCATATCAGATTTAAAGTTAGAACTTTTTAAAAAAGAATTTGATGAAAGTCCAAAGGGAGCAAACACTTCACTCAGGCTTGCTAACATTGTTTACATTCAAAGGAAACCCCTTTAACATGCACCGCTTGCTTCTTAACCATCACTGGGGGAAAAAAAATATGAAATAAAAAATTTGGCTTGATTCATCAAGGATCAGAGAATCTTTGCTTGTTTGATGAAAACATCCATTCTTAAAAGGCCTCATGCACATTCACTCTCGGACCTCGGGACAAAGCAGACCCAAGTGGATTTCTGCTGAGAAGGAAGGTCATGGAAAGAACTCAGCCAGTCCCTGAATGTCTCAGGAAACTCGAGAGCAAAGAAAGGCAACAGGGAAGCAAGAGAAGCCACCTCCAGAGCGCTAAGGAGTTCTGTATCTTTTCTCCTTTTCTGAGTTAGTGAGCTGGCCTTGTGGAAGGCTGCCTGCCAATACAAATTCAAGGACAAAAGTTCAATTTCCGGGGTCAGGGGGGCATTCCTTTTCATTTTTCTTTCTTTCTTTCTTTTTTTTTTTTTTTCGAGACAGGGTTTCTCTGTGTAGTCCTGGCTGTTCTGGAACTCATTCTGTAGACCAGGCTGGCCTCGAACTCAGAAATCCTCCTGCCTCTGCCTCCCAAGTGCTGGGATTAAAGGCGTCCTTTTCATTTTTCAATTTTTTTGATATTTCATGTTTGTTTCAAGGGTGGATACTTTTTAAAAAATGGACCTGCCCCTTTGGTCTCTTTCTTGGGGTAAAAGTACTTAAGTATTTTCAGGCCTCCTTGATGAAACCTCGTCTCCCAGTGCTGTGGGTGGTCTGTATCGTTTTTTTTAGGGGTAGAACACAGGCATCAAGTGCACCTGTGTTGTGTTTTGTTGTGCATGCTCATTTTTCCAGTCCCTGAGATTTCACAGGTTAATGTCAAGAGAAAGCTTTGGAGAGGGTCAGTTTAACACATCATTACAGATACAGGGTTAGGAAAATTCTGACAACTAAGACAGAGCCTAAGCTTGTTTTCTTGTTTTGGGTGGTGGGGATGTTGAGTTTTTGTTGAGGTTTTTTGTTTTGTTTTGTTTTGTTTTAGCAACGTGATGGTCTAGTTCTAGATGCAATCCAACAACAGACTTGTCTTTTAAAAGAAAAAAAAATCATTTTCTCCCCGCAGACTCAGTTCACCACATTATCCAGCCAGTCATCATGCCTCAGGTTTTCCTGATTCGAGTTCTAACTCTCCCACCACTACCACCAGTGCCACCACTGCCACCGCCGCCGCTGCCACCACCACCCCACTCCCTGCAAAGTTTCAATTAAATCTTAATTTTCAAGTCATTTGGTATGGCCTTTACTATCCTGATAGTCTATCAATGTAGAGGGAAAGTGACACAGCTGGAAGGAGCGGGGCAAACGGGCTGTATGAGCCACTGTAGTACTGTGTGCTTGCATCCTGTCAGGAAGTACAGAGAAAGCTCCCAGGAAGCCACATCAAACCTGGGAAATGTATCAACATGGCTCTTGGGGCTGCCCCCTACACATGCAATGTTTGAAACCTTTGGAGGAATATTTTCACAACTACAAATCAGGCAGCCTGGAAAGTGAGAATTCACTCAGGTTTTCCTGATTGAGTTACAAACACCCCCCAACACACACACACACACACACACACACACACACACACACCTGCAACTTTTCAACTAAATTGTGACTTCAAAATGAATGACAGCATTTGTCTCCCTGAATTTCCTTTCCCTACAAAAGATGAGAAAAAAAAAAAAGACATCTTTCTTAAAACCAGCATTCCAGTTTGGATGCTGGAGAAATGCTAACCAAGACCCTGAGAAAGGGCTCAGGGCAAACAGAGACCAGTCAGGCAACAAGGAAGTGACTTTCAACCCCTAGAGACTTTGGTATTATCTGGGACTCCTTCGTAGTGCCTGCCTTTGTGAATCTGACTGTCCCTTTGATTTTACACAGTGGAGGGTTTGTTCTACCTTTAAAAGCACATCCTTCCCGTCCACCCCCACAACATCCTGACTATTGAACAAGAGTTTTTCTTTACTGACAAACTCGAGCTGTGGTTCTCAACCTTCCCAATGCTGTGACCCTTTAATATAGTTCCCTCACATGATGATGTTGCAGGGAGCCCCCAGCCACTGCTATTTCCTGTGAATTTGCTGTTATGAGTCATAATATAAAGAGCTGATGGGCAACCTGTGTTGACCCTCAAAGGCCCAAAGGTTGAGAACCACAGCTTCTCTACACTTCCTTTCCCTTCCAAATGGCGAATTTACCCACCTCACCAAAACAGGGATGGTACAGACATCCCCCAGAGCAGTTAAGAGAGAAGTGTGGCTTTCTCTGCCCAGTCTTATTTTCGGGATGAAATTTAGAATGTTATGGTTCCCAGTCCTTTGAAATACTTACAAATCACTCTCAGGGCATATCTAGGACAAAGTAAAAGGCTAAGAAAACGTGGCCCAAATAAATATGCAGAGGTCTTGGTGCTGGGTAAAAGTAATTTTAAAAGGGAAGCATTAATACTCACAATCAAAATGACATTTTGTGGTGCTAGGACTGAATCCCAGGGGCACCTGAGCCCAGCTCTCGGCTCCCAAAGATCTCAGTATGCTTGCTTTCCTACACAGCCACTACAAGCTCCCCTCACAGCCGACTCCACTCACCATATCCCCAAGCCAGGCCCCAGGCTTCCAGCAGGGTAGGATTTAAATGTTTTCCAATCCAGTGTCATTCATACTGATTTCTTCCTAGAAAAAGAATGGTCTTGACCACCAGGTTTTCATAATTATACATTCTGACCCAAGCTGCTAATTTTAAAAGAAACCTCTGCACATGTTACACGTCTATGAAAAAGAGACCTCTAAAATGTGAAAGTAATATCAGAATTTAATTTCAACTTCTTCAAATACAATGAAAGAGTCGACTTTATGAGAATGTCCTGGGAATACAGAACCCATTTTTCATGTTTGCCCCCCTCCACCACCCCTTTCCCTTTTTCTCTTCCAAGATCAGGGCTTACTAAGAAATAGGTTTCTGAAAATAAAGTTTCTTTTTTTCTTCTTCTTCTTTTTTTTCTTTTTGGCGAGGAGGGAGAGGAGGTGGCCTACATTCAGAAATGTCTTAGATTAGGCATAAAAAAAACTAATAAATAATCATAATCCAAAATAACATTAAAATAAAATTACAGTACATAAATTGTTCTACAAGGTCCATTTCGTTAGGTGATCCTTCCAAAGGTCCATAAATAAAGTCATCTCGACTCAAAATTTGCTTCCTGCAACTGTGATGAAGATTTCGCAGAAAACTACGAGCGAACTGCAAGCGCGTTATCCGGCGGGTGAAGTCCAAACTACTTGATCTGGGCACGGGGTGGGGAGACTCTGTTGGTTTTGATCCAAGTGAACTGAATAGCAATGCACTCTTCTCACTTCCCGAAGTCCTCAAAACCTGGAAAGAAAGGACACGGAATGAAATGGGTGACTCAGGAGTCAAGACCCTGTTCCCTCCCGACCAGTACAAAGGACGGAATGCCCAGGAAGACACCAGGTCTTTACGTTGGTGCGGAGGCACACAATAAAGCAGCCCGAAGGGGGATGGCAATGAACAAGAGTGATCAAGGTGGTGGGAAAACGTAGGTGGTCCCCGTGCCCCACTCCCTGGCCGAATTCCGCTGGCTCTTCTCTCCCCTGCCTCTACAAGCTCCGGCTTGCCCATCTTCTTGCCACCTCTCCAGAAACTTGAAACGATTTAAAAAAAAAAAAAAAAAAAAAAAAACTTTGCTTCGGGAGCGGAACCGGTCAACAAGCTTTCTACTCTTCCCAACAGCCATGCAGGCACGTTTCTAGGTGTCCCAGGCTGCCAGGACCTTACCTTGAGTGGCCCGGGTGCCGCCCTCTTCAGGCAGAGTTGGAGGTGCTGCGGAGAAGCCGGTGGCCCTGCGGCTGCGAGTGAAGAGGCTGGTGCGCGTGCTGGAGTTGGTACGGATGAGGGTGCGGGTGAGGGTGAGGGTGGGGGTGCGGGTGCTGGTGCGGGTGAGGGTAAGGATGAGGATGCGGATGCGGGTAGGAGTGGAGCTGTTGGGGCTGGGGCTGGGCCTGGGGCTGAGGTTGGGGTTGGGGTTGGGGCTGAGGTTGGGGTTGGGGTTGAGGTTGAGGCTGGATCTGCGGCTGGGGCTGGGGCTGGGGCTGGGGCTGGGGCTGGATCTGCGGCTGGGGCTGGGGTTGGATCTGCTGCGTCTGCGGAGGCTGCTGCTGGACCAGGTGCTGCTGCTTCTGCCTGGTAGACTTGACCGCCAGTATGGCCTGGCGATTTTTGTACTGCACCATCTGCAGCGTGATCTCGGCGTTCCAGCCCTGGTCCTGGGGGCACCGAAAGTCGATCTCTTTGCCCTCCGCCATCACCACAGTGAAGTACATGTACTTGCCCTTGCGCTCCACGCAGTCTACAGTCTTCATATTGGAAAAGTGCAATTCCTTCAGCTTGACTGGAGGCTCAAGGCTGGCGACGGCGGGGACACTAGGTTGGGACGGTTCGGCTGTCCCCTGCCCGGGCTGTTGTTGCTGCTGCTGCTGCTGCTGCTGTTGTAGTTGCTTGGGCGGTATGAGCAGTAGCCCTTCCTCGGTGAGGATGCAGCACTTTTTCTTCCAGAGCTGCAGCAGCCCGTCGCTTCGCTTTTCCAGCACTCCTTCCTTCAGCGCCTTGCAGCCGCTGCTCTCCAGCATCCTTCCGGCATAAGGGGTGCTGCTGCCCCGCTCGGCCTTCAGGCTTCCAGACGCTCCGGCTGGGGGTAGCAGTAGCAGCCCTGCGCCGTCCTCGCCCCAGCGGCTTCCGCGGACGCCGGCCCGGAGAGCGCAGAGGAGGCTGACTCGCAGGAGACAGAGCGGTGGCGGTGGCGGTGGCGGCGGTGGCTCGGGGTCCCGGCAGA
The DNA here is from genome assembly GCF_900095145.1 of Mus pahari. Classification (NCBI taxonomy): domain Eukaryota; kingdom Metazoa; phylum Chordata; class Mammalia; order Rodentia; family Muridae; genus Mus; species Mus pahari. The sequence continues at coordinate 64,686,226 of NC_034598.1, forward strand.
GGGACAGACGCGTCCTGACTCGCCACAAGATCCCGGAGCCGTGAGCGGGCTGCTCTCTGCCGTCCTCCGGCGAGCGCTCACTGAAGGGCACTGGCCGGGGCCCCTCGCGGCGCTTTTCAATGGGCCACCCTCCCCACCCCCGAGTGACACCCAGCGGAAAAGGCGGCTCCTGGCGCCCGCGCCGCGGGGGAAAACCCAGCTCCGAGAGGCGCTCGGCAGCCGGCGTACGCCTCATTAACTTGGGGCCTTCCCAGAGCCCGCCGCGGACACGCCCCCCGCCGCCGGCTCCGCCCCTCAGGTCCCCGCCCCGCCGCCGGCTCCGTCCCCGCCCCGCCCCACCGCCCACGGCCGCCCGCGCCGCCTGAAAGCCAGGCTCCGGAAACTCCTGTCGGCTCCACGCGGTCGCTGAGGTCGCCACGGCTGCGGGGCGGCAACTGCCGACGCCCAGAGGGCGCCGAAAGGCCATCCCCACGGTCCCTCCCTTCCCTGGCGGGTGGGCTCTCCGCTGCGGGGGCGGGTAGCAGATCCATTCAGGCCTGGGGAGCCACCCCTGGGGTTAACGCGGAGCCGGCTCCAGACAAGGGCATAAAACTTAGGGGACGAAGTTCCATAGCGGGCATTTTCCCGATAGCTATGTAAACATCTCAGGGAACAAAACCCAAGAGTGCTTCGAGCTTTTTTGTTGGTGTTGTTCAGCCATTAAATAGTTCTTCCTGGGGCTTAGCTAAGGCAAAACAATAAAGCTACCGGTTTGATGTAATGGCAGGGAAATAAGGTCTCACTCCAGGTATACATTCTTGACTTCCTTTCCCACCACAAAGCACAGGCAAAATAGCCAAACTCTCCAAGCGATTTTTGGGTTTTGTGTGTATATTTTGCTTGTGTGCGTGTAGTATGTATTGTATGTGAACACAGGTCAGAAATCAGCAGGTCCCTGGAACAGGTTCTGGGAATTGAACCTCTGCGAGGAGCGCCATCTCTCTATCTTCGGGTTTCCTTCTAGATCAGACCTTGCAGTCCACAGCAGCAGCAGGATAGGCAGATGTCCAGCATTGGCAGGTTATACACACAAGCCTTGGCGAATGTCCTACGAACACCTGTGGGAATCTGACTCTGGAAGGTCCTAGTCCCCGTCTTGCCTTTCAACCTTTCGGAGCCGGAGATGCTGCTTGCTGATAATGTAGACAAAGCACAGATCGAGTCTCCAGTTTGGGAAAATAACCTCTAAGCCTCCTCTCAGCATAAGGAGATAGGACAAAACAGGCTGTTGGTCAGACAAGGGTTGCTGTCACACCGCCAGGAAGAATCGGGAATCCAATCGAAGAGAATGTCAAAGAGGAACTATTCAGATATTTTTTTTGTGTCATGCTATGAAATTCGAACTTAATCTGAGAGCTAACAGAAATGTCTTTTTTAAAACAGAGTTCTTGAACCTTCACCTAAGGTTCTGATCAAATGGACCAGTTAAAAAACAAACAGTTCTGAGTCTTACATTTGGCTTCATTTCACGGTCTTTCATTTTGTTTTGTTTTTTGTTTTTTTATTCAAAAAACAACTGTAAAGATTTCTAATGTGATCATGCATGAGCAATATCTTTGAGCATACCAAGAATAGATTTGTAGTTCTGATTACTAACCATCTTACTTCCTTTGCCCCTACCTAGAACAGGTCAACACTCCAGAGTTCCACAACTACCAGCTGTCTTTTTCAGCAGAACAGCATTCTCTTGTTATCTAGAAAAAGCATTTATAGTATCCAGAGCCCCTAAAGCCAGGTATAGTTGTGTAGCCAATACATACATAGTTGACAAAGGTATTCCATATAGAAAAGAACTGTAGCCCAGTTTACCAGAAAAATAAGGCCCTATTTTTCCTAAAATATTTGCAGATGCCCAGCCATCCTAGATTTCCAATGTGTCCACTTCATTCTGACTAACGACTTTAAAATTCCCTATTTCTCTCTGGCTGTTTCACAGTATTTCTGTGGTAAGCTATGTGTACATTGACCACAATGAGTTCCATTATTGGAAATTTAAGTTTCAGAATTTTGTAGCTTGAAACTCTGCTCAGTTTATTTCAACAGTCACCTTACTTAATTGGCTAGAGAGACTTTTTTTTTTCCTAAAGAAAAAAACAAAACCCTCAAAGATAAATAAATCCTCAGAAAATGCAGGAAACATTAAAAATGTTTTGCTTTACATAATTAATGGTTCATTCGACTTGTTTTTAAGGTGTTCTGTTTTCCACCTGCCTGGTATATCCAAGTACTTTTTGCCAAAGAATGAAACAGATTACGCAAGTTAATACTCAGTAACTCTTATAAAGGCATGCCTTTGATATTAAGAACAGAGTCACAGAAAATGGGATATTTTACTTAAAAGGACCCTGAAAAGAAAATTCTAGTTACAATGGAGGAATCAGTAAACATACAAAAGGACTTCTTGGATAGAACTGGTTTAGCCTTAGGACTGAATTTCATGAAAATGTCTACTCAGGACACCTCCACTACGGACTCTAAATACACCATCTGCATGCTAAGCAGAGAATGAATGCATCACCAGCACCCTGTGCACTGATGTACAAGGGGCCTGGACAGCTCAAATATGCAGGCAGCTTCTTACACCAGTTCAGAGGTGCGGGAGAGAAGCAAGGTGGGGTGTGGGCAACAGATCAGCTCCATGCACAAGCTGTGTTCTGCCGTAATCCCAGCCCTCGCTTCCCAGTTTCCTGTGTCAAGGTTTTGTTTAAAACTACTTCAGCACATGGGTCATAAAGATTGCAAATGTGTTGAGCACACGTGCCTTTTACCATTCTTTCCTCTCTCAGTACCAAGCTAGCAAACCCTATATGCACTTGGTGTATCTTTAAAACGAACTACAGCACATACTAAACCTGACTGATATTAGTCCCTAAGTCCTTATACATTGAATCCCATGGGCTTTGGGGGCTTGGGTGTTTTTAGCAATAGTGTGAGGTATTCCTATAGCAGCATCCCAATGCCTGCAAGAGTAACATGGATGGACAAATGGCTCAGAGGTTAAAGCTGCTGGTCTTGAAGGCTATGGCATACTTGCCACCCCACTGTAGGCACAAAAAAGTCAAAAAGCTATTATACCATGAAATTATCAGGTATTTTATCAGTGTTTAAAACACAAATAGTCCCACCCACATTGATAAAACCCAAGATTTCTCAGCCATTCCCTAATTTTCTGGGGGGAAAACACTCAAAAACTCTTAATTTCTGACTTCTAAAAAGTCTATTAATTTTTCTTTTTTGTCTTTTTTTTCTTTGTTTTTTTTTTTCTTGTTTCTTTTTCTTAAGTCTTAATTTTTAAGACTTCTCAGGGCTATAGCTTTTTGCAGTACAAGCTGATGAGCTGATGCCCCCTAGTGACCAATTTGTGTAGCGCACCTGATCACCTTACAGCAGCACCTACATTGACAGAGGTTTGCTCTCTGGCAAGGCCCACCCTGCCAGCGTTCAGTTTATGGAACAGTGCCCATACTGTAACCTTTTCTTTCCCCATTTTCTTCTTCATTTTTTTTAAAGATTTATTTTTATTATTATACATAAGTACACTGTAGCTGACTTCAGACGCACCAGAAGAGGGTGTCAGATCTCATGACCGGTAGTTGTGATCCACCATGTGGTTGCTGGGAATTGAACTCAGGACCTTCGGAAAAGCAGTCAGTGCTCTTACCCTCTGAGCCATCTCGCCAGCCCCCCCCCCCCATTTCCTTTTTTTTGTTGTTGTTTTTTCGAGACAGGGTTTCTCTGTGCAACCCTTGCTGTCCTGGAACTCACTCTGTAGACCAGGCTGGCCTCGGTTGGGCCTTGGAACCTAGGTCCTTGTAGACACTCAACAAGCGCTCCACTGGGTAGCTAGCTCTCTAGCCCACCTGCTCAGCCCCAAGTACTAGAAGATTTTTAATTACCTTCTGCCCCCACCCCCACTCCCATGAGACTCTCAGCCCCTGAAAGCTGGCCTTTAGCTTTCACTCCTTGAAGGGAAAGTCAAAGTGCATCTGGACACCAGAACACTTCAGCATCAGGCATCTTCAAACTGGAGCTGTAGGTGGTGACTCGCATACTGGGAAACACAGCATTCAAAAGCCACTGCCTTTCCCAAGCCCCGCAACCTTTTGTCACCCAAAGCAGGTTAAAACTTCACCTTAGGCTGCAGCTAATCCCTTTCTAATTTTATTTACTATCAAAGTTTGACCAGCACCGGCATGCCTCTGTGTGCAGCACTCCTGGGGCAGAGACCAGGGAGTCGACCAACCTGCTCTACATAGCGAGTCCCAGGCCAGTCAAACCTACACAATGGGAACTTTTTCAAAAAATAATAAAAAGTTAACAAACTGCACTTCACTAAACACCCAAGTAACTGTTTAAGCTTTCCTCAATCTAAATGGCAGCATTATTACTGTCATTGTCAATTCTTTCCCAATTCATACCAGATTCTACTCTAAATTGTGTGTGTGTGTGTTCGTGTCCATCAACAATCAACCTCCCTATGATACTGGAAACATCAAATACTAAGTCCAAAATCACACAGGACTGATACACACAGAATAGGCATCCGAGAAGACAGCGTCACAGGCCAGGAGACTATCGGTGTCATGCTTAAGAGAGGACAGTAGAACTGACTTCATTTTCCTTCTAACTTCTCAGGACACTACCAAACACCAAAGAAATCACACAGAAACAAGCTAAACTGAACTCAACTTGTTTTCAATAGGGCCGTGGCTTTAGTGCCACTACCCTGTCTAATAGTATTTATGCGTACTTATGCACCTGTTACCTAGCAAGACTTTGAAGCCACGAAGTAAAAACTTTAAAACCACCCAAGTTCTTCCAAAGTATGCTCACAAAGTAAACCAACCAAATTTAAATATACTTGTTTGATACAAAAAAAAAAAAAAAAATTCCGGTTACATCAGGTTCTAGATATATCAATGCTCACGTATTGACTATTCCTAACAAATGGGAGTGGACTCCCATAAAAAAAAGGTGTGTTTACTTAGCATTCAGAATGTCAACAGCTGCTTTTTTTTTTTTTTTTGCAATTACAGAGTGGTAATCGGTTAACAGAACAATTATCTTCATATAAGCTGCATCAGAGACAACTGAAGATGAAAACAAAACAAAACAAAACAAAACCCAAAGGTAAAACAAAAGACAAAACAACTGCCCCCATATGTAACTAATTTGTTCTGTGCACCAACAAGAACCTGCTTTAAATTTCCATACCAATTTATAACCCCTAGACTATACCAGGCAAGGTTAGTGGCTATTGAAAATACCACCAAGACAGGCTATCTAAAGACACGTTCGGTAGTGTTAACTACAAAAAAAAAAAAAAAAAAGACACTGTACAGTTTAAAATCAAATCTTACACAGCATTGTTTCAATTTTTTTCTTTAAAAGGAATGAGTTGTGTACGGGGGTGGGGGTTAAATGCTTTATAGATAAGGAAAAAAACTGTCCTAAAATCAACTTATTCATCATCTTTGTCTTCCTCATCCTCTTCCTTTTCTTGCTCTTTTCAGTCTTGACCTTTTTCGCTGTATCAGGTTTTCCTTTAGCTCTGTAGGCAGCAATATCCTTCGTGTACTTCCCCTTCACCTTGGCAGCCTTCTTCTCATAGGGCTACTTGTCATAAGGTGCAGTGCATCTTTCCTAGTCTTTGCAACATCACCAATGGATAAGCCAGGATGCTCGCCTTTGATTTTGGGGCGGTACTCAGAAGGCCAAAGGAGGCCTCTTGGGTGCATTGGGTCCTTGAACTTTTTGATCTCCCCTTTGGGGTGTGGATGTAGCTTTTCATTTCTTTCATAACAAGCCTTGTCAGCTTTTGCCTATCTTCAATTTTCCCCTTTTCTTTTTTTTTTTTAAAGATGTATTTATTATATGTAAGTACACTGTAGCTGTCTTCAGACACTCCAGAAGAGGGAGTCAGATCTTGTTATGGTTATGAGCCACCATATGGTTGCTGGAATTTGAACTCCAGACCTTTGGAAGAGCAGTTGGGTGCTCTTACCCACTGAGCCATCTCACAAGCCCCCTTCCCCTTTTCTTTAGCAAACATGGTCTTCCACCTCTCTGAACACTTCGGAGGACTCTAAGAAGCTGACAGAAGCATCCGGATGCTTCTTGTGCTCCTCCTGGCAGGTTTGCTCAAAGAACTCATATGAGGACATTTTACCTCTTGGCTTCTTAGGATCTTTTCTTCCGCAAGGCCAGTATCCGTCTTGCTCTTGCTTGCCCCAGCGCTGTTTCTGGAGCTCAATGTACTGCAATCTTACGATGTATTCTGACCATTAAAAGCATTGTGGCACGGATTATTCAAGTTTGTGTAATTTTTTTTTTTATTATTCTAACAGGAACTTCCTAGATGTCAACAAATACCACTGGGAGGCAGGAATCCAGCAGTCATGTGTAACGTACTGTCCTACACCTTAAAACCTCCCTAGAGAAAGCTTACCTAGTACAAAGGCTGCTTTGTTATTGTTTTAAAGATTCACTGTACTTGTGCACGGAGGCTGTCCTGAATGCTCACACCTCAGCTGTAGGCTCACTCTCCTAGGACCCCCCCCCCCAGGAGCACGTTTGGTTCCTGTAGCCAAATGCCAGATTCCTGACTTGGCCCTACCCCAAGTTATCATGGCAGAAATTATTCTACCAAGCCACAGAATAAATGTTGGGTTTGTCACTTGCACTTTTTTGATCACTGCTCCCAATTCCTTTTCAGTTTTATGTTAAAAATGTAGTTTCAACATATTACCTTTACTTTAAGCAACCTGAGCTATATGAATTTTAAACTCAGTAACTCACTTCCTGACAATTTTGTTGTGTCCAATTTCTCCTTTGATATCAAAACATCAACTTCTTGAAAGATGAAAAATCTGAAGCTACTGTAAGATGTCAAAATGAATACAGCCTACACAGTATGTAAAAATCTGAGAAATTCTGTAAATGAAAATTTCTACTCCAACAATGTCTTCAACTCTCTAAACCAATGTGACAGCCCATTAGTCCCAAAACCTTTGTTTTAAATTCAGGCTAGTTTAATGTCTGAGCTTATAAACCAGCAGACACAAAACCCCACATCTCTTAATATCAGCACTGTTTTTGCCAGATACACAGGCTTAATTTATGGACTGCATAGTTAAATTATCTAGCACTTTTTTAAAAATTAAGTTTATAACTACCAAATTGGCACAGCTGTTTCCCAAACTCCCTATAAATTATTCTTCTAAAAATTAAGTCTAAAACTTAAGACTAGACTAAAACTCTTATATATGTTTTTAGAGACAGGGTTTCTCTGTGTAGCCCTGGCTCTCCTGAACTCTCTGTGGACCAGGCTGGCCTTGAACTCAGAAATCCGCCTACCTCTGCCTCCCAACTGATGAGATTAAAGTCGTGCGCCACCACTGCCCAGCAAGACTATTCTTGATGAACCAAGTCCGAAATCAAGTATGTGGTTATTAGATCTCACGCTTCTGCACAGCAAGAATTTCCAAGTAAGCCGTAGTGGGAAACCTGTTAACTCAGATAAAGCCATAAATCCTGTCTGTAGTTACACACATGGATATAAAAATGTATTTCAATTACCTCTGGACGTTCATCATACACACCAACCACTGTCACTAAACATAACACACTTCAAAGCTAGTGTCTCCTTTCTTATGTGATTTTTGTCAATGAGCTCAAAACCAAGTAAATACCATTTTTCCTTCGCCAACTCACTGTATCCAAACACTGGAGATATCCTTTATAGACCAGTTGGTACTAATACTGCTGTGATGAGCTGCGAAGAACCCTAAGAAACTGCAGACAGACCTTTCAGGCAATCAAATTAAACAACCAATTGTGTGAGAACACTCTGGTCACCTACCAGAAAGACCATAGGTCTGCAAAATTACTTCAAGAGTTTGTGTTTATGAATAACTGCATGTGTGTATGTGTGTGGAGTGATGGCTCAGTGGTTAAGAGCACTGTCTTTTTTTCTTCCAAAGGACCCAGGTTCAATTCCCAGCACCCACATAGCAGCTCACAACTGTACTCCAGTTCTAAAGGATGTGACACCGTCCGTCACACCAATGCACATTTTTTAAAAACAGGAAAAATCTGTATAGGGTTTCCATGGTTTCTTAGAGGAAACCCACCACATGAATATCATAGTTTTAACAATCAAAGTGTGAATGAACTCAGAACTATTTAACGTTTGTAGACAATGAAATGTTGCAGACCTCGGGATTCCTTTCTTCTCATCGCAGGTTTAACTTGGTAAACCTCTTCACATTTTAACAGGTCAGAGTGGTTGGCTTAAGCACAGAATTGGTGGCTCTCCCATCTTCAAAGTTATGTATAGTTATAAAAACTTCAAATATCACCAGTGTATTTTATAAAATTAGATCCAATTTTATTAAGGATTTCAGATTACATATTTCAGACTTCTAGAGAATAGAACCATTAGGACTGACAGATGTCATAATAAACACTGACCCCTGAAGCTCCACACAGCACGTTCCCATTACAAGAGCCAGCTACCTCTTTCGCTTTGGCAACAGCTACTTCCTACAGAAGGGAAGACTGCGCTAGTCTGTAAGTTCACTGAAAATGAGATCCTATCTTTAGGTTACAAACTTCAATGTTCAAGAAAATAGGCTGTGTTTAGATGAACTATGATTACAGAAAATAGCAGAANCCATCTAAGAAAAAGCAACCAAATCATTCTCAAAATAAAATATAATTGGTTAAGGATTTCCAGTAGTTAAAAATCTCAGGAAGATGTTAGCTATAGAATGTGTTCACATTCTAAGAGCTTAAATACTAAAATCTCACAAAAAGAACTATCACCTCAAAACAAGTGTTTTTTCCTCAATGTAAATTTTATTAACAGCAGGAACTTCCCTTGGATTACAATCCAATTACTACACCCTGTCAAAACCTACTCCTGCCCCCAAAGTGAACAGTAATTAGCCTGAGGTATTTNAAATGTGGCTCTTGGTGGTCTGAAACTTAATGCAACTTCATGCCAAACTCCCCTGCCTCATTACCACCTTAGGGTGGTTTTATAATGTGGTCACTTGAAATATCTGAAGGGGGTTAAAATGCTAACTCAAAAATCCCAAAACCCTTCAATCTCTTGAAATCATACACGACTTTCATTCATTCCCACTAAAATCGGAGCCACATGCTCAGATCTAGAATAGAAGTGTTTAAACTTCATTCTCCAGTTTAATCGTCAAAGCTTGGTGTGAATATAATGCTGAACATCACACTCATGGTATAGAGGCCCAATTTTTTGAGCATTTTGTAAGACTGAGTTTGNGAGAATTACCCCAATATGCCTTAACAGAGTTGAGGTAGTTGAATCAACAGTGCCACCCATCCTCGGTTATGCACAGTAAACAGCATGGCTCCAGATACTCCTCACCCTTCGCACTGANGACAGAATGAACAAAGTCCAAACAAAGGNTTCAGTTCTAACAAGTACAACTGCACCTTTCTGCTCAAACTAGAGCATATCACTTTTCTTTAAAGCTCCTCCAGCGTTGTTTAATATAGAAAACTAGGCACCCCTGAATTCCAACTAACCCTCTGCAANAGCCTCAATCAGTACAAACCGAGACAGCATCCCGATGAGAGCTAAAACTGTGTCATATTTTTATTTTAGGCTATCAAAACAAAATTAGGCAAACAAACAACAGAAAAACTCAAAATAGGTTCAAATGATGTATATTCATCTTTTCCAGGAAAGCAGAAGGTAGGCCCTACCACAAAGAAAAGATTTAATTAATGGAGGTTAATTTTCAAAATACATTAAATACTATTAACTTCTCAAGAGAACCTAGGGTTTGTTCACCTTGCTAAAAATGAGTTGACTTGTTTATATCATCGAAAACATAAAAATGCTTTCATAATCTCAGTTATTAAGTTTGATCTTACTGGAAATTCTTAACCACAATTTTCCTCCCTCGAATGATGTCATCATGCCTTGTGCATCCCTCTAACAACATAAGGGAAAACACAGCTAATGCAGGCGGACTTCAACCTGTTCTACCAGCTGAAAACAACTTTGGTTCTTTAGGAAAGAAACAGCTACTCCAAGTACGTTCAATAGTTGGTTTTCATAGTTGTACTCCAATAGCTACATGATGAAAATACTCCAGAGGAACCAAACTGCAGCAATAAATGGACATGCATTAGAGAGGATGTATGCACTAAGGTATCTGACAGAGCTAGAGCTAGGATGCTAGCTAGGTAGAACAAACTCGTCTTTCAATATCAATTTCCTTTCCCTTAAAAACTTACTGATTCTACCAAGAAAATACAAAACCATAAGGCTGTAAGTAAATGAGTCATGTTTAGGCTATTACAGGGAGGCCGTCCTCAAGGCCAGTCACTGCTCACTGCTGCTTGCACTCGGCTGGGTTTTGATCCTTCT
>NC_034598.1:64696692-64698608 GCF_900095145.1 Mus pahari
GTAAATGAGTCATGTTTAGGCTATTACAGGGAGGCCGTCCTCAAGGCCAGTCACTGCTCACTGCTGCTTGCACTCGGCTGGGTTTTGATCCTTCTGTTAAAGGAAAACAACACGTCAATCTATCTTCTACCGACTTTGATGCATTTTTTTCAAACAAGCACTTTAATTATCATATCTCATCTTGTAAAAAATTACAGTGAAGGCAGAAAATACAGGATAGTGAGAAGTATACATTAATGAAGCATTATTTCCTGAGATAGTCTATAACCTAAATATAACCATTGTTATTAGTAACACTAATTTGTATCTATCAAAATATCTTACTCTTAACTTCCCTTCTACAAGCTTAAGTATCTTCCCAGTGTCTTACAGCATATGGTAGATGAACAAAATAAAGGAAATTCTAGGTTTCCAATGAATCCTGGAGATTATTACAAACTTTAAAGGAGAAAATGTTTTACTAACCCTAAAATTCCAAGAATTATAAACTGGGACCTTTAGGAATCAAATAATTTTAATAGTAGTTGGAGAATCCAAAGTTCAAAGCCTTCCTGCATTCAGACTTCCTTAAGCTAATTATAACTTTCCTTTGCATGGAAAAAAAAATCTAAGCAATAGGTTTAATTCTTTAAAAAGGTCAAATCCCAAATAATAGCAAGTAAAGAGAGGCTCCATCTCATCTACGCCTACGTTAGCGTAAGGTAAAGAAAGGGCCAGCACAGCTTCCTCACCTTTGGGTCATAGTCTGGATCGTTTTCCTCATCTCCTTCTTCTTCCCCTTCCTATATTAAAGTTCAAAACGCATCCATGAAGTAGGTACATACTAGAAAAATTGGCTCATAATGTATGGAAATTTTATACAAGTTACTCTATGGGTCAACAGATTTTCATGATTACAGAGTTTGTTGATAATACAATTTAATTTCAAAGCTTCTAATATGAAAAATTTCCCAACACAACTTGAGACATCCAGACAGCTTTTATTGAAAAGATTTACTGCAGCCAACGTTGAAAAAGTTTACTGCAGCTTTTGACTTCTTCAAAGAGCTGATAACCCTGCAGCAGAACAAAATTATTTGAAATAAAAAAAAAAAATGTTGCTGAGTTTTACAATTTATTTATTGAAACCTTATACATACATTGTTTGGCTGTAGAATTCTAAAACCATAGTTTCCAAAATTTATCCCAAATCACAGAATGATTATAAGGAATACATTAATCACTCATTTTTGTTCCTCAATGTGTTATACAGTGAATTATTTGCTCATTTGGTAAACATTACCTCGTCAGCTTCTTCACCTTCTTCATCATACTGAAAAGACAAGTGAAAGTGTGAGTGAGGAACAAGTCAGCGAGCACAGATTAGTAACACCCATCATCTGGAACACTAAAATGCATTAAAGATGTGAGCATAAATGCTCTCAGTGCTGTCAGTTACCAAGCTCTGTGCCAGCTACAGGCTACAGAATTCATTTCCCTACACTTTCTTTGCAGACTTCGTATCACCTACATAAATGTTGCCATGAACATTTAAGAATTCTGGTTGTCTCATGACAATGACATCAAAATAAAATAATGGTAAAAGTAACCATGTTTCAGCAATTCAGAATAATTTTTCTAACAGAAAAACAAAACCCTACTGTAAACGAATCTAAATATCCTAAAGAGTCTTCTTCAAAACTGAGAAAAGCTGTCCAAAGGATTAGCATCACTATGAACCCTTTATGTCCTACTTGACTAAACAGTCAACCTAACCTCTTCCCAGTTCTGACTATGGTACCCCCAACAAATGACTCCACAGCAGGACTTGAATGTACTCACATCATCATCGTCGTCCTCAATAGCTTCTCCAGTGAAGTATAACACTGATCTTGGGATTATACGCTCACGTAAAAAGTGACCAATTTCAAAGTCTG
>NC_034598.1:64699988-64721962 GCF_900095145.1 Mus pahari
AGTGCCTAGTGTCCAATTTAATCCATACTCCACCAAACACGCACACACTTAACTCAGAGTGCCTAGTGTCCAATTTAATCCATACTCCACCAAACTCTTGACTTTCATGTTTAAAACTTATCTGTACAACATACTACAAAACTATAAATATTTAAAACTTCTTTTACCATAGGCTGGCCAGCATCCGAAAACTTCACTTTAATATCTTTCAAGTGCTTCAGAATAGGTTCATCATGTTCCTTCAAATTAAAATAACAATTAGCATTTAATTTGCATTTTAGGGTCAATGTTTTATAACCACACAAAAACTACTGACTATAGGCAAGTGTCTGTTACATTTTAGAGTCAATGTCCTGTTACCACACAGAAACTTGTGGCTATAGGGAATGTCTTGTTACAGAAGTTTTATACAGTAACTATGAGCCCTAAAACTTCTTCACCACAAGTCTGACACTAAGCTCCCTCACTCTGTGGTTCTTCAACACAGTGCCTGCCCAGGCTGAAAAATACAAAAGTCTAAGAAAGGCTCTGTTTATTTTACAATACTCCCTGCTTATCTGCTGCGGTTTCAGGCTGTTTGCTCCTTCTCTACTGTGGCAAAGCAGAAATGCACCCACACTCATCCCTGAAGATCAGTCCTTCCCACTGTAACCCAGCAGTCACAAACGAGGCCACCAGTACCACACAGACAGCAACTGCTCACGAACAAGGCCATTTCCCAAACAAGTGAACGTCTGTGTTAGTTTTTTATAAGTGAGATAAGTAGCTTTATATTTTAAGATGCAAATTCCCCCTGGATTAAAACAAGTTTCAAACTGAAAACATTTTTTAGTTCAATACAAATTAAACACTAGTATTTTCTCACCAACCCTACCTTGATACTAAGCACAGAAAACAAGAAGGTATTGTAAACAATGAGAAAGCACCAACTAAGAATGATCACAGACACTACTTCATTAATGAATTTAAAAATATTTTGATTAACCAAAATTGAATTTTGTTTATATAAAACTGTAAGTAAGGAAACCACAGATATAAAAAAATGTTCTTTTAGGTTAATGGGTGGTTTTGTGAATTAAATTACCTGAACCATATCACTGAGCAAATCAACATTCTTAAAAACCGTCAACCAAAATTCAGGAATTCCTTTAGGGTCTTCTTTTTCTTCATCTTTCTTCTCATCTTCAATCTTGGCCTTTTCTTTCAGCTCCTCCTTGAAAAAAGACAGCAAACAACGGAATGACTACTGTGATAAGTCTTCTGATAAACCTTCAATCAACATTGGAAAACTTCAATCCCATAGCAATCAATGCTCTCATAACCACCTTAGAAAGAAGCACCACCCACATCAAAAACTTTAGGAACATTTTCAAATGCAGAAGAGAGTCAATAACAAGATCTTTAACCACAGCAAACAAAACCTTGTCCACTGTTCAGTTTGCAATCCTTAATCAAAACAGCACAGGTTATTCCCTGCAAAGCAGCTAAAGTAAGAAGCACGGTCCCACAGCACAGCGCCAGCCTTCCCTCAGCTGTCATCCATCACTGCAGGCAGAGCATCCAACATTCCGGTCAAAGGAAACTACAGGAAACGCTTGAAATGCATACAAAAGGAGGCACTGCCGGGCTGAAGAATAGCACCTTATCCTAAGAAAGGTTGTTCCATCTCCAGTGCTTACAAAGTTGCTTATAAATGCTACTGTTAAAAACTGCTTCTGGTCCGTCCTATCATCTAAAATACAGGAAACTACAAGGTACTAACCGAAACTTCATCCTCCTCATCTGGTTTCCACTCACATTCTTCTTCTGTAGGTTCATAGATTGCATTAATGATCTCAAATCGCTAAAATAAAAAGACAGCTTATGTAAAAACATTAGCACCCAAAACTTGGCACTCCTGGTTTCTGAGTTGATTAGTAAATAAATACCACAGCTTTTACTGTCACTGATCCTCTCAGACTCCTCTAATACCCATCCCATTGAGAGACTGAAGTACCAAGCCTCCTGCAAGCTTGTTTCCTGAGTTAGCTTACAAAGAAGTATAAACCATTACCTTATCAAATAAAGGCTGATAGAGAACAGCATACTTTCTCTCAAGATCATGAACTTCCTCATAGAATTTGGCTTCTATCTGTGCACATTTAACTTGAAGATTCTTGAGAGCATTCACTCGTCTTTTGACTACCTTAGGCAAGCTGAAAAGTTACAGAAAATCATAGAAAAACACAAGTCACACTTTCCATACATTAAAACTGAAACATTGAAGTGGGTAAGTTTCTGAGTTGAAGCAAGGAATTTAAAGTAACTAAAATTCAAAAGACATACAGATCCTTTCATTATAAAAGTAAGTAGAATAAATCAATAGAAACAAAACAAAAAAATTCAGACAAACAAAAACTACCCTTAAGCCAGGTTGAATTTTCTTTCCAAATTTTTATAATTCTTAACCTAACCACTGAAGTAGTTAAAATTAAGAAATTCAACTATTATCACTCTCAGATCAGTTTTTTCCTATTTCTTATACAGCTTAAGTCGGATTCCCCAGAATCTATAGAGACAGTAAGGAATGCCAAGAAGCTACATCGTGAGCCTGAGGCCAGATCAAACAGAGTTCATGTCTCAAAATAGACCAATAAAATTAAGGAAGTAACTTGGGCTGGTAAGTTGGCTCAATAGTTAAAAACACTTACTGCTTTGTAAAAGACCCCAGTTTAATTACCAGCACCCACATGGAACTTGTAAACCACCTGTAACTCCAGACGCAGGGAATCCAAAGCCCTCTTATTTGCACACTGTGTTCACGGAGGCCCAACACTTACACATTTAAAAAAATTAATTAAAGAAAATCTTAACTTAATGCTTCAGCGTATAATACCAAATAAAAACACATATTCAAACTGTGAAAATTTGAATATGCATCTTAATGTTAGAATAAAATATAGTCAAAGAATCTACAAAATATAAAGGCATGAGTACACATATACACCATAAATTTAAATTTTACCCACTCTACAGTGAGAACTGGAACCCATGTTTTTACATATCCTTAATTTTAACACATCCTTCCTAAAACTTCCAGACCAAGCCAGGTTATTAGACGGAAGTACAGGTAACTCAAACAGCATGATCACACCTTAATTAGCACCAGGATGTAGTCTCTGCTCTGCACTTAGATTTTATTATTATTATTGCCCAGTTGGGGGAGCTGTGCATAGTCAAAGGACCACACTGAGATGTGAGAAGGTTCTCTCCTTCCACTTGGTATGGGTTCCAGGTGTTAAATTCAGCTATCAGGCTTGCATCACAAGAGTACCAAATAGTTTACCTCCTAAGCTACCCACCCCTAGACAGCATTTACAAGCTACAAGGGATGGCACGGTGACTTAAGAGTGTTTGCTGCTCAAGAGTGTTTGCTGCTCGTGCAGTTCCCAGCACCCACAGTGAGTTGCTCACTGCCTCCTTTAACTTCTAGGACCTTTCCTAGGCTCCTTGGGCAAGTATACATGCGCACATGAAGGCCATGAAGGACAGATTAGACTGAGAGACAACGCTAAGGAAGTACACAATCGGCCAGGAATAAGGGAAGAGAGCAGCAGGAAACGCAAAACAAGCCCAAGGTAAAGCTAAGAGCCTGGTCCTGAGCCCAGGCTTCAATCCCAGCACCTGGGGAGAGGCAGGTAATCTGAGTTCAAGGCCAGTCTGGGCAACAGAGAAACCCTTTCTGAGGGGTGGGGAAACATTAGTAAGATCAAGACAAGTGCCTATTTTATACCTAACCTACATACATGTTTAGAATATAGCAAACCAAAATTAACATAAAAGAAGACTTGGACAAACCAAATTTATTTTAAAATACAATGCTAGCCAGGCATGGTAGTAGTACATCCCTTTATTCCCAGTACTTGGAAGGCAAAGGCAGGCATATTTGTGAGAATTTTAAGTCAGCTTGGTCTACAAAGCAAGTTCCAGGCCGGCCAGGACTATAAATTATTCAATGATTTTAGCAATGCTACTGGATACACTAATAATTTTTTAAAAGAAAAACTCAGCAATTCTCTATACAGCAGAAATACAATATACAAGAACACTATTCACAGCAGGAATATCATATGCAAAATACAGAAATGAATGGAACCAATATTTTATGAAGAAACCACAACCCTGAGATAGTATGTGCTGTAAATACAAGTATACAGACAAGTTGGATGGTAAGAAGATACACTACTTTGCCAATCCATGAAACTGAATGCAACCAATATCAAACCTTAGGAATTAAAGAACTTGAGAACCCTGTCAATCAAAGGTCAAGGATAGGACAGTATGAACAGAAGCATCTTGTTGTCTGCCAGATCTACTGAGGTCATGTGACAAGAGTCTTGATGACCATGAAAACTGCAGAGTTGGGTGGAAGCAACTCACCCTCAGATAGTAACACATACTACAAAGTCGCAGTGTCTAAATGTGTAATAGAAAAAAGGAATAGTTCAGTTAATATAGTTTTGTAAGAACTTAGTAAAAATGGATGTTTACCTGGACTTTGAAGGAATGAAAATACCTAAATTAAACTAGCCAACAAGAATATAGGAGCTAAGACTTACAAACCAATTTGAAACCACTAAAATAAATTGAAAAACAGGCCAGCCATTTTGCTAATATAAAACTTAAGGATTTCTGTTTACTATTTTTACAATGCTTAGATGAAAATGAGTATGCAAAGATTTCCATAAAATATTCTAACCAAATGAAAGTAATGTCAGTAAGAAAACAGACCAAGGGTACAAATGGACCACAATGTTCAGAACATGCCCATCCATGTTCTGAAAAGCAGCTGCCAGAAAATGCAAGTAAAACAAGATCACACCTTCTAGACGGGTTTACAAGAAAATAATCTACTACAAAAGCTGGATGCCAACTTCTGGCAGACATGGAAAAAAGCCACCTTCACACTAAACATCTAGCATTCCTAGGAATCTTGCTACAAGATTGGTACAGGGAAAGAGCGTACAGTTCCTTATGAGTATATACAAAGTGCTCTGCATCCATCCAGTACACTCTGGGTCAAGATAGTCCTATTAAAGGAAAAGGAGGTAAAAGACCAGGAGACACAGAACCAGGAAACATTTCCAGAAAGCATGGAAAGATAGAACACAGGGACTTCAAAACTAGAAAGCTCAGCAATTTTAAGCCTTAAATCACAAGAAGTAATCTGTCTTTAAAAACAGAAATCTGTATTTCTAATTCTGTACATTTTAACAAACTTCTAAACAAATCACAGAAATGGCTAAGATCAATACACCACCTACAGACATGAACCAAGCAAGTCAAGACCCAATCTAAATAGACGTTTTCATCATAACTCCCCCAAATTTTATACTAGATACTAACAGACATCAGCTTTCCAGGATCACACAGATAAACTTAGAAAGATAAAACAAGGAAGATAGGGGGAGGGAAAAAAAAAAAGATCTTGTACCTTTCAATGTATCCTGTTGGTGTGTCTACCAGACCATCAAGTCTTTCCTGAAGAGCTGCAAGAATCTGAGGATTTTGCATCATCTGAACAGTTAGCTGACGTGCTTTTAAAAAGAAAGGGGCATTGAAAGAGGGATTCATGAAATTGTTTCTGCTTTTGTTTCTTTTCCACTGACAATCCAATCATGGAAGTCTTCCTAACAGGCCCATAGATGCTGGTCTGATGAGGAGAAATGGAGAACTCCAGGTTTCAAAGATCTCTAATGCACAGGATTTCTCTAGGGCTTTCTACAAGCTCAATGGACATGATCTTTTCTGTTTCTGTTATCTTCAATTCCATCCACCTTTCACCTTAGGGAAGCCCAGAGCTTCATCCAGGAGTCTGAGGGCAGTCAACACTTACCAGGCCAGATAAAGGGGTGGAATATGGAAGTTGTTTAACACTAACAAAATGTGCCTATATTTTATGTACATGTATAATCTTAAGAATATAATATAGCAAAATAGTCACAGGTTTTAACTAAGGCCAAAAAGTGACTTTTTATTATATTGAAATTATAAGCTAAATTTATAACTTTTTTTCAGCTATATTCTTAGAGACCAACTAGCTTTTAATAATAGTTCAGTAACTAAATGATACAGTTATAACAACAGGCATTTGGCAACATCAATTAGGAACTCTGCTCTCACAGTTAAAATCCATGTGGCTAAAGCGAAAGGGAGTCACCTTAGTACCCGGGGACCACATCTACTCCATCAGCACTACTGGACAAATTACTACATGGACACTATCAACTGCCCTTTTAGTGTCAAGAGTACAGACACACACAATGCTTTCTATACAATAAAGTAGTAACCACAGCTTAGAAGCATTGCCAAGTAAAGCCTACTTCCAACACTTGCAGTATTTCTCAATTTAGACAAAGCTCAGTTCCTGACAGCAGCAGTGGGAACGTCCGTGACTATACTCTCCAATCTTCCTTGTGCCCTGCGTCCTATACACACAGTTACTGAACTCAAGGACTGGATGAGAGGACAGAGGACAATGGACAAGTCCAGGGAAGGGGGAACAGTTCCCACTAATCTCTTCTAGAACACAAGTGCCAGCCATCACTGGCTCAAGTAATTTAAAAGAATACCTTTGATTTTTGTTTCTTCACCCGTTTCTTCTTCTTCTACTTCTTCAACATCTTCCAAATCTTGATCAAGTTCAGACTGTTCTTTGCTACAATGTCATAGCATCACACCATAGTTTAAATGTATGAATTACAAAACAAGATTAGAGAAACTTGTATAGACTGTCTAAATAAATATGCTTCTTTCAGAACAGAAATTCAGTGATCCAGTCTCCTAACTTTGTATTAACTAGCCAACCACAGTGGAAACATCAAGCTGTATTTACTAAGTTTGTGACCTTTCCACCCATATCCAAAGACTACATTCTTGCATCACTAATGAAGAACCTTTATTTCAACAGGGCAGCAGTACCTAGCCTCTTTGGTAACTAGGGTGAGAGGTTTGCAATGGTATTTACTTGCTGCTGGCTTTGTACATTTCTTTCATGTAGTCAGTCCATCCTATGTAGCTGAACATGGGCTTCAACTTTCTGACCCTCCTGCCTCAATCTTCCTGAGTGGTGAGTTCACAGGCCTACACCACCTGGCCTGATGCTCGGCAGTGAGTTCTTTTGTCCTGTTTGTTTTTGATAAGATGTGTTACCATGCAGCTGTGGCAGTGAGATTGTATACAACACAAGTAACTTAAAACTGTAGGAACCCTTGTAAAATGGTACTACAGCTTCAGCAACCACACTCGACCGTGAGATATCCCAGAAAATGTTAAGTAAATCTAAGAATGAAGGTGTTAGCTCTAAAACAGAGGATCCTGGCTAGTCGTCAGGAGGCAGAGGCAGGGGACTTCTATGAGTTTAAGGCCAGTCTAGTCTACAGAGGAGGACAAGCAGGGCTCTACATAGAAACCATGTCTCAAAACACCAACCAACCAACAAAAACCAAGACACCCTGTTACTGCTTATGGCCACTTACAGGACGGTACTGTCTTTTTTTTTAACTTCACAGTAAAGATGGAGAAGGAATATTATCTTTGACTCAACATCCTGCTTCAAGTTTAACCAGGATGGTTTCATTAGGCAAAAGGTAACATCTTTCTCATCAAGAGTCCATCTAGCAGTAGAGGGGGTGAGATTAAGGACAATTTTCCTCTGGGTTTTGTTTGACAAGGTTTTGACTGGGTACCCTACAAGGCCACTCTGGTCCTGCCTCAATCTCCAGAGTGCTGACTGGGACTACAGGTGGACATGGGCCTCATTTAATATCTGGATTAAAGACTTAGCTAATAGAAGTCTATGGTCCTAGAAACTCAGGCTCTGACTCTCTATGATCTTCTGTGCATGCATACAGAGTCAGAGGTTGCTTGCATCAGCTGCTCCTTTAGTATCTTCAAATATTTACTCAACGCCTCTATCTTAAGGCTTTAAAAAATTTCACCAGCTGTTATCATAGGGTCAAATCTAGTCTACTTCTAGTTCTATAAATACTACAAATTTAGTATTAGAATGTAAGTCATAGTAACAAAACAGCTGAAGTAACTACTTGAGTAGTTTTAAGGCTCAAAATGCCTAAAGCACTCACTCGTAACCAGGCCTTTTTTCTCAGTCTCCTGGTTCTCTCTCACCTCCCAGGCCCAACTGCCATATAAAATTAAACAGGGAGAACAATCAAGCTGTTGTAATCAACTTGCAGTTTTCTAATTGTTTACAAAATGATAACTACTGACATAATAGTGCCTAATTTAATACTTCCAAAATCAAGGAGCTAGAGATGGCTCGCTCAGACCTTCCAGAGGTCCCGAGTTCAATTCATAACAACCACAGCTCACAACCATTTGTAATGGGGTTGATGCCCTCTTCTGGCATGCAGGTGTACATACAGATAGAACACTCATACATAAAATAACTCTAAAATCAACTTAAAAACAAAACCATGAAAAGCATTCAAGTGTTATTTAAGATAGAGTTAAGACTAAACGTCAAGGAAAGGAGAACAGCAAGACTTTGAAGCCAGAAAACATAAGCGTCAACTTTATTGAGAGAACTGAAGTCTAAGTAGGAAATGTGAAGGGTAAGCATGATGGGCAGTAGCACAGCTAACGGTATTGAGATGGCTAACCTGGGGGAGACACTAAGTAGTCTGACCCTAAGTCCTCACAGAATCATGGCACTTTCTACTCTGGACACGGAACTCACAGCTTGGCCTGAGGAAGCAGACATTTTGAGTGCCTACTAGGCGCACGCACGTGTGCGTGCGTGTGTGCGTATGTACATATACATATATAAAATGTTCAAGGCCTTCCTAGCTGCCTTCTAAGCTGATTCCCACAGCACTGAAAGGCAGCTCTACATGCTGACACTGCTCACCAAGGCGACCCACTCTGACACTGGGCAGTTCTTACAGCAAGCACTGAGCCATTCTACCGGAGTCCCACAGTAACAATACCCTGCACCAAGCCTTATTCTCTCATCAACTACTACGGTTAATGTCTCTAAATGCTCTCATCCAGATCCCTCAACAGCAATCTTAACAAGCAGATGACCCTACCTCATTAGGAAAACCTATTACATATTAAGTCTAAGACAAAAGGAGAAAAGAAAACTTAAGATTAATTAAGACTAAATAAGAAGGAAACACTCAAAGACAGGACAGTCAATGAAACCAGAAAAAGAAACAAAGAGCAAGAGAAAACTAAATCAATTGAGAACACAAATGGAAAGAAGTTTCTACATATTTGTCCAGACAGAAGAGCAAAGAGACAAAGATGAGAAACTGGCTAGGAGATAATAGAGTAGCACACAGCATCTAATAGGAGCTACAGAAGGAGAAGACACAGCCAGTAGACAAAGGACAACTGAAAGCCACTAAATTTGGCAGAATCAAAGGGCCCACCGATATAAAGCTACTTACTATTAAGTGACCAGTGAGACAAAACAACTAGACATTTTAAAAACTAAAGCCAAATTACACACACTTATCAAAAGAAATAGAATGTAAGTGATCAGAACTATGGCTTTGAACTTCAGTATCACACCGGAGGCAAAATGGTAACAGTGCCTTCAAAATTCAATAAAAATGTTCATTAGCATTCTATATATAGCTTAACTATCAAGCAAGAACAGCTTACAGTCATGCTATGTCAAAGTAATAAACTTTCTTGTCCTATTCCAAAGTGAGCGAGAATGTATAAAAACATGGAGCCCAAATTGTCATCCATGCTTTGTATTTGTTGACTTTATGGTAAAGTTCCTGTCCTACAAACTCCATGCTCTTGATATCTAAAGAGCCACTGACGATCTTAATGTGTTGAATTTTAATGGTAAGACTGTCACATTACATGTGACAAATATGTGCAGCCTACCACTCTCCTGTAAGACATCCGTCCACACTTGAAACATACTACATGAAAATATGCTTACACCTATGTTCCAAGCCATCAGAACAAACCCTTGTAGAGCCTCAAGTTTAAACCACTAAAAAGCCCAACACTGCTATAAGTCAGTGCTTCCTATTCAGTTCTTCAAAATCAAACACTGAGCCTAAGACAGCTCGGTGGCAGAGGACTTACTTACCTAGCATGTGTGAAACCCTAGATTCTATTCCTAGTACCACCCACCCTCCTCCAAGTCAACATTAACACTCTAAAGAAAAGCAATGAAGTGAATTAAGAGGTAACAACTGAGAAGTCATCTTCCCACCCTGAACTTGTATGTAAACTGTTGCTGTTTCAATTCTACATGTTTACACACATGTAGTAGTAATCAGTGCTATTAAGGTTTTGAGAAATATATACATGCTAAAAATTCTCCCAAGTATTTACACTCTATCACCACACTCAGCACTTTCTAAGAATACTGACAAACGGTTTACTGTGGTTTTCCCTTTTGGTATTCTTGGAGACAGGGGCTCACTATGCAGCTCTGGATGTCCTGGAACTATGTAGATCAGGCTAGCTTCCAAACTCTCACACTTCTACCTCTCTCTGCCTTTCAAGTGCTGGGATTAAAGGCATGTGCCACATTCCTGGCTGTTGGGGGGGGGGGGGTATTGTGCCCTAGGCATGAAACAGCTTTGGCCACCAAGGCAGGCATCAAGCTAGGATGAACAAAGGACTGCCATCCACTTTGCCCCTGGCTGATATAAGAACAACACCATTAACAAGGTGTCTCTTTGCCCATTGCCAGGGGGTGGTTTACTCTATTTGAAGGATTATATAATGTATTTTAGAGTAGATAGTCTACTCAACTTCCAATAGTATAGCAGGTACCAAAGGACATAAGCACCATCCACTTTCATAACCTACAATCTGTCCTATTAACTACATAACAAAGTATGAGAAGGAACCAAGGTCCCCACTTACTTGTCAATGTCTGCCATCTTGTAAGAACTCCAAATATCTACAAGAAAAAAGAAGTGTTAAAACAAGCATGAGTTGCTTAAAGGTAAAACATTTGAAGTGAAACCCTATGAATCAATAAATCTAGTCATTTTATATTCCCTTTAAAAATCACGTGTTAAGAAAAAAATATCACAGAACATAGTCTATTATACAAAAAAAGGGGCTAGGTTTTATAAATCCATATAGTCTACATTTAGTAGATTTAGAGATCAGTGACCTTTACTCAAGTACTTTTAATGATAGTGAAAGGTCAATTTTTACTTAGCCCTTGATATTCTTTAAAACACAGGTATTCTTCATTGTAACCCTGTGCGGTTTGAAACTGCATGGACCTGGCAGATCTCAACCCAGAGATCTGTCAGTCCCTGCTTCCCCATCCCCAGGCTATGTCCAGACCTAAGTACTACCACACCCAGAGAACTCACTTTGTTTTTTACACTCTGTATTTTAAAATGACAGTTTATTGTGCGTGCACCATGTGAGAGTTCAGAGGACAATTTACAGAAGCGGGTTTTCCCTTCCATGCAGGTCCTGGGGATAAATCTGAGGTCAGGTAGCAGACAACCTACTAAGCCATCTTGCCAGCCCGAACTATTATTTAACTCAAATTCATTTCAAAAACAAAACTTTGTTCAACTACTGTCCTTTCTATGACTCTTGGAGTCTTTAATAACTCCAGCATTGTATAACTATTAGTTCGTTCAGCTATTTTATGAAAACTGGCCCCAGTACTTAGGCACAGATAATGCATTAAGAGATGAAAGCCAGCCTGAATTAAATAGAAGACTGTCTAAAAAACTAATTCTTACAGCCACCCTTAGATTTCTCTTAGCATCTGGAAGCTTCTAAGGATGACTACTGATTCAGGGTTTGGATGAAGAAAGCTTCAATTGCAACCCAACACTATAGCAGCTTCAGCATGGGGTTAGTTCTCAGTCATGTGACCATCATAAAGGTGGTTCCGATCAGCAGCGCAACCTTACTCTGGGCGACTTCAGTCTTCCACTCAAGCCTTTGGAACATGGCTTCCCTGCACTGAAGACAGCCCAACCACCAAAACAGCTATGCAGAATCACCAAAAAAAACACCACCTTAGAGTTGAAGCCTAGAAGTAGTATTTGTTATTTCTGCTCTCTCAGTATTGGCACGAACTAAGAAACACGTGGCTAGTCATATGGCGTATAATGTGAGTGCAGGTATGTGGCTGAGTGTGCAGGAAACCAGAAGAGGGCCTCTGGAGTTACAGCTATCCACTGGTGCTAGGAATCTTAGCTCTGCTGGCCCCTCATCA
This sequence comes from Mus pahari, assembly GCF_900095145.1. Lineage (NCBI taxonomy): Eukaryota > Metazoa > Chordata > Mammalia > Rodentia > Muridae > Mus > Mus pahari. The sequence goes on from NC_034598.1 coordinate 64,712,221, forward strand.
CTTATCCCATGCAGACAGGACAGCAATGAATCCTAGCACTAGGGAGGCGCTGAGACAGGCAGATCCTGAGAGCCACTAGCCATTCATCTTAAATAATCAGTAAGCCTCGGTTGGTTCCCAGGGAGAGCCTCCATAGACACACAAGGAAAAACAGTATTCTTTCATCTCTTGTGAAAAACTTCCATCCAGATTAGGGACAACAGACTAAGGAGATCAGCTTTTGAAAATATAAAGTACAGAATAAAATTTGTTTTAAAATTGTGCCCTAGCAAAACAGTTAAGAAATCCTTAGTTCACAGCTGATGTCTTCGGAAGCTACTTTTGCCCAAAGGTCAACTGCCATTATCAAATTTAAAACACAAACAAACAACTCACTTATTATTTGAGAGGAGTTGACAGGACGTAAGCATGGAGGCCACAGACCCTGTGGTCGCAGCGAATAACCTGCAGCATTTCAATAGCTCCCTGTGCTGAGACAGCACCTCACACAGCACTGACTCGGACTGGCTTAGAAGCCGGTTCAGAGCCAATGGCCTTGAATGCTTTATAGTTCTTCTTTAAATGAGATTACATGGGTATGCGACAGCCAAGAATGGAAACTCCGTTTTAGTAGCCCTGAGCTATCCATATCCTGGGCACATTTAGGGAAGCAACTCAGTGTCCCTGCAATGCCTTGGGTTCAATTCCCAGCCTTTACAGACCCCAAATGCTATACCCCAGAAAAAAATAATAAACCATTTCTCCTGGACTAATAGCCCAATTTCTTCTACTATGTTGTCTGCTATAACTTAGTGGACTCTGATAATGTATTCACTGGCACTTTCATATCCATAGTAAGTGAAAGATATCTTCCTAAGTCTGGAATTCGTAAAAACAAAAACTAGTCTTATACTACATACTACAAAGGCTCAAATATTTAATTCAAAGACTGGTCCCATAGCATTCCAAAGGTCTGAGTTTGATCTCAGGGAGGAAGGAAGAAAACACCCTCTACAACAGCCATCTACTAAAGATAGCTAATTTACAGAATAACTTAACAGAACTTCCAGAATAAAAATCATGGCACCAAGCTAAATAGGTTGGCTTAACAATAAATTAGGTTCAGCGAGGAATGGATTCAGTTCAAAGGAAGCTGCAAAGCAGGCCTGAGAAAGTACTCAAGAGATTTAGAATATAACAAAATATGAGACTAGACACAAATTCACATTAAGAAATTTCTAGAAGTAACGAAAGACACCAATCCACAGTTTAAAGCAACCCAACAAATCTCTCCTAATGAAGATAAACAGCTGAGGCAGCAGTGAAAAGACAAAGCGTTGCGGCGGGCAGTGGCACACATGCTTGCTTGGACACTTGAGTGTATCAACCAATGGTTTTAGACTATCTGCAACCAAAACAGCCTTTAAACATGAAGAAAATTACATGAAGGTAGAGCAGACAAGTGGAAGCAAAAAAATACCTCCAAGCAATCTCATTAGACATATTCTCTTACATATAGCTTTTGGTTAATAAGCAATCTCATTAGACATATTCTCTTACATATAGCTTTAGGTTAATAATCTAAGAAACACTTGGGACAGAGTTGGGTGTGTGTCTAAATTATTTTTTTACACGTGGTAGGTACCACTAGCGCTTAGGATGCACTCAAACTACGAGCTTAAGTGATCCTCCTGCCTCAGATACCCTGAGAGAGGTGAAAGCAGATGTATGTCACTAACCAGCTAAATAACAAGCCCACCATCACTAGAGATAAATAAAATACAACCCTAACCAAACCATATCACTATTTTACCATTAGGGGGAAAAACTCAAGACCATAATGGGATAGAAAAGGTACAGTATGAACCCAAGAGTGTACAGACCATCTCAGTGGGAAAGGATACTGGTTTCTAATTAATTTTCCTTAAATCAATTTATCTGAATTACGTAAAATCTTCCACAGAAGTAGAAAGGACGCCAGAGAACACTGATCAGTTTGTGGTTTTCTGGTAGCCAGATATCCAAGCATCCACTAGCTTACCTACCCTTTGACACATCATTTTCGGAAAATGTCCCAAGATAATCAATCACCAGACAAGTCTCCTCTTTAAAAAAATAGTGACTGCATGATGAAGCAGGCAATCGTTCTATAACAAACCAGGAAACTCAAATAACTTGAACCTTGCTCGCACCCAGACTTCATTCCATCCCAAGAATTTCAGATGTGTTCTTATGGAAGTTTCATTAATTCAGGGTTCAGCACCAAATATGGCTCCAATTCAAGTTTCAACAGCACCATTTTTTTTTTTCCGAGACAGGGTTTCTCTGTATAGCTCTGGCTGTCCTGGAACTCACTTGGTAGACCAGGCTGGCCTCGAACTCAGAAATCCGCCTGCCTCTGCCTCCCGAGTGCTGGGATTAAAGGCCTGCGCCACCAGGCCCGGCTAACAGCACCATTTTTTAAACACTCACTTTTCCATTCTACTGATAGCAAGTCAAGTCACAATTGGCCATGTATTAAACTCCCAAGCAAAATGAACTACTTCAGAACACTACCTTCCATCTAAAAGATCTCTACACCCTGAGTATTACCCAACCCAACAGCCAATGCACACCTACAAAGGTGGCCAAACCCCTCACTCACTAGTAACAATGTATCCGTATGCAAGTATGTGGCATACATAACTTATATATGCAAAGATAAGGCTTCTAAGCAGCTATTTAAATACATGCAGGCAAATTCCATACTGAAACAAACCCACCTAACTACACTGTAGCCTCTCAGAGCAAGCCCCAGGACAGTGCTTTTGAATTTCACACTGCTTTCCAGCACAAGTCAGACATCATCCTTTAAAACTCAGTACAAAGGGGCTAGAGATAGCTTAATGTTCACAACACTTGTTTTCCCTGCACGACCTGATGATGACTCTCCGTACTCACTTGGCAGCTTACAATTGTCTCAAACTCCAATCCCAGAGGGATTAGACCCCTCCTCTAAGCCTTACAGGAATGCACATGGTACAGACATGTAGGTAACACATGCACACATACAAAATTAAGCTTTAAAATGCAGATAAAACCAACCCTGTAAGTCTTCACTGCAAAACTAAGTAACCCTAAACTAACTTTTCACCACACTAGACCTGCTCAAATGACCTCAGTAATCACTCAATTTAACCATGTATTCCCCTGTAGTATCACCCTCTAAAAAAAATGTTTTGGAACCTTCTTTTTGCTTACATTTATGTCCATATACCATGTTGGTGTTGGATGCCCTAGGACCAGACCAGTTACAGTTGTGAGAGACAATGTGGGTGCTGGGAATTGAACCCAGGTCCTCTGCAAGAGTGCTCTTGACCTCTAAAAGCCAGCTCTGTAGCATTTTATTTATTTTAAGAAAATTATAGCCAGGTAGTAGTGGAGCACGCCTTTAATCCCAGCACTTAGGAGGCAGAGGCAGGTGGATTTCTAAGTTCCAGGACAGCCTCTGAGTTAGAGGACAGCCAGGACACTACACAGAGAAACCCTGTCTCGAAAAACCAAGAGAAATTATTACTCCTTTTCCACTTAAAAATAAATAAAAATGTGAAACTTAAGTAAAAAAGTCCAAACTATACATTTTTACTATGAGTTGCTAACCCAAGGTGTCCCAGTAACGTGGTGGTCCAGCTGTCCACAAGCAGGTGTGAGGCAGCCACTCCCAAGACCTTACCCCTAGTGTACACAACAAAACTTGCTACTTGAGTATAACTGGCTGAGTCAAGTTTAACCAATTCTAATAGGCGGTTTTCTGTAAAGCAGATCATAAAATGACCTTAAGCTTTTCCAACTTTCTTCCCAGTCCTCTCAGCTTAGCATTTCACACGCAGACAAGTCAATCACTTATGTGCTCATGGTATGAGATCCAGGTCAGAATTTCTCTAGGAGTCTTTAATCATTTGAGAACTTTAACTGAACTAAATAATGTATTTTGACATCATCAGATCTTTTTTAGCCCCTTTCTTGTATTGGCCTAGGTCACCTGAAGCCAATACAAGCAAACAAATAAGGAAATTAACTATAGAATTTTAGACACACTGGCTCTGCCAAGAATTTTGTTTTAAATCTCATGAAAGGGCAAGTCAGGTGCCACAATCAGTATTAAATTGTCAATTATAGGGCCAAAGACCAAAAACAAAACAGGTATTTTTGCAACAGATAAACCTGACATAACTTTTCTTGTTGACATGTTTCAACTTTTATTTAATAATCTGAACGCTGACTTGAGAAGAACACCTATTAAGTCAAGATTTGATGACAGATGTCTAAATCCCTACTAATGCTAAATTAAATCCCTCCAATCCAGAGTTAAAGCAGTTGTACAGTTTAAATCTGGGATATTCAACCATAAACATGTTTGAAAGATAAGAATCCCCCAAAACCACTGAAACCTCCCCCCCATTTACTGGTAGTTTTAAAATAAATTAAATTTGGCAGGGCAGTGATGGCCCAAACCTTTAATCCCAGCACTTGGGAGGCAGAGGCAGGTGGATTTCTGAGTTCCAGGCCAGCTTTGGTCTACAAAATGAGTTCTAGGACAGCCAGGCTACACAGAGAAACCCTGTCTGGGGTGGGGGGAATCAAAAAACAAAAATATTTAAATTTTAGGCACTCCTCTAATCCAAAATATCCCTTGGATATTAAGTTTGGAAAGGTGTTTTGATGGCATCTATTTTCAAAAGTGGTAAACTCTATGTTGGCTCTCCTGAAATTAGAGGTGTTGGGGTTTCAAACGTTTCCCATTTTGGAATTTAGAGACAAGACAGCCTTAAGTTGGTAGTCCTCGGAGACAGCCTGTGAGCCTGGTGCATCCTTTTAGTCTGGGAAGCCCTGCCCTCAGGACAGGACCTGTCTCCGCCCTCCCTCCAATGCCACTCCTGAGATCTTTACAGAAATGTGGCGCACTGAGCTTGGTCAGTATATTATTAATGCCTTGTTCCACCCCCATGGTCCTTCCACTTCATCCCTAGTGAGAATTCTGGGGAGAGGGGAGGCTTCCTGAAGGGAAGAACCGCGCTATTGGTCTATTTTATTAAACTCGAACCCTACTCCCCACCCCCAACAAGCCAGCCCTTATTTTTCGTCTCAGAACCATCTGGAGGTTTAAGGAGACTAGGATAAAGTCTCTCCACACATATATACCCCGGCCACGGTACCCATCGAAGTTCTAACTGTACCTGTGAGACACAAAACAGATCTTTTGTTAAAAAATAATAATAATAAATGGCTAAGCTGAACGCTTGCTTTGCACGTGTTAACCCCTTACAACCCTGGCGGCGGAGGCTGCTCGCCCCTCCATCCTCCCATCCGCTAGCCCATTTTCCTCCAGGAAGACCCGGGGAGCCGGTGAGACCGTGGCGGGACTGGTACTCGAGACGACCCCTCCTCCTCCTCCAACTCCGACAGAGGTGTCGGGTGGGCCCCGGCAGGGGTCTCCGGCCGCCCGCGGCGCGGTCCCCACGTGCCCCGGCTCCTGCGCGCCGAGGCCGCGCGGCCTGCGCAGCCCCTCCCTGCGGGCGGAACTCGCGCGGCCACCGTTCCTTCCATGTCCCCCATCCCCGCGGCCCGCCTCGCGGGGGGTCGCCCTCGCGGTGGGCTCCACCGAGGCAGAGGCGGCCGGGCGCCCCAGGGCGCCCCGCGGCGTGGCCTCCTCCTCTTCCTTCGCTCTCCCGCGGCCTCGCCGTCCCGCGCGCCCCGCAGCCGCCGGCGCTCCCCGGGGTCCCTCAGGCCGCATGGCCGCTCCGGAGCGCTCACCCCGCGGCCTCAGCCCGCCACCTCGCAGGCCCCCGCCACCCGGCCCTCCCGGTTCCCCAGCCGTTACCGTTCCAGGAGGCTCGGACGCGGAGCCGGGCGGCCGGAGCTGCGCAGTCAGTGACTCAGGGCGGCGGCAGCGGCAGCGACGACGGGAGGAGCAGGAGGCGGCGCCGCGAGCAGATGGCGCTAAAAAAGACCCGAGAGCCCGCCGCTCGCGCTCATATACAATTAGCGTCAGCACGTAGGGCTGCTCCGACGCCCTCCCCCTGGCCTCGGCGTTGCCTAGCAACGGGAGCGGGAGGCGGGCCCGGGCCTTGTTGCCTGGTTACAGAGCCGTCCTTCTTCCCCCGCACCTTAGACTTCCCGCCAGTGGCAGTCTCGTGCTCGCCATCTCTTCTCCCCTTCTCCGCTGGGGTGGAAATCCCAACCCCACAGCGACGACCGGTATATCCCGCTCCTGGTTCTCCTGGCCCCCTGGGTTAGCGACAGCAGCCTAGTGGCAGGCTTGCAGTATCCTGGCTGGGATTCCCACCCGCATCCAGGCCTAATCCCTTCACTCCTTTCCCCCCACACACCCGGTCCTCTGAAACCATTTTCCCACCCTAGCTGAGAACTACAGCTCTTTCCTTGTGACCACCGTGGCGGCGTCTTTAGCCGGTTTTGCTTCTAACTCAGGGTGTCTCTACGCCTTTTAGGGTGTTCCACATCACGTTTACCTGATACGCAACCCTTCCTCTCTGCTTTAGTTCATTTGATGGAAGCAAAGAGTGTATTTTTTGCGTATTCTTACTGCTTTATAATGAAAATAATCAGCATACCAGTTTTTCATCTTCTTGAACAAGTAAATCAACCCTTAAGCTTATGAAATCTTGCAACTACTTTTCAATCGACTATGAATCACCTGTTCTGTGAACTCTTTATGTTTGGTGCTTTGGGGTTTCGTTTTTTTTAGGCAGGGACATACTGTGAGGCCCTTTCAGGTATCAGATTTTAAATCTTTCGGAGAGTGGCTGTGTGTCACAATGCGAGATCGTCAAAACAGCCGTGCTCCAAGTGTGGTCTTCATGGTGGGAGGTTAATCTGTCTATAAGACTAAGGCACTGTCCACATTTTACATTCCCACCCTCCCACAAGCCCTCCCCGGAGTCTTCCAGACACTACACATCATGAGATAGGGCAACACTGGAAATACAAACAGACAGACAGGAGAATCTGGTTATCTGTTGTGAAATCAGGCATGGAAGAACTTGGCAAAAAGTAGTCTGTGCATACAAAAGGCTATGTACTATTATTATTTTAGTGAAAGAATAACTACTCTTTGAGGCCTTTGGATATAGCTCATTTGGTAAGAGTGCCTGCCTAAGATGCATGAAGGCCCCAGATTCAAACCACAGCATCACATAACCCACACATGGCGTCATGCTTCTGGAGTTGCAGCCCTGCAGAGCTGGAGGCACAGGGATAAGGAATTTAGGGTCATAGAGAGTTCCAGGTCAGCACGGAATATTTAAGGCCCTGTAGCAGGAAAAAAAAAAAAAAAAATCACTGTTAATTTCCAAGAAGATAACTATCAGTATGTGGAATGCACACACAGTTCTCTGGGGGAAAGTGGAGTGTGGTGTCACACGCCAGTTAAGCCAGAACTCTGGAGATAGACAGGAGGATTTTGAACTCTACTGCAGCCTGGCTACTTAGTGAGACCCTATCTTAAAGCTAAACAAAGCTTTTGGACTCGTCAGAGGTTTTTTGGTTTTTTGTTTATTTGTTTGTTTGTTTTTAAAGGAAAGATTCTGGGACATCTATTAGTTTCCCTGAAACTTCAAAAATGTCTGTAATTAGCATTAGTCAAGTTGTTCAAGGTCACATGGGAAATCTAGGATCGAATCCAGAACTGCTCAAATGATCACCTCCTTTTTGCCAAGTCATGGAATTCACGTTTCGGAAAAAAAGTCAAGCCCAGACCCCCATCATGAAATGAGTTGTATGGCAGCCAGTATCGATATGGCAGTGCCTAGGAGAAAAGCCTGGGTGTGTCTGTGAGGGCGTCTCTAACTTGTGTTCGTTGAAGTGGGAAGTTCCCCTTTTGGGTTGGTGGCATCCATACATGGGCTGTCTTGAACTGAATAGGAAAGAGAATGCAAGCGGAGCACCATCATGAACTGCCTTTTAGCTCTTGATCAGATGCAGTGTGGTAAGTGTCACCATGCTGTCCCCCATGTGAAAGACAGATTGCACCCTCAAACTCTGAGCCACAATAAATCCTTCCTAACGTCCTTTCAATTCGGCACATTTTCACCGCCATTAAAAAAAAGTAAAGCAAGTTGGTATCGAGTATTTTGTCAACTGAATCCGGACTTACTCATAACTCACTCTTTTTGGCTATCAAACCACCTCTGTTCTAAATGTCACTCTCTCTTTGTCATTTACTTACTGAGACAGGGCCTCCCTATGGGACTCTGGCTGTCCTAGAACTTACTCCCTAGGTAGTATAGAGATCAGTAGGCCTGTGCCTCCCCAGTGCTAGGATTAAAGGCATGAGCTGCCAACCATGGTTTAAAATCAGCTCTTAGTAATGAAAACAAAATGAAACAAAAGATCATTACTTAGTTAGACAATCAGTATTGCATTCTTTTTTTTTTTTAAGATTTATTTATTTATTATATGTAAGTACACTGTAGCTATCTTCAGACACTCCAGAAGAGGGCATCAGATTTCGTTAAGGATGGTTGTGAGCCACCATATGGTTGACTGGGATTTGAACTCAGGACCTTCGGAAGAGCCATTGGTGCTCTTAACCACTGAGCCATCTCGCCAGCCCCCAGTATTGCATTCTTAATGTCGAATTTTGGCCAAGAAAGAGAACATGGTGATACTGTATTTGATAAAATGTCAAAAACCATTCCGTGTTTTTCGTTACTTCCGAAAGGTCAGTTACGTCACCAGTACCCGTGAGCATCAACCCTTTTAAAGAATTCCTAGATCTGGTGGTGATTTGCTCCCTCGGCCTTTAGGAAATTCCAGTCATGATGACGACGTGCATGGCACTGTTGTTATTTTCTTTTTCAGATTTGATTCTTTTCACAGTAGCTCAAAGTTCTTGACATTCTTATAACTCTCCCTGTCCCCTCATATCTGCCCTTCATCCTTGCAACCTCTCCCCCAGAATCACACACACACACACACACACACACACAAAACAAAGCATAGAACACATCTCATTGTGGAAGCTGTAGTGTGTCAGTATGTCCCACAGTATATCCCTCTGTCCACACATCTTCACTTGCAAATATTCATTGCAACTGCCCTTGTCAGAATGTTCCAACTCTTCCTCCTTGTCTTCAAGCCTAGATATTCTGTGGTCTCTTTGATCCTCTGAGTGGTAAGTCTCTCCCAGCAGCTCACTATCCCTGACATACTGTGTTTTCCTTTCCAGTTCACTGTTTGGTTTTTCTTCAACACTTCTGTGGACTGAATTCCTCTTTCTCACTTTGCATCTTCTTCTTCCCTTCTCTCAGCTGTTTTTTGGAGATTCACTCAGGAATTTATTTTCTTTGATTTTTTTTTTTTTAAATATAAGATTGCTCTTTAGAGTTCTTTGTCTGGGATTTTTATCTAATTCACTCCCACTGAAGATGATTGCAGTGAGATCAGTAACTTTGAAAGGCATTACATTGCTTTGGCTTTTCATGTTACTTCTATTCCTATGTTGAGAATTATGCATCTGGAATTATTTCATTATTTAGAATTTTTTTTAAAAAAAATCAGCTATATTCTTTCAGCAGAAGTATGTAGTGTTCTAGTGGGACTAGACTGGAGCAGAGTTAACCTGTACAGTTCAGAAATTATATACGGGCCGGGCTTTGTGGCACACGCCTTTAATCCCAGCACCTTGTCTGTTTTTATTTTATTTTGCCCCAAGATAGGGTTTCTCTCTGAGTAGCCCGGGCAGTCCTGCCTGGAACTTGCTCTG
>NC_034598.1:64722127-64724896 GCF_900095145.1 Mus pahari
GAAGGAAGGAAGGAAGGAAGGAAGGAAGGAAGGAAGGAAGAAAGAAAGAAAGAAAGAAAGAAAGAAAGAAAGAAAGAAAGAAAGAAAGAAAGAAAACCAAGGCAATGATTGCATCAAAGTCCAATTAGGTGAAGCAATGTTTTGTTGTTGTTCTTGTTGTTCTTGTTGTTCTTGTTGTTGTTGATTTTTCCCTATGGGTACTAACAGGAGTATGGGTGAAGGGTTATTCACAAAGATCAGGGATGACCCTGACTTGGAAGCAAAACCTGCAGAAGACGTCACTGTGGTTCTCAGCCAGGGTGGGAAAATGTTTTCACAGGAGAGGGTTGGGAATAGATGCAGGACTTAGGTCTTAACTCACAGAGACCCCTCGCCTCTGCTCCTGGAGGACAGAACGTAAAGAATGAACTAAGCTTGGCTTTGAGGTTCCAATCTCTTCAATTTGCTTGACTCTATTCTGGTGAGACAAACTGATTTTATAAATATCTTCCTTTTATGGTAAATATTATATGTCCCATGAACTTTTGTTATTAAAAAGAATACCATAAAACTAGCTCGTTTGATGCATATTTTCCCACTGTTTTACATTTAGGATAAAGTCCTTAAGATGCACTAAATACCCCGCCCCCCTTTTGGCCTATTATAGCTTTTGAAAATGTGTACTAAAGCCAGGTGTTGTGGCAGAGGATTTCACATGCTGTTGCTTCCTGGTAGGTTCTAAGAGGAGGAAGAGGAAGAGGAGGAGAAAGAGGAGAAAGAGGAGGAGGAGGAGAGGAAGAGGAGGAAGAGGAGGAAGAGGAGGAGGAGGAAGACCTGCACAAATTCCCTATATACCAAAAAGGGTGTCTTACCTTGAGAAGTAAGAGCTGGGTTCTAGAGAAGACCAGATAAAACCTAGTGGGAGGCCAAGGTAGGTGGACATCTGTAAGTTGGAGGCCAGCCTGGTCCACATACCGGGATCCAGGACAACCAGGACAACATGGAGAGACCTGTTAAAGAGGAAGAAAAGAAAAAAAAAAACAGGAGGAGGAAGAAGGGGAAGAGGCGGAAGAAGAGGAGGAGGAAGAAAAAGAAGAGGAAGAGGAAGACGACGATGACCTGCACAAATCCCTATATACCAAAGAACTACAGTATCTTGCCTTGAGAAATAAGTAGTCACCTGCTCACTCTTCACTGAGCAATCTCTCTTCCTCTGTAATTTTCCTTTTGAAGAGTTCTGTTTCTATTGAGATTTTTGTAGCTTTGGCTTGAAAACAACAGATAAATTATCATATTATTTTTATTATCAAAATTAATTGGCAAGAAAACAGAAAACAGGGTTTTCCGCATCGCCCACATTCCAGCTGCTAATGCAGAGAGAAGCAGAGAGCAGATTGTTAAGCACACCAGGCGCCATGTTTGGCACAAAGGTATGGGGCCAACCCTAATTATCAAATGCTAATATTGACTTGCTTTCTAAAGAACACTAAAGATCTATCTTTGAAACAGTAAATCCAAACAGTTGATAATCGCCGCTTCACTCAACACATCACTTGTCAAGTCATCACGTCAAACGTCTCACGTCATCACGTCATACATCACATGTTGGCACATCCTACGTCATCATGTCAATGTCACCACAGCCACTTTATATATGATGTAGCACCTCAGCTGTCTGCACGAGAAAGATAATGCATGGGAAGCCACACAACTACTGTAAACTTAATCTGCACATCTGCATGAATAACAAGAGGAGACATTCATTCTGTGTTACATTGTTCCATAAAACTGTCATCTACAAATATCACACACAGTAATTGCCCAATCAGGTTAATTTTACTCCCCAAACTCAATGTTTTAACTAAGTCTGCAACTTTGGGTAGGGCCAAATTTATAGCTCTGCTGAGCTAAAGGTGGTGGCTTGGACACATCTGGTTTAAGCCACGATTAAAACAAACAAACAAAAAACCTGAAACTAAAGAGGGACTAGATAGTCAGTTAATCATGCTTGTGTTGTGAATCCTCCAATTATACCTTGAATGACCAGTTTTGGGAGACCTTCCTAGTGACTGAATGGCTTACAGGTAAGGAGAAGGTAATCAACTAGAGAGGGAAGGTCCTTCTCCTTCTCAGGCCTTACCTAGTTTTCATCTATATCTTTTGTTTTAATTTATATGTCATTTGATAATCCAGTATAGCTATAATATAAGACAATATTATCCTGTGTTCCATAAGTCACCATAAAAATATCTGTCACATTGGACAGAGGGGACTCCTACCCCCCCACCAGTGACTGTGTGACTGTAGAAATAAAAATTGAGGTATAGAGCACAAACTCTCAATCAAAACTTTTTGGTGTTTCCTGTCTGAGGGAAAATTTTTAATGAGAAGGAAAAATACGATTGAGTTCAGATGGATTTCAGGAGATGCGGACAGAGAGAAAATAATACACATTTTATCACGTTGTTGAAGTGGACTGACGTCTGGTGTTTGTTTTTTTCAGTTATAAAGATGGCATTTATTATTTGTTTTTTGAAGCAGGGTCTCACTAGGTAGACTTGGCTAGCATGAAATTTATCATCGAGGACAGGCTGGCCTCTCACTCATGGAGGTCCATCTGCTGTGTCTCCTGAGTCCTGGGACTTAATGTGTGCCCCACCATGCCTAAGGATGACATTTTGTTTTGTTTTGTTTTATTTTGTTTTGTTGAGACATGATCTCTCTCTCTCTCTCTCTATATATATATATATATATATATATATATATATATATATATATATATATATATAT
>NC_034598.1:64725103-64727472 GCF_900095145.1 Mus pahari
TTTAAGGATATTTCCCCATAAAGTACAGATCAATGGACTGTTTGTCCTTTCAGACATCAGGCACTGTTCTGTGCCTGTTAATTCTCCCCTAACCCCTAAGGTTTGAGAACAGACAGGCACACTCCTTACATCGATAGCAGAGGAGAACAGGCCATGGATGAAGGAGATGGAACCTATTATCTCTTGTCCCCAGGAGGCTATTTCTAGTTCATTAGGCCCCAAAGAGGGGGTAATGGAAACCCTGACCCCTGATGGCAGGTCAAAATTAGAACTGTCACCTTACAATTTGTGATCAGTATATGCCATTCGGGCAATCTTGTGGGGCAAAGGTTTTAATACGTGGGCTATGACCCTGACCCCACGTAGATAGTGTTAGAATAAAACTGATTCATAGGCTATCAGGCAAATGAAGAACTTCTTGGTCTATAGGGAAAGTTTCCACATAGGAGTTTAGAATACTGATCGAGAGAGTAGAGGAAACCCTTTGATTTCATGCTTCTCACAAGCCTCAAATCTTCATTGAGTACCTACATTTTAAAAAGGTAGGTATTATTAGAATAATGTATCTAAATATGGCAAGAAGTCAGACTCTATAGATGGATAACATTTGCACATAAATACATAAGTGCGTCATATTAATTCAGTTATCACCTGACAACGTTTTACTGAGCAAATGCTACATTTAAACAGTAAGGTTGAAGACACAATGGCAGAATCTAAATGAGGACATAGCCTAAAAATGTAATAAGAGAAAGTATGTACTCTTAAAGGGAATAACAATTTATGAAAGTGAAATTGTAACTGTAAATGTCACTTATTTTTTTTTCTTCAAAGGAAGGGATGAGATGAGAGCCATACCGAAGCTTTATGAAGACATGGCTTGGACTGAGCCCAGAGTGTTTCTGTCTGTCCCTAGGCCTGGGACTGGAAGCTCCTGGCCTCTGTAAACCTAATCTTCTGCAAGCCCTGACATTGAAAGCTTCAGCTTCCAGCCTTCATCTGATAACGCAGGGCTAGAATGTTTCAGCCTCTGAGACTTACTGCTGAACAAACTCACTCTTTCTAGCTTTTTCTGAACTCTGGCTGGCTGGTTCTACTCAGCTGGTTCTACTCCTCTCTTTCCACACTGACTGATCTAAATGGTCTTCTCTCGGCTTCTGACTGAATTGCTCTGCTTAGAAAGACTGCCTCTGAACCCCATGAACTGAACTGCTCCCAACTGGACCACTCTGCTCTGAACTGAGCACATCTGCATGCAATTGAAGTGCATACAACTGAACTGAATTTAATTGAACTGACTCTCTGTCCCTCACTTCTCTTTAAGCCACCTCTCTTTTTGTCTGTTCTCATGAGACTTGAGTATATCCTATCTCTGACTCATTCTGCCAAATTTTCCTCTGTTTCACTTTGTCTGTCCCTCAATCACTGTTTGGGACTAAAGGTAAACACTAAAGGCATATATCTGCATTACAGCCAGAAGCATTAAAGCTGTGCATTCCAGCCCAGGGGGATTAAAGGTCTGTGGCATGTCTGGATTCCAGCTGGACTTGTGATCCCTTGCTAGAGCAACCCTGTTGCTGGATTAAAATTTCATAAAATAGCAAAATAGCATTGCCTAAAATAGCAAAAATTGAGCCAGGCAGTGATGGCACACGCCTTTAATCCCAGCACTTCGGAGGCAGAGGCAGGTGGATCTCTGAGTTCAAGGCCAGCCTGATCTACAGAGTGAGTTCCAGGACAGCCAAGGTTACACAGAGAAACCCTGTCTCAAATAACCAAAACAAACAAACAAACAAACAAACAAGACTAAAAAGAGAATCCTTCAATAGGCCCTGTGGGTAATGGGCACGTGGAAAGACCTAGAAAGAGAGGGAAAGATGAGCTAGAGGCACCGACAAGGCTCTTAGTGGGAGTCATAGCTTACATCTGTTACCAAGCATGAGGAATACGCAAAATCCACATCTGACTGCAGAGAGCACAAAGAAAGAACTCAAGACACTTCATTAGATTTCAGCATTAGTTATATTCTGAGAAAATAATACTTCGGATACCTAGGATTAAGCAAAATACATTACAGTTAAGTTTCGCTGTTTATATTTTCCTCTTTAAAGAAAACACAGAGATTAGGACATTTGAAATTGCAAGGCAGTGGTGGTGAACGCCTTTAATCCCAGCACTCTGGAGGCAGAGGCACAGGCATTATCTCTGTGAGTTCAGGGCCAGCCTGGTCTATGCAGTGCATTTCAAGACAGCTAGAGCTATACAAAGAAAATCTGTTTTGAAAATCCAAAAAAAGTCTATCCAGAGAATGCCCTACCTGGGGATCCATCCCATAAACAACCACCAAACCCAGACACTATGGCAGATGC
>NC_034598.1:64729182-64738549 GCF_900095145.1 Mus pahari
CCCTCCCTCCCTCCCTTCTTTCTTTCTTTCTTTCTTTCTTTCTTTCTTTCTTTCTTTCTTTCTTTCTTTCTTTCTTTTTTTTTGAAACAGGGTCTCTTTACATAGACCTGGCTGTCCTGAAACTCTTTACGTAGACCCCAGCCAGAGAGCAGAGAGATCGGCCTGCCTCTTCCTCTCAAGTGCTGGGATTAAAAGTATGCACCACTATGTTTGTCTTTGCAATCTCTAAGTTTTGAGGCTATGAGAATCTTTTTTTTTAAAAAAGATTTATTTATTTACTTTATGTATACGAGTACACTGTAGCTGTCTTCAGACACACAGAAGAGGGCATCAGATCACATTGCAGATGGTTGTGAGCCACCATGTGGTTGCTGGGAATTGAATTCAGGACCTTTGGAAGAGCAGTTGGTGCTCTTAACCACTGAGCCATCTCTCCAGCCCCGAGAATCTTTACATTTAATACATGATTTAAAATTATTCTCCCTCAAACTTCGTTTCTTTTAGTAATGTCAACTTTAGATAATACCTGAAAGTGTGCTGTTTTTTAACGTGATATAGGGAAAATAATATCAAGACATTAGAAAATGTTAAGTAAGACCTGTTCTAAAGCCTTTAGTATAGAGGTCGCTGCTCTTTCTCAAGGAACTGTGGTGGAAAGCAACATCTAAATCTCTCTCTCTCTCTCTCTCTCTCTCTCTCTCTCTCTCTCTCTCTCTCTCTCTCTCTCTCTGTGTGTGTGTGTGTGCGTGTGTGTATCTGTGCATGTGTGTATCTGTATGTGTGATATGTGTGTGCTGTGTAAGTGTGTGTGTGATATGTGTGTGCTGTGTAAGTGTGTGTGTGTGTGTGTGTGTGTGTGTGTGTAGTGAAAAGCCTGTCAAACTGTGAATGATAGGAAGGGCCCCCTGCTGACAGAAGTTCAAAGGGGAAAGCTATGAAAGCAAACTGTCTCTTCTCTGTAGCTGTGGGGCCCTGGTGCAGCTGGTAACTAACTAAGGAATGGATGCGCAGAAAGTATTCTTCCCCACGGAACAGCTCGCCTGGGTATGTATACGTGGGAGGGCCACATGCTAACAGTCCAGATGGGGGTTGGGAAAATGAGTGGAACTTTGCCCAAGTGGCTTACCCAACACCCAGTGTCAACAGTCCAGGAATGTCTTATTGTTTTCTTTCATAAGCAAAGTGCAGAACAATTTAGAGAGTAAAAATGTAGAAATGGGTTTTTTTTTCTTTTCTTTTCTTTTTTTTTTTTTGCTTTTTATTTTTCTTAGGGTAGTTTTGTAGACAACTGGAAAAGAAGTAGTAAGGGAGGGACAATTTGGGGTTTGTCCCTAAATCTTATCTAACAAAAGCAGATTAAATGAGGCTGTGGAATGATTGATAATTATGCAGTCCCCTGTCGCTGGTCCCTCCACTCTGTTCTGTCTGAGTTTTGAGACACCTGCATTTATAAAACCAACAGGTGCTATGCTGGCAGTTTAGCCTATTTCGCCAGACGATTCTACCTTTATAACTTCTCCCTCCCCTTCCGGCCTACCGTGGAAGATCCTCCTTCCCCTTCCGGCCCACGGTGGGAGCTCAGTCCACTTCTGCTTCTCCTCTGTGTCCACACAGAACTGTCATAAGAGCTGGATCATGCAACCAAGCATCAGGGGGCCTTTGCTAAATCTTATTTTACTGGCAATATTTTGAGGGTTTTTTTTGGGTGGTTCCTTCTCTGTTATTGGAACTTGGTGTTTCCTGTATCTTTGTAAGTGGTTCAGGGAGCCTTCCTTCCTGAGGTTTCTGTGTTATGTTGTGTGCGTGCGTGCGTGTGTGTGTGTGTGTGTGTGTGTGTACACACATTGTTTAATGGTTTAGGTCAGCATTGTTTAACTTTTTGAGTTAGCTTCTCATGTAGCTGACGCTGGCTTTGATTTCAATCTGTAGTCAAGATTAGCTCTGAACTCCCAATCCTCCCCCCCCCCCTTCCTACAGGCTGAGGTTACAGGCACATAGCATACATTTGTACACTCCAACCCCCCCCCCCAGCAGAAATCTAGTCTTCTGTCCTACGTGGTAAAATGTGCTCGCCTTTAACGCTCTGCCTTTACACTCCAGTTCATGATAAATATCGTCCCAGAAACATCAAGTGCCCCGTGATGTTTATGAATTTCCCGCTCTCCAGGAGCCAGTGAGGATGGATATCCTAGCATCTTCTGAATCCAAGTCTGGCAAGATTATTGACTAGTAAATCAAGTCTGAATAAAGTCTGCATTTGACAGTAGCCGTGACATGGTCCCTCGCCTAACGATGGTCTTCACCACTCCCTTTATCCTCCTTTCAAACTGTTCCATGCGGAGTGGGAGGCAGCCTTTTGACTGGGCTTCCATTTGCTTTTTCTCATCCTCTACGAAGGAGACCCTGGCAAGAGGCCAGCTAGCAGAGGCGAGCAAGTGAGGCCACTTACTTTGATGCCCTCCTCCTCTCTCATCCCTACCTTGCTGCTGTGACACGCTCTCCCTCTCTCACCCCTACCTTTCACTGTGCTGGCTTATCCTGGCTGCCAGCCAAGATGGCCTCTCTTGTATGACTCGAGTTTTTGCCAAGCCAGTAGCAGCATCGGCTCTTGGACTTCTTGCTTCCTAGACTGCCTGAAAGCCAGGCGGGAAATTTTGATTATCCAGTCTCTCTGTTTTATAGCTTAAAAACAAAGAAAAAATTTAGAATAATTTTTCAGATTCAACGCTGTTTTCTTGATCTCTTTGTGGACCGTCGGTTAGATAATAAAACAGCAGGACTCCGCTGAGCTCCCACAGGATGACATATCTGCACTTAAGTCACACCCAACTATTAAACCCTGTGAGCCAGGTATCCGCTCTGGCCGTTATTCCTATTTTATAGATGATAAATTAAGAATAAATTGTTTGCCCAAGGTCACATAGCTATTAAATGTGAGTCTGATTCAAGATATCGGAAGTGGCTCGTATATAAGAGGCATTATTAATACCTTCTCTGACAGGGTGTAGGTTGAAGGGCCATGGATAGAGTTCAGTAGCACATGCTTAGCAAGTGTACAAGGCCAGTAACCTACACACAGACACATACAAAAGCACCAGCTATGGTGGCAGGCACCTATAATCTTAGCACTCAAGAGGCCAAGGCCAATAATGAACCCTTGACTCAAAAAAAAAAAAAAAAAAAAAATTCAAGAGATTTGGAGCTATACAGAAGAGAGTTTAAATATCTGCTTCTTATAAGCCAACTTATTTGTGGCAGGCCGATTCATCAGTACTCCAAACTTCGTTTTTTTCTCATTTGCATTTTGAAAATAATACCTCCCTCATGGGACTATTGTGTAGATTTAATGAGAAAAGCTGAGAGTACTTTACAGAAAACCCTGGTAACACAATATTATTTTTGGAACGAGGGACTGTTCTCAGCTGTCAGAACGAAATTACCTTTGACGTGACATTTGTGGGAGGAGAAATTAAAAGAGTCTGAACGTCTAAGGCGAACTGGACAAGTAATTTCTCTCTACTCCATAACCTTAAGAAAGTCTTAGTGTTTTGGTAACTAGGGACCACCCTGGTTTGACAGCCAGACATTTCAGCCACTCTAGAAAGGTACTGTGCAATAAAATTATCCACAATGATAAAAGTATCCTGTTTACACTGTCCAATAGAATAACACTGGAGAGCCACACAAAGATGTATTTCTCATGAGCTCCTGTGATGTTCAGAATATGAGCAGGGTGATATGTGTTATGAGGTGGGTGTGTGGACTGACAGCACCCAAAGTAGTCTATGACTTAAGTACGTGCCCATGGCTAGCAGGTCTCCTGGATATGGGGACTGAATCCAGTTCTGCAAAAGCGGCAAGTGCTCTTAACCACCGAGTCATCTCTCCAGTCTCTATGCTATTTATGTGTAGCTCTCTGGTATTTGAAATGGAACTACCATGGCCAAAGACCTGAAACTAATTCTAATTTTATTAATTGTACTTAATATAAATTTGGATGTTATGATTGGAGGACACACAACAGGCAGCAAAAAAAATAGCCCTAAATGAGCCAATCAATTAATTGCATCTGAATAAAAATCTTCAAGGCATTAGGATTTTAGTTCCTATTGCAAATTCTAGACATGAAATAAAATTGTTTCATATTTATTCTGAGCCGAACATTGGTTCAGCCTAGAAAATATCTACATGTCATCTGTTCTTGTCTGTCCTTGCAGATCAGTGTTTCGATATCTTTCTCTGTAATCTACAACACTCAGGAACATTTTTAAACTGCAGATGGGAATTAAGTCCGTGTTATAGAGTCACTTCATTTAATGAGCAGAATCAGTGTTCCCATGCCTTAAGAAACCGGAAGGACAACATTCTTCTATGCTGTTGGTGGTCCTCTGGGTTTTTATAGCAAAGTTATCTTAAGAAATAACAGATGTAGAGGCTGGAGATATGACGCAGTGGCTAAGAGCACTTGCAGCTTTGGTAGAACTGGATTCAGTTCCCATATCCAGGGGAACCCTCTGGCTATGGGCATGTACTAAGTCACAGATTACTTCGGGGTGCTGTCAGCCCACACACCCACCTCATAACACACATTGACCTGCTCATATTCTGAACATCAAAGGAGTCCATGAGAAATATGTCTTTGCCACAGACGATTATGGCATATTTGACAAATGTTTTGAGATCCATGAAGTATGTAGTGGGATTAAAAAATTACAAAGAGATTTTAAAAGTTGAGATACTCAAGCCATTACATTAGAGGTGAGGCTCTGCTATCCAGAAGGCCTATCAGAAGCAATGGCAAGTGGTCTTGCCTACAGAAAGAGGTGCCCAGGAAGGAGTCTATAAGTCCCGAGGTCCTGCACTTCCAGCATCATTCTTGCGTTTTGCTTCATCACACTTGGACCTCGGCAGGACCACCTAGGTTGCTTCTTTAAGGCCAGAAGGTTAAGCACATAGGCTCAGCATCCTCATAACTAATTTTGTCACTGTTACGAATCATAATGTAAATACCTGCTATGCAGGATATCTGATATGCGACCTAAAGAGGTCTTGACCCCACAGTTGGGAACCACTGCTCTAGAGAATCTCAGAAATGATCAAGTATAATTCACACAGGTTTCCAGGAAGGAGTAAAACCGTCCCATTTCATAGCTATGGGAAGTCAAGGTTCAGACAAAGTAAAATGCCCAGCTCAAAGCCTGCAACTGGTACAACAGAAGTTGAAACCCATATCTTCCTGACAGTGGCTTAAGCAATTGAACGCCAAAATACACATTAAATCACTTGATTGCTATAGCATATTCAGACAGTACATGATCTTCAAAGACATCCTCGCGGGAAAATGCTGCTTAAACTTTTAGGGAAAGTCCATAAAGTAATTCGTTTGGATAGTATTTGGATCTATAAAAATCACAGTTCTACTATTGCCTCTTGGGGTTGAGCACAAGGAAAACTGCCTCTTCTTGTGCATACTGTTAGCAGGTAGGACAAATGTCTGCAACCTGTAGGGTTTTCCTTGATCATTAGCTGCCAAGAAATTGCCAAATTTATTGCTTGGCTATTACAACAAACTTATCTCAAGTGCCTGGTGATACCATTTGTTTGTTCAACGGTGTGATTAAGGCTGAGTGTTGGACGCAGCAGAGCTCCTGAGGTGATTCAGAGGGAGACGTGGACAAGAATTCACTGTTGACAAGAGGTCTACGGGGTAAGTTAGTGGTGCTCTCTTGCTGGGTGGTAGTCCTGGCTTAATGTGCAAATTATAGATTTATTCAGCACTGGTAGTTCATTGTATATAATGTCATATAAGTACATGAGAAAACAGTGTAAAAATAAACAAGAGGTATAAATACCTCCTATATTTATCACAGGATACCTAATAATCTGACTGGATTTTCTTCTAGCAGAATTCTAATTTTTAAGAGTTCTTGTGGAAACATACAAATCAGTTTTAGTATAATGATAATGGGAATGATGTCATTGTTTTGGCATCGATATAATTCAGAGAAGACAAAGACGAATAGGTTCTAGCTTCCTGTTCAGAAGATTAACAAGTAAAAAGCATGCCTCTGTGAGATGGTTAGTTCTTACACTGGGAAGTACCACTAGGAAACAACCAAGAAAAACCAACACTTCCTGCCTCTGAAGGCTCTTGTCCATCTTCCCGGACAGAAGAATGAAAACCATTGTGGTAGTCCTAGCCTGCGAATCAGAATTGGCAGAAATAAGTCTGAAGACTTCATATTCAACGTTGAGTTTCCCTACAGTGACATAAATGGAAGTTGATTTTCCTATGGGTCGGAAATCAGCAGACACAGTCATTGGCTACTCACAAGAAGAAACTGGGCCACACAGGAGAGCCCTGTTTCCCTGAAGTTCAGATGCTGGCAATCTAAGCTTTCATCTCTTATCCTAATGGTTTGGGGTGGAGGAGTGAGACTTCTAGAAGATAATGAGGTAAGGTCACAGGGCAACAGCATTAGTGGCTTTAAAAGAAGCAGCCAGGGGCTGTGGAATACTTTCTTCTAGATATGGCAGGGCTGTCGCATTCCAGGACTCTCAAAAGCTGTGAATACTTATGTAAGATGTGTAATCAGGCCTGCTGGCAATAGTTTCTTGTGGGAGGAGGAAGGGGGAGAAGAGCTCATAAAGCATCTATCCTCCTGTAGATGTATAAGTCATTAAAGGCTGCTATGAGAGAGGGGGCCATCCCTCTCCAGTATCACCATGTGATCCATCATCCTATCACAATGCAGCAAGAAGACTTATTCAAGGTCTGAGCAAATGCTGAATCTGTCTTCTTGGACATCCTAGGCTCCACATTTATAAGTGAAATAAATCTTTTCTTTATACAGTACTTGGTCTTAGGGACTCTGTTAGAGCAACAGAAAACAGACTAAGCCTTTACTGCCCCTCCTTATGATCTGTAGCATATCAGAGGAGCTGTGTGTCAGTGTATCTTCATTGGTCTTTATTCCCAGTGTTCCTCTCATGTTCAGGAATGGAGAAGGAGTTGACACAAGAATCAAAGCAGCTTTGAAGTATGGCCTCCAGCAACCAAAGGTGGAATGGACCGACCCTTCTACTCAGTTACCAGGAGCCTCCTATGCCTATCCTTCGCTGTTAGATCTGTCAGCCTGAAATATCAGCAGAAGTGCATTTGATTTAGGAGGCATCTCCTTGGAAATAAAAGATGTGTGGAAAGCTCCTTCCCGATGCTGGAGATCAACTCCACCGAGACCACAGCAGTTTGGAAGTGTCGAGGCTGGAAGACTTTAGAAGATGGGTCACTGGGTATAGGACCCTGGGTAGGACAGTGCTGGAGCTGAGAGCACAGGTCTACACCAGAGGATGCGCCTTCGGAGCAGGGAATCCTGACATCACGCTGAACGCCTCTCTGGCTCTACCCCACAGAATGTAAAAATTCCCGAGAGCCTGGAAGTGTTTGTCAGCAGTAGCACAACATAGAACACAACTCAGGAATGCACGCACATGCACACACACACACACACACACACACACACACACACACACACACACACCTACCTCAGCATGTAGGGGAGACCAGTCCTATTACATGGACCCAGCAATCTGAAGTGTCTCAAGAGTTGGGAAAGATCTGACCGTGGTGGCGCACACCTTCAATCCCAGCACTTAGGAGGCTCAGAAGGGTCTCACAATCAGAGGCCAACCTCTACAGAGTGAGTTGTCAATCGATCAATCATTGATTGATCAATATGGAAACACTAATACTGACTGGTCCCCAGGGCCACCTCAACAGAGGCCCATGAGCCAGGGAAGAAGGATTTTTTGATTTTTTGGTTTGGTTTGGGTTTTGCTTGTTTGTTTGTTTTTATCCTTGCCCTTTAAGCACCTGTGAATTTTAGATGTTAAAAATGTCCCGTGCCTGTGAGATGTGACACTACTCTGTTTCCTAGGATCCGCTGAGGCTGCACTTGAACATGTCTCGGTGAACAGTAGAGTTAGGGAATCACACAATGTTGGAGTAGGAGAATTTATCCTGGTATCCTCCAGTATTGGATCATGGCCAGGTACAACTATGTAAAGCGATGATTCCAGGAAAGAATTGCGGAGAATGAATGAAAGATAAGATTTTATGGGAAGTTACCTGCGGCAGGATTTTCCCTGTCCAATCACATTAGGGCAGTGGGAGGCTCGTGATTGGACAGGAGAAGGGAGGCAGAGCAAGGAGTTGAGACAGAAAGAGAGAGCCAGAATGGAGGCCAACGTGGTGTTATCAAAAGGTTAGCATAATTGTGTTAAAGCTTAATCATTTTCCATTGATCTGAAACTATTGTATTGGCATCTTGTAAATTGTGTTATTATTGCTATGTAAATCCGATCGACTAGTTAAGCATTAAGAGTCTTGATTCTACTGGGTAATTAGGTGTCGAGGTGGCTAACCAGGGGTGCGTGTGGGGTTTCGTGAAAGCGAGAGGAACTCGGGGTCCCAGTCTGAGAGATGGCCGGGTGGGAGCCACGTGGCCTAGCCAGGCTGGCGAGTTGGCGGCTGAGAGACCGAGCAAGTGAGGTCACCTGGCACAGGGGCTGGTGGCTCTAGAGAGTTGCTGGTGGTGGTAAGGAGTGCGGGAGCATGGCCTGGCCCCGCTGAGAGTTGGCGGGCTCATGTTTGAATATTTCCCCGCAACAGGCACCTACCTTGGTCATGAAAGAAAACAAAACAAGAGCCATAGCAGCAGCTCTTGAGTCTTCAGCATAAAAAAACAGAAACAGAAAATCCTTGGGATCCACCGAGAGTTTATACTGCGCAGAGTACATAAGCCCTCAAACTTGTTTACTTAAATAAAAATCTTATTTAAAACATAAATTAAATGCAAATATTTATTTAAAATAGCAGAGAAGGAAGATTAAAACACGCCAGACCAGCTTAGGCTACTTAACTAAGTTCTTCTGCAAAGTGTTTTATATGGCATCCAGCCTTGTGTAGTGCTTTCTGGTCCAGAGAGGACCAGAAAGGTCCGCTCTTCTCTCTTCCTCTATTCCCTTCCTATCACTGAGCTCACCGGTACCGCGGCTCAGAGATAGGACTTCTTCCAGACATGCGGCACAGTTCACTCTATGTTAGGTAGAAGGGTTTAATAAGCTGGCCCTGATTCTAAATAATATCCATCCTAGTATTTTAATGGGAAAAGTGTTTAACACACAGTAAGTAGGCTTGCATCCAGCAACTCCTTGTTGAAACAATGAGTGTTCAGTTGCCAACAACCATGCGTTCTTTGGAATTGGATCCTTTTCTGTAAAGGCTCTGTGCTCATTACATGTTGAAGACATATTTAATACAGTTTTCTCCCTCCCTCCTTCCCTCCCTCCCTCCCTCCCTCCCTCC
>NC_034598.1:64740099-64742253 GCF_900095145.1 Mus pahari
TTGAGAAAACGCCTTACAGCTGGATCTCATGGAGGCATTTCCCCAACTAAAGCTCCTTTCTCTGTGATAACTCCAGCCTGTGTCAAGTTGACACAAAACTAGCCAGTACATCTGGGTTACGTAGCAAACTTGTGATGGCCATTCACGTTTGTCAACTTGACTATATCTAATTAACTAAAATCCAAAAATGGTGGACCACATCTGTGAGAGATTTTTGCTTAATTTGAAGTGGGAAGATCCACTTCTAAGTCAGATCTTTGAAGGAGGAAGACATACCTTTAATCCATAAACTCTGAGCTGGGAAAACCCACCTTTAACCTGGGTGACACCTTCTGCTGGAAACCTTTGTAAGGACACAGGAGAAGGAAGCCCTTGCTCTGCTTCCTCTCACCTTGCCAGCAAGTCTGTTCCTTCACTGGCATCACCGTCTACTTTCTCAGGATTCTGGCATCTACTGAAGAGCAGCTGAGACCCAGCCTCCCAGGCTAAACAAGTGCTGCATTCTTGGATCTTCTCTTCATAGGCAGCCATTGCTTGATGAGCTGGACCACAACCTGTAAGTCATTTTGATAAATCCCTTGTCTATATAGAGAGGGAAATTCATTCTGTAAGTTCTGTTACTCTACAGCAATAGTTCTTTTTTTTTTTTTAAAGATTTATTTATTTACTATATGTAAGTACACTGTAGCTGTCTTCAGACAGTCCAGAAGAGGTAGTCAGATCTTGTTAAGGATGGTTGTGAGCCACCATGTGGTTGCTGGGATTTGAAAGCTGCACCTTTGGAAGAGCAGTCGGGTGCTCTGGTGCTCTTACCCGCTGAGCCATCTCACCAGCCCCCTACAGCAATAGTTCTTAATGATCCATGGGTCATTTCACAGGGGCTGCACATCAGATATTTACATTATAATTCATAACAGTAGCAACATTGTAGCTATGAGGTAAGGCCAAGAATAATCTTACAGTTGGGGTCACCACAACATGAGGAACTGAATTAAAGGGTCGCAGCATTAGGAAGGTTGAGAACCACCGATCTAGAGAATCCTGACTAATACAAAGCTTAAGTAAAAGAGACCTGTTCTCAAAAAGCAAGCAAGTAAATAAAGAACAAAGTGTTCTGTTCTACTGAAAACGAAACAGATTGAAAGCGCCCCTCTCGGGATAAAGACACCCCTGTCTAAACTATGTAGCTTTGGACTCATGGGCGGGAATCTGAGACAGTGACTTCAAGGCTTTCCAGACCCAAGCTCCTCCCTGGAGGAGAGAAATGAACAGCGCTGGTAGATTTTTGTCCTTGTTGCTCCAGAGGAAGAGGAAGTGTGCATTAGTGACCCGGACAAGACACTGGGCAGAACAGGACAACAGATTGCTAAACTGAAAGGGCTTTCCACGAAGTGGCTTGAAAGTTAGCATTCGAAGTTCTGGTTTTCAGCACACGTGCCACCACCGGGGTACTTTCCTTTCTCCTCCTCCTCCTCCTCCTCCTTCTCCTCCGTGCCCACTTCTGCCTTCCCGCTGGTCCCCCAACTCCCTGTAATGTCCTCTCTGCTTTCATGCCACAGGAGTCCCATTGCCCTCCTCTTCCTCCTCCTCTTCCTCTGCCTTCAGATCCTTCCTCCTCTTTCATGATTCTGTTTCTCATTTCCTGACCTGTAACACATGCACACACACACACACACATGCACACATATACACATACACACACATGTACACACATATATACACACATATATACACACATGCACATATACACATACAGACACATATACACATATAAACACACATACAAACACACATGTACACACACACATACACACACACACACAAAACTTTAAATCCAGATTCCACAGATGAGAGGAAACCTGCCTTTTTGAGGCAGACTTATGAACCTGTCTTGGGGTAGAAAACAGGCAATTTAAAATTCTGTCTAACAGCAAAAAGGTTTCTAGCCATTGTTCTCAAAGTGTATCTTAGTTGCCGCTCTTCTCCTGAGGTTGATCAGCATCTCTTTGTGCATCTGTGGTGCAAGCTTCCACAGAGAAGCACCATTTAAAGGCTGTCTACAAGAAAAGGTCTCAGAAGCTCCTCCTCCTGCCCCGCTGCCCTCCTGGCCTCTCCTGCCCCCCTGCCCCCCTGCCCCCCTGCTCCCTGCCCCTC
>NC_034598.1:64742804-64746913 GCF_900095145.1 Mus pahari
TTCTCCCCCCTCCTCTTTTTTTTTCTTTTTGAGACAGGCTCTCACTATGTAGCCCTGGCTAACCTAGACCCTATGTAGATCAGCATAGCCTTAGACTCACAGAGATCTGCTTGCCTCTTCTGACAGCCATGCTCAGTTCTTATGAATTCTCGAGAGGCAGGTCCAGCCATTCTCACCATTACACGTGTCCTGCCCGTGTGCACATTTGGTTTCGCATTATGCCTGAACCAGAAAAATGTCTTTGTTGCCCTCACCAGCAACTCTCCCTACCCCTTCTTTATAAACTGACTTGAAAAAAAAAAAAAAAAAAAAAAAAAAAAAACCTCTGAAAAAAATTTCAATTTCTTCAAAGACCAACCAAGAAGCAAACAAAACATACAGACCAAACATATCATTTAAAAACAAATCTTGTCCTCATAAATATGGATACTAGGCCATTGGCAGCTAATTATGTTGGCATCAGCTCAAGAAACAAGTACAAAACTGTCTAAGATGTCCGCCTTCTCGTCTCCTGATACAGCCCTCATTGAATCTCCCCAAATCAGGCTTTCATCTTCCCTCCCAGGTTCTATTTTTGTCCCTTGCAAAGAATCATTTTGTTTAACAAGACACCACAAAACAAAGAAAAAGGAAGAGACATGGAGATGGACCCAGAGCTCAGGCACTAAGAGCACTTGTTGCTCTTGGAGAGGACTCAGGTCCAGTTCTCCGCACCCACATGACAGCGTACAATCAACAAAACTCCATTTCCAGGGGGATTCGGCACCCTTTCCTGGCCCCTGTGGGCCCTGCACACACATGGTGTGTCTTCGTGCATGCAGAGGCTTATGTGTAAAATAAAAATAAATTTTAAAATATTTCAAAAAAGATAGTACGTAAAGAGCAGGCAACCTGAAAACATAGGCACCAGGAATTGTAATTTCCAAAGTGATACGATGTAAGAAGGACTTTTTGAAGAGGGGTGCTGGCACCCAGTATGGAAAGGGGAGACTTCCATATTTAAGTAAAGCATATCCAGGAATCGAAAACATCACAATGGGGAGATTTGCATTTACAGCTGTTATTTAACAATGTATAAACCCAAGGAAAACCAGCAAAGCTAACATGATGCTGAATGAAACCAGGAGGAAACAATGAGGGTCCACAAGATGAAAGTCCACGGTGTCACTAAGCCACTTGGGGTGGAGACCGTTAGTTGGGCTTATGGCACAGTTGATTCAGCTGTTGTAATTACTTTCAACATTAAAGGAAGCAGAAATGAATAGATCAGTCGTGCCTCAGGCCAGTGTGCTAGCCACAGGAGTCTAAAAATAAATAAATGTCACTGTGGAGAGCTTTAGAAGAGGAAGCTATCTGCTAAAAAGAGGACACATTGGCCCTTTATGGTTTTCCAAAGTCATGACTGAGTGACGCAAGCTATTCAAACGTCTCAGAAACGAACCCCTTGCATTTTGATACCTCAGCAATATTGAAGTTTAGGTCTTGTTTTTTGTTTTTTTCTAAAAAGGGAATCCTAGCAAGCATCCAATTTAGTAGCATCCCAAACTGTTGGCTGCCCATCTACACAAAAGGTATCAGATTCCTGGAGGCGGAGAGCAGAGGCTTCCTCAAGGGGCCAGCTCAGAGACGTATGGCCTTTGAAACTAGTTGATAAACAGCTTCGCTTCGGTTCTTGGAAAGATTGAGGCCAAGTAGGAAACGGGAGTTGACCACCAGAGACAGACAGCAAAGGCTTTTAGAAACCACAGTGGGGTGGGGTGGAAACAGCTTCGGGGTGACTTGAAGGACAAGCATTTGCCCCTGAGGGTATTTTTAGATGCTTTCTATTTGTAACCACAAATACCAAATCTTCATTTCATGTTACTAACATGAACTTTCCTTTCAAAAAAACAAAACAAAACAAAACGAAACAAAACTTTATTTAGAGTTTAGAAATTGAATTAATGTGAAATGCTTATTGGTAGATAGGACAAAATGTCTGCAGTTCGCATGCGAATGCTCAGAGAAGCAACTGGCTTAGAGAAGATCTCTCTTAAGTTTTTGGTTTCCTCCACTCCTGCCCATGCATCCTTACTCTGTGATAGCTGGACCATGGCCTTCTGGGAAATTCTCTTCTCCATGTGACCTATCTCGCCATAGGAGCGCTGGGATTACAGATGTGCACCGCCACACCTGGTGTTTGTGTGTGGGAGTGGGGGATGGAACTCACGTCATCAGGTTGCATAGCAAGGTATGCGAGCCATTTGGCCAGCCTCATTCCCCCCCTCCACCCCCATGTTATGATGTAGTCAGAAAGCATCACCAGAATGCTACAACTGAGCTGTTTTGACCCTTCCAAAACTATGAGCCAAAACCATTTCATTTTGTAGACCCAAATATTTTATTTTAGCAACAAAAAATAGACTAGTATAGTGGCTTATACTGTTTATTCTCATGAGTACTAGCTATACAAATGGCAGTGTAGGCTGAACATTTTTTTTTTTTATGCTAGAGGGTCTCAAGTTGCGAGTAATGACACTTTGGGGGTCAAATGACTGTTTGATGGTTTGTATAGGACTGACTCAGGGAGTTGCACTATTAGGAAATGTAGCCTTGTTGGAATAGGTGTGTCACTGTGGGCATGGGCTTTAATACCATTATCCTAGCTGCCAGGAAGCCAATATCCTGCTAGCAGCCTTCAGACAAAGATGTAGAACTCTCAGCTCCTCCTGCACCATGCCTGCCTGGATGCTGCCATGTTCCCACCTTGATGATAATGGACTGAACCTCTGAACCTGTAAGCCAGTCCCCATGAAATGTTGTCCTTTATATGACTTGCCTTGGGGGACTGGAGAGATGGCTCAGCAGTTAAGAGCACCAACTGCTCTTCCAGTGGTCCTGAGTTCAATTCCCAGAAACCACATGGTGGCTCACAACCATCTGTAATGAGATCTGATGCACTCTTCTGGTGTGTCTGAAGACAGCTACAGTGTACTCACATACATAAAATAAATAAATTAATTTAAAAAAAAAAAAAAAGACTTGCCTCGGTCATGGTGTCTGTTCACAGCAGTAAAACCCTGACTAAGACAGACATGGATCACCTAAGACCAACAGAAACATCCGATATTTATTTACATTATGATTCATAACAGTAGCAAAACTACACTTATGAAGTAGCAATGAAAATAAGTTTATGGTTGGCTGTCATTACAACAGGGGGAACTGTATCAAAAGGTCACAGCATTAACAAAGTTGAGAAACACTGTCCTATGCAAATCATAAAATATAACTTTATGGTATAGGGGGAGGTGTTGCGGACAAAACTCAGGCCTCACACACCAGCCCCTGTCATAATAACCTTGGAAGGAACACACAGAGGTAGTTCTATAACATTAAAAATTTTGCTCAAAAAATGGGAAAAGGAGCCAGGAAACTGTTCTGTCTTGTATCAGCTCTGCCATCCTTAAGGGCTGTGACATATGTATACAGTCACACACTGGACAATGACTGAGCAACGACCACGTGTGAGTGATCTACAGTTTCCTGTCCTCAGAGGAGACAGTCGCTAATCAAATAGTCCCACTAACAGTATTTGTTTTCTTAGCAACGCATGTTTTTCCCCCAGTGCTAATGACCAAACCAGAGCTTCATGCAGGGCAGGCAGAGCTCTGCCACTGTTCCTTATCCCCCTCGCCTTGTTTGTCTACTTAGTTCATTAGTATTTCTTCTAAAACACAAGAGTTTTCTGTTATCTTCCAAATACGTTTTTTTATAAGCACTGTATCTCTACTTTGAAGTTATTAAAATGCACCGACTATTTCTCTCCCCCTCCCCCCTTCTTGCTCTGTGTTGAGAACTGGGAATTGTAATTCTTTCATTTCGGCATACTTGTAATGAACTCAACAAAATCATATGTTTTCTCTGCTACTTGACCAGTGCTCACCTTGCTGAAGGTCGTACTCAGCTTGCAGCAGGTCACATCTAATAATACTTCCTATGACTCTTTTTTTTTTTTTTTTTAAGGATTCATTTATTTATTATATGTAAGTACACTGTAGCTGTCTTCAGACACTCCAGAAGAGGGCATCAGGTCTTGTTACGGGTGGTTGTGAGCCACCATGTGGTTG
>NC_034598.1:64748008-64749449 GCF_900095145.1 Mus pahari
CCCCTGCCAACTGATTTTCTCCTTCCTTCCTTCCTTCCTTCCTTCCTTCCTTCCTTCCTTCCTTCCTTCCTTTCTTCCTTCCTTCCTTCCTTCCTTCCAACAAAAAAATCCACAAACATACCATGGAGAGAAGACAACATCTTCAACAAATGGCCATGGAAAACTTGGATGGACACACCTGTAGCGAAATTAAACTAATTCCTATCCTTCATTCTGCTCAAGCAACAACTAAAAAAATGGACCTTAATGTAAAGCCTTTGGAATGACTAGAAGAAAAACTGGGGAACCACACCAAGGTATAAACACAGGCAGAGTTTTTTTGTGTAGATTATTTATTACTCGAAGTTCAAGACACAGTTGCAACCGCTGACAACAGGGATGCAGTCGTCTGATTCAAAACTTTTGTCATACACAAGGGAAAATTAACAGCCTTAAGAGACAGTCTATAGAACGGGAGGACATCTTTGCCTACCACCACCTGACAAAGTGTTAATATCCAGAAAAGACAATTAGTTCAGCCACTGACCCAGAAGACAATGTTCCTGTTCCCCCTCTTGAACACATCCCCAAGGGAATCAAAGCCAGCATGCAGTAGAGGTTTAACACTATTCACGATAGCCAGGTTGTATAATTAGCCTAGGTGCCTGCCCATTAGTGGATCAATGGATGAAGACAATGTGGTATACATACCCAGAGAAGTTTAGCTCTCAGTCACAGAGAATGAAATTGCATCAGCTGCACAGACAGATAGATAGCACTGGAAACCATTATACTAAGCAAAATAGTCCAGTCTCAGAAGGACAGACCCGTATGCTTTCTATGACATAATTACAGAATCTTGTTCAAAACATGAAAAGAAAATAGTTCTTCAGAGCCCAAAGGAACAGAGGTCTAATCACGTTACGAATTACCTTTATCTAAGGTGGGTCTCCCTACCGCTCCTGATTTCTTCTGTCTCGGTCTTTTCATCGCTCTCCAAGGCTCCCAAGCGCTGGGTACAGTTACTGTTATAGCTCTTCTTTTACTAGGCTCATCCCGTACTTCCTGTAGTCACTGTTTTCTGATAATATCCTTAGGAATAGCCAGCAATTACTGCGGTCATTTGGCGCCCCTGCCCTACGGTCTGTCCGTGGCACACTTGGCCTTGTGCAAGTGGGCCTGCTGGATCAAACGCAGACACCTCAAGTATAAGGATTGCAGAGTCAAGCAAGAACCGGAAATACAGTGGGCTGTAAGAAACACACTCACTGGCCCGCTGAATGTACCAGAGAGACATCTGAAGGTCAGCACAGCCAGAATGCTGTGTCATCATGCTTGCTTTGGTACATTTCTCTCTCTCATTCTCTCTCTCTCTCTCTCTCTCTCTCTCTCTCTCTCTTTCTCTCTCTCTCTCTCATTCTCTCTCTCACACACACACACACACACACACACACACACATAC
>NC_034598.1:64749461-64761357 GCF_900095145.1 Mus pahari
TCTCTCTCTCTCTCTCTCTCTCTCTCTCTCTCACACACACACACACACACACACACACACACACACACACACACATACCCCTTACATCAACTGAGGCACGTTTCAGCCCAGGAGGCCATCTTCCGCAGTCTAGCCCCCCCTTCACGATCCCATCGAGCTGGAACTCAGAAATCCGCCTGCCTCTGCCTCCAAAGTACTGGGATTAAAGGGGTGCGCCACCACGCCCGGCTAACTGCTGGAAGTTTTCATTGCAGTGGTTAAAGTCCATTCTCTTTCCCCACTCCAACTTCCCCCTCAGTCACATTTCTCCTGCCTGGTTGGTTTCCTGCTAAACACACAGGCATCTCTCAGAGTTGAGGTGTCCTTACACACCCCTGGGAGTGTATGCAAAGTAGCTGTGCTTCAGTAGGGAGTCTCTCAAAATGCTCTGTCAGAAGTGTAGTGGCAGGGTGCACAGCCAGAGAGAGGTCTCTCAGACTAGGAAAGAGCCTCCACCCAAGCAGCTGCGACAGACTGACCGTGAAAAATCCCTCACGTGCTCCCTGGCTTAAACACTTGGACTGCAGCTGGTGGCACTGATCTGGGAAATTATGAGATTTTCTCGGCTTCCTAGGGAGAGCTAGCTGGCATATATAGGGTCATAAAGTGGGGGCTTAAGGTTTGTAAGCCAGTTATACTTCCAGCTAAGCATTTTGTTTCCTGATCAATGGCATGTGACAAGCAGCCTCTACATATTGTCACTGCCATGTGCTCCTGACACCACAGCTGTAAAATACAATGACCTCCATTCCCCCAAAGACTATGAAGGACTGTATCCCATGGACAATGGGCTGGATAATTCTGACCGGCTTTAGATTTTACTTTCAGGTAATATATTGAGCCAAACTGACAGGAAGTAGGCAGAATGGGAGGAATGTTCTAGAAGCAAGAATGAGTTAAGTTGCTAATTTTCTATAGAAAGTGATAAGCAAAAGCCATTGTGTTATAAGGTGGCCCTCAAGTGGTATACAGGCAAAGTGTATGGTAAAAATCAGGGAAGTATGTCAGGACACTTACCAATAAAAATAATGCTAGTCACCTGGGTTTTGGGATATTGATTACCATTCAAAATTATTTTCTTGTTACTATCTCCTATTAAGATGAACAGTGTTGCTGGGTGTGGTGGCTCACACCTTTAATCCTAGTACTCAGGAGGCAGAGGCAGGTGGATTTCTGAGTTCGAGGCCAGCCTGATCTACAAAGTGAGTTCCAGGACAGCCAGGGCTACACAGAGAAACCCTGTCTCAAGAAAAAAAAAAAAAAAAGATGAAGTGTTTTGTTTATTGTAAATTATTTTCACTATGCATTATTAATATACATTGTTGAAAAAGAGCAGATCACTGAAACAACCTAGACACATGGTATCTTAGGGTTTTACTGCAAAGAGCAGATGCCATGACCTAGGCAACTCTTATAAGGACAACATTTCATTGGGGCTGGCTTACAGGTTCAGAGGTTCAGTCCATTATCATCAAGGTGGGAGCATGGCAGCATCCAGGTAGGCATGGTGCAGGAGGAGCTGAGAGTTCTATATCTTCATCTTCAGGCTGCTAGCAGAATACTGGCTTCCAGGCAGCTAGGACTAGGGTTTTAAAGTTCATGCCCACAGTGACATACCGACTCCAACAAGGCCACACCTTCAAATAGTGCTGCTCCCTGGCCCATGCTTATACAAACTATGGCACATGGGAAAATGTTCCTAGAAAATAAAGCACGCTGCACACCAGAGTCCTTTGTTAACAATAATCGACTCCCTTTAGGGACTCAGCACTTCAGGTTGAGATGCTCTTTCTCCAAGGAGAGTGTCCCCGCGCAAATTTCTAATGACATAGTTTCTGTACCTACCACAAATATTTAGCTTTTTAATTTTTATTCTCTGAGTGAAGTTTTTGGATTACATTATACACATCATTTTAGTTTAAATTGAATGTGTTTGTGTGCCTAAACACACTGAGATCAACTTGTGTAGTGGGTGGGATGAGGGGCTGTACTGACCTGGCGTTTGATCGGCTGTTAAAGATGCATTGTGCCAGACACAGTGCTGTGTAGTAGGATGAGGGAAAACTGACAGAGACAGAGATGCAAGGATGAGTGAACTATAGCTACTGCTGGGTAGGGCTCTCACTAAATAGCAGAGCGCTTAACAGACATGCACTAGGCTAGGTTCTGCACACAGCTCTAAAGAAGAAAGATCCTGTCGTTGCTTCCAGAAGTGCACATTCTACCGTGACTCATGATATAGGGGGAGAGGCACACGGATGCGGTACTGTGGGAAGAAAAAAGTGAAAGTTAACCAAGGGACAGGAAGACTAATCACATATCCTTAGAACTGAACTAAATTCTCAAGGATAAATGTACTGAGAAAAAGAAGAGTCTTTGGGGTCAAAATGGGCCATTGAAGCTTGGTCGAGCATCTTGTGTTTGTGTAAAAAAAGATGTTAAGTGGAAAGTACGAAGCAGGGAATTAGGAGGAAGAATAGTGTAGAGTGGGCCTCAGTCGTGAAAGACTCCATGGGAAGGGTTTTAAGCAGAGCACAGCATATCGCACTTATAAACCAAATGTATTTGGTTCTTTGAACACAGGGAAACTTAATTTGCACATATCCCCTTAAGTAAATGAATCCATGAAGAGCTTGAGAACTTTCGACTCTGTGTCATAGACTTATGAGTCTTCTTGGATGGGGTTCACAGTTATGTCAGTAATGACCTGAAGCGTAATTGAGACTATCAGTAATGCCAATGACAAGCGGCCTGGCTAGAATTCCAGAATGAGTAAACGGTATCATTTAATATGAGTCTCCTTTAACTGCGGCACAGGCACTAAACACATCTACCTCAAACCAACCTTACAGCACTAAAAATGTGTACCGCACAGTTCCTGGCCACCATCTAAAGATCCCTGCGGTTTTTCCATTCATAGCATTAACCCTGAAAGAAACACTGAACTGTGTGTAGTTCATAAATTCTACCCACAGAACCATGCAGCCATATTTCCTACAGAGTCGTTTTAGGGTTTCGTTGCTGTGAAGAGACACCATGACCGAGGAGACGTTGACAATGTAATACATTTAATTAGGGCTGGCTTACAGTTTCAGAGGTTCAGTCAGAAGTATCAGCATGGCAGAAAGCATGGCAGCATGCAGGCCAATTCTACATCTTGATCCAAAGGCAGCCATGAGGAGGAGACTCTCTTCTGCAGCCATCCAGGAAGAGGGTCTCTTCCACAGTAGGCATCCCATAGTGATGAGGGCCACACCCACTCCAACAAGGCCACACCCACTCCAACAAGGCCACACCTCCTAACATTGCCATTTCCTATGGGACAAGCATATTCAAACTACCACCATACTCAATAAAATTCTTTCCCCAAAAAAAAGGAAAAAAAAATTCTTTCCCCAATTTTACATTAAAGAAAGTTATCATAATATTAGACTTAATTTTAAAATAGTTTCCCTTACGCAAAGAAAATTAGTCATTTTAGAATTTAAAAATAAGTTTCTATTATGATCTATCATATAGGTTAAAAATAAAGTGGTGACATTAGTCAGTACTGAAATAATTGTCTAGGCTTAGTTCTGGTTTCTTGACTAATTTAAGTAAATGCTTTTTAATCTGAAGAAACTGTACCTTTGGAGGTGGTTTGAAAAGAATTGCTCTATTTATAGCTATATCAGCCCAGAAATGGCAGTACTACAAGGATTCTCATCCGGCAGTATCACTCTCAAAATGCAGATAATTCAATAATTTATATATTTTTCTTCTACTCAAAGTCTTGCCTTTAGGGAGCCTACCCTGCTTCCTTCTTTGCCTTGACTGTGATTCATGCTGATTTCTGTGGCAAGGGTTTTAATTTTTTTAATGTAGAATAAATTTTATTTATTTATTTATTTATTTAAGTACACTGTAGCTGTCTTCAGACACTCCAGAAGAGGACATCAGATCTTGTTACGGATGGTTATGAGCCACCATGTGGTTGCTGGAATTTGAACTCTGGACCTTCGGAAGAGCAGTCGGGTGCTCTTACCCACTGAGCCATCTCACCAGCCCAATGTAGAATAAATTTAATCCAGAAGGCAGGTTACCAGTTTGTCCCAAGAAAAGTTTCAAAGTGAAACAAAGTAGCAGAGTTCATTGTTGCTCCTTGGAAACAGAGGACATCTCCATGGATACCATTTTTATTGTTTTGCTCTTCTGCTGAGACCTTCCCAGAGTGGCTTTTCAGTGCTGCCATCTCTCCACACACGCACGTGGGTACCACAGTGACTGCAGATGTCAGTAGAAAAGAGGGCAGGCCCTACCCTCACCTCATGATGTCAAGCTCACTCTTACCTGCTGTGATGTTCAGTAGCACTCTTTCCAACCTAATGGAGCTCCTATCAACTCTCAATTCTTACTCCCCTTTGATTCGGACGCCACCAAATGTACAAAAAGGATGGGCTCCCACACCAACTAATCCAACTCTAGGTCTCCTATAATGGTATTCAGTTCTGATACCAAGGAGGTAGATAACACAGTAACTAGGGAAAACTATAGCTGTGTCCCCTGAGAGTCAGAAAGCATCTTTGTGGTTAAACACACTTGAAGCTGCATTTAGTGCATTGGAAACCAAGGCACCGGGGCATTCTCCCACACATGTGTATTAATGAAGGGCCTGTATCCTCAGAAGACTGGATGACATTATACCATGTGCATTGTTATTCAACAGACTTCCACTTTTACGGAGACTGTGGAGAGAAATACCTAAAGGGGAGGTAGTGTTCACCATGATTTGGGATAGGAGAAAATGGTTATTTTATCTCATAAATATGCTATCTAACTCATAAATATTCATACTGTTTTTATTTAAATTTTGCAACTAGGGGCCTGGGGAGAGGGCTCAGCAGTTAAGAGCTCTTGGTGCTCTTCTAGAGGGTCTGAGTTCGGCTCCCAGAAGTAGGGCAGCTCACAACTGCCTGTCACTTCACTTCAGGGTGATCCAGTGCTTGTCTTTGATCTTCTTTGAAGTGCATGCATACACACACACACACACACACACACACACACACAAATAAATAAATAAAATGCACAACACAGACCTACTAGGCTGCTTTTTGCCTTGAGGCAACCCACTCCAAACTGTCATCTTTAGAATATGTGCTCTGCTTATAAACTTCTATTCCAACTGTCTGTTTCTTTTGTCTGATTCTTTCCTTCAAGAAGATAAGAAATTAGAGAACCCCAAGAGTAATACCACCTCTCTGAGGACAGCCCAGACCTCACAATTTTGACCCAACAAAATTGCCCCCCACTTTAGACATATCTGAGTTATCACCTCTGTTTCCAACCCACCAGCAGTAACCTAAAAGTTCCATGGCCTTCCCTTCCATTTTCATAACTATAATGGCTCACGGAAGTCACAAAATCAAGGCTACGTATTTCCAGTTTATTATTTAAAATATATATTTTGCTGGGCAGTGGTGGCAAACACCTTTAATACCTGTACTCAGGAGGCAGAGGCAGGTAGATCTCTGAGTTAGAGGCCAACCTGGTCTACAGAGGCAATTCCAGGACAATCAGGGCTACATAGAGAAACAGTGTCTCTAAAAACCAAAAATAAATGAATGAATGAAAGAATAGAATAGAATAGAATAGACCATTTAGGAACAGACAGATATAAGTTTTGGGACAAGAACCTAAAACTTCCATGGGCCTCTCCAGATATAAATGTCATGGCAAAAGAAAAGAAATTCTAAAAAGAGACATTGCGCCTCTCCCTTGGCTGTCAGATAACTGAATCAACGGAGGTCAAGAAATTGGAATTTCCTTAGAGCACCCATGCTACAAGAAGGTAAATGTTGGTGCCTTAGCACCAGCTATAGGGGGATCTTGTCTCTTCAGGACAGACTTCCCTGGGCCAGTGGGCTCAGGAGGCTGGAAAGGGTGCTCACCCAAAACATAACATGAGCTCAATCTCTTGAACATATGTAAAGACGGAAGGGGAGAGATGACTTTAAAGTTCTCTGACCTCCACATATGAGCTGTGGCATGTGTGAGCCCAGGCAGACACACCATATGTATGCGCGATAGTAAGAATTAAGAAGTAAATGACCAGGACTCTTGAGGGCTCACTGAGATCAGAGCACCTGCAGGGGTCTGACTTGGGTCCTCTTCATCTAAGTTATGACTGAGGATCTTGGGGGGATCCTGGGAGTAGTGAGGAGCATCGTTGGCTCTTTCACCTACTTGGGGGACCCTTTTCCTCAAACCAGCCTTGATATGATGGTATAATGCATGATCTTATTGTAGCTTGCTATGTAGTGTTTGGTTGATGTCCCTGAGAGGCCTACTCTTTTCTGAGGGGAGGTGGAGGTGAATCTGGGGGAGCGGGAAGGTGGGAGAAAGAGACCTGAGGAAGTCTCTACCTTCCAGGTCCTGATACAAGGTTCAGGTTTAAACAGAAGGCAAGAAATATCCAGAATTAGAGAGTCTTGGTCAGGGTGGTTCCTAGATCCTGTGGCTTCACTCTGTTCTATAAGGTCAGCACTGTGTGGACTCTACTCCCTTTAAAAACACCTTTTCTTTTCTTTTTTCTTATTATCTATTTATTTTAAAATATTTTTTATTCTTCTCTCCTATATCATATCCCACCACACAGACAGGCGGTCCTTCCTGAACCTCCGTGTGTTCAGCACATTGGAAGTGCTCTGGGTCTGTGAAGGTCAGATGATAATTTGGGAGAACTGAGTCTCTCTTCTACATGGGTTCCAGGGACTGGACTCAGGGTGCCAACCTTGGCTGCTGGCATCCTTGCATACTCACTACCTCACTGGCACCTCAAGTTATTTTTATGGAGGCCATATAAAATACATATCTCACAGTGTCTAGAAAAGGTATGGAAGCCATAAGCTCATTTTTAAGGCCCTTCCTGATTTAGTTCCATTTCCTCTTGCTGTAATAAAATACTATAACAAAAGCGACTTAGGGGAAAAGGGGCTTATTTTAGTTGTTTTTTTTTTTTTATGCAAGGTTTTGCTTTGTTTGACAGCAGTTATGGGTTGAGGGGGCACACAGGTCTGACCCCCCTGTTCCGTTTGACCATGTGAGGAGACCCACGGCAGTGCTGGTGGTCCTAGGGGACCAGCCAGAACTCAGCCAGAACCACTGGCTTCGAGGCTTTGTGTTCATCTCGCCTTCAGCCCCTTCTCGGTAGACTTCCCAATGTCCTTCCCCCGGAGCTTGAGGCCCATGGCTCTCTCAATTTTGCCCAAAACCTGGTTATTCGGAATGGCCTGTCCACTTTCATAGTCTGCGATGACTTGCGGCTTCTCATTGATTTTCATGGCCAGGTCCTTCTGTGTCAGGCCTTTGCTCTGCCGGCCCCGCTGGATCACTTTGCCCACCTCCAGGGTCACTTTGTAGGGGTGCAGCTCCTCTGTCTCCCGGCTAGCTTGGCTGTGTTTTTTGTGATGGAATGCTGCTTGTTCTGGCCAGCAGCCCATTTCTTGGATGTCTCCACATCTCCTCATCTCTGAGCTGCTAAAATGGCCTGCTTAGACTTGGCCTGTGCGGCTATGGGGCCCTTCTTGTGCAGCACCGTCACCGTCACCGTGTCCCAGTCACTCTCGGCCATGGCGCGGTGGGGGCTGAGGTCAGTCCGGCGGCTCTGACAGCTGCTGCAACACGACGTCCCTTCGTCTCCTCCCCGCTTCCGGCGCCAGAGCTTATTTTAGCTTTTAATTCCAGATTATGCTCCATCATTGCAGGGATGTCAAGGCAGCTAGAACTTGAAGCAGCAGGTCATGGCACATCCACAATCAAGAGCCGAGCAAGTGTGTGCATGCACACTAATATTCAGTGTGCTCTCTCCACTCTAATACAACCCAGGATGCCCTGCTAAGAGAATAACGCTACCCATAGTAGGTGGGTCTTTCCATTTCAATTAAAGATAACTAAGGTGCTCCCCCCCACACACACACATACACATGGCCACAGGTCACCCTAATCTATTCACTCCCTCCCTGAGACCTTTTTCCCAGAGGATTCTAGATTATGTCAAGTTGACAATTCAAACTAACCATCAATGGTGATTTGAATATGATTGGCCCATGGGAAGTGGCACTACTAGGAGGTGTGGCCTTGTTGGAGGGGACTTTGAGGTCTCCTATATTCAAGTTCCACCCAGTGTGGAATTCACTCTTGGCTGCCTTAGGATCAAGATGTAGAACTCTCGGCTCCTCCAGCACCATGTCTGCCAGCAGTACTGACTTGCTTCCTGAAGTGATGATAACAGACTGAACTTCTGAAACTGAAAGCCAGCCCTAATTAAATGTTGTGCTTCACAAGAGTCACTGTGATCATGGTGTCTCTTCACAACGAAGTAACCCTAAGACACCATTACACTCTCAATACTGAAGTGACTATAAATAAGAACCACACAACGGCAATTCATAACCTCAAAGGATATTTGGACAGACAGTTCAACTCTGGAAACTCTAGTAATGTTTATTCTTTATCCTGTTGTCTTAGTAACTCTTCTATTACTGAAAAGAGACACCATGACCAAGGGCAACTTCTAAAAAGAAGCACTTAATTGGGGGTCTTGCTTACAGTTTCAGAGGGTGAGTTCATGACTATCATGGCAGGAAGCATGGCAGCAAGCAGGCAGGTGTGTAGCCGGAGCAGTAGCTGAGAGCTTATATCCTGATGAGCAGGCAGCAGGCAGAAAGCTATGGAGACAGCCTGGTGTGAGTCAGCAACACACCTCCTAAGTCTTCCTAAACAAATCCACCAACTGGGAAACAGATTCAAATTTATGAAGGCCATTCTCATTCAAACTACCACACATATAAATCCTGCAACGTCATATGACAATTACAACATCTTAGATAACAAAACAAAGAAACACAATAAAAGGAAAATAGATAAATGTTCCCCACGTAAAACTGTTTCAGACCAGATACCAACGTAGTCTTCCTTGGGAGATATTAAAGGCATTTGTGCTAAACTCCAGATCTTTCTGTTGTT
The DNA here is from genome assembly GCF_900095145.1 of Mus pahari. Lineage (NCBI taxonomy): Eukaryota > Metazoa > Chordata > Mammalia > Rodentia > Muridae > Mus > Mus pahari. The sequence goes on from NC_034598.1 coordinate 64,758,504, forward strand.
GTTTAATATTATGACAGACAGTCTAGAGATAGTCCTAGCTGCTTATGAAAATTGATTAGAGTGCAGGAGAGATCTCAAATCAATGTTAGAAACATGGTCTGTTCTTTCAATGCTACTGGAACAACTAGTCTCAAAGCAAACGAACAACAGCGACAATAAAAAACTCATTGGATGCATGGTTAATATTGTTCACAAGATAAAAATCTAGACAGTGGTTCCCAACCTGTGGGTCACGACCCATTTGGGGGGGGTCAAACAATCCTTTCACAGGGGTTACATATCAGATATCATGTGTTTCAGATATTTACATTATGATTCATAACGGTAGCAAAATTATAGCTGCAATGTGTTAATGAAAATAATTTATGGTCGGGGGTCACCACAGCGTGAGGAACTGTATGAAAGACTCACAGCATTGGGAAGGTGAGAACCACTGAGAGACAGACCTCTATTGATCGTGAGGGATCATCTAGATTCAACTTATTCATGTGGGAAGACCCGCTCTAAGTGTGGACTGTTTCATTCCAGGAGCTGAGGTCTTAGGCTGGGGTAAAAACAAGAAAGAAAAAGCCGAGTGCAATTACTCAAGTCTGACTCTGGACTACGGATGCAGTGTGGCCAGTTGACCCAAGCTACTGCTTCTGTCATTTTTCCACCTTGATGGACTGTGTATCCTTAAACAGGGAGACAAAATAAACCCCTTTCTCTGTTAGGTTGTTTTTAATCAAGGTTATTTTAAATAAAGCAACAAGAAAACTAACTAAAACATGCAGCTAATACTTTCAAATATGAAGACATCTGACAGCTAGAGCAGATGTTTAAGGTCTGGGAAATTATATAATTAGGATAAAGCTGTAAAGGTTCTAGATGATCACAGTGAGACACATATGTTTAAGGTTTGTGTGTGTGTGTGTAAAATTATACATGCTATGGATAATTTTGGACAGAGAAAGAACTTTCTGTCTAAAAACTTACAGAATATTTAACTGACAATTCAGGGTAAAGCTCCTAAAAACTATGGCATTCTGTATTACCTACTTTTGTATTGCCATGAATAAGCACCCGACCCCCCCCCCCAAAAAAAAAAAAAAGAAAAATCAAGAGAAAAAATTTTTACTTTGGTTCACAGTCTCAGAAGGTTCAGTCCATAGTTTCTTGGCCACATGCATTCAACACATCATCATGGCTGCAGAAGCATGTGACATAGGATTGCTATTCACAGGTAGACCTGTGTGGGGCCATGAAAGGCAGCCTGTTTTGGTTGAATGAGGTTTGCTCCCGGTGACCCAGTAGAGACCCAGTAAGAAACTCTACAAGGGATGGAACAGTGAGCCACGTTCCCAGAGACAGGTGTCTGACACCACAGAGCCCCCAGCTCCATAGTTCTGTGACTATAAGTCACGCAGACAATGTCCCAAACTCCTGGCATTCTAGCTAGACCCCACTCCCACAGTTACCTGAAAATAGCCAGGTAAGCTCCTCCCCAGTTACCTAGCAACAGCAAGGTAGCCCTGCCCACTATAAAGGGGGCTGCTTGCCCCCTCCTCTCTCTATTAAGTTCTCACCTTTCTTATTCTCATCTCTAGCTCTCCTTTTCCATCCTCCCTTCCCCCTTCTCTCCACATGGCCATGGCCAGCCTCTCTCTCTCTTTCTACCTTCTGTCTTTCTCCCTGCCTTTCTACAATAAAGCTCTAAAACCATAGACTGTCTCTGCTCATCAAGGCCCACCATACTTGAGCAATGGGATAGGCTTTCCCCTGCGCTCCACGGACCAGACCAAGGACTCTCACCCACGTGGGAACCACCCAGCACCTCCCACCCCCGCCCTCTCCTCCCTTCGGCCCAGGGGCCTCCATTTTGTTCTCAGCTCTTCCGCAGTATCCAGTGGTATCTGGGATGCCCAAGACTGAGAACCTGTTATCTCTGGCCTCCGTGAGGCCCAGAGACCTAAGACTGCCCCTTGCCCACCCCCCTTGCCCACCCCCTGTGGGCTGGGTCTGTAGCTTCCCACAGCCAGACACCCACCCGAGGCTACATGGAAAGCATGCTTCAGTCTTCCTTGTCTGCCCGCCCAGAAGACTAGAACTCTGGGGAGAGGCGGGTTTTCTCCCACTCCCTTTATTCCCCCATGCCCACTGCCCACAGACCCGGGAGCAGAGACTGAGCCAGGAAGCTACCAGGGATATTTTACTGCCAAGGACAGACACTCCACATGATCTGTTTCCTTCAGCAGGGCACACCTTCCAAGGTTTCCAAAATAGTACAACCAGCCTGGAACCAAATATTTAAAGCATGAGCCTTTGGGGGGGACATTTCAGATGAAACCATAACAAGTGTGAAAAGTGATTCACTAAGTTTGAACCTGACTAATCTCCGTGAAATAACGGAAGAGATCCCAAGAGGTTATGGGGCCCTATCCTGCAAAACAAAATCCAATGAGCCACATGTCTAAGATCAATACCCTCATACAGTCCAGTCCCCAACTCAGGGCAGAATCAGAGCCAGCCTGGTGCTACCAAGAGGATTAAGACAAAAGTAAGATTGTGTAACTTCTCCATCTAGGTCAGTAGAAGAAGGCATTGCATCTATCCAGCTCGAGGCAAAGCCAGCCACTAAGCTCCAGGGCCACTCAGCAATCCTCCGGAGAAGTTAGTCGAAGAGGAGCCAGTCATGTTAGCGAGTCAGTTTGACGTTGTATTAGTCAGGGTTTTACTGCTGTGAACAGACACCATGACCAAGGCAAGTCATATAAAAATGACATTTAATTGGGGCTGGCTTACAGGTTCAGAGGTTCAGTCCATTATCATCAAGGCAGGAGCATGGCAGCATCCAGGCAGGCATGGTGCAGGAGGA
>NC_034598.1:64764027-64766437 GCF_900095145.1 Mus pahari
CCAACCAGGTCACACCTATTCCAACCAGGCCACACCTCCAGATGGTGCCACTCCCTGGGCCAAGAATATACAAACCATTACAGACGTCAACAAAGCCTTCTGATGCCTATAGCCCCAGCCGTCGGGACCTGACCACAAACTCAGGAACTTCAAGCCAGGGTTTCCTGCTAAGCTAAGACCTGGGGGTTAGAGAGATGATAGATGGTTATTGATGTTCCAGCCCAGTGAGTTTAGGAATGATTTCTTACATTGCAAGAGATCGATAATATAGAGACGCCTTTGAAGAGGGCACTAAATTTATATAGTGCCAATGAGATTCACCCGAGTACCAAGGAAATGGTGCCTCTGTGCTATTTACAAATCCTGGGGCAGAGAAAAGAACCGATTCTATGGAAGGGACATAACCTTCATATCAAAGGCAGACTAACTACTCAGACAATAAGCATAACAGAGAGACAGAAAGGCAGAGAGGTGACCAATCCAGCACTTAGATGATAACAGAGAGATAGAAAGGCAGAGAGGTGACCAATCCAGTACTTAGACGTCTTAGGTATGATTCTATTCATACAGGCCTTCTAGTTAAAATATTTATAAATTTGATCCAATGGTACATAAAAACACAAAACATGATTACATAGATTTTGTTTGAATTTGTTTGTCGCTAGAAAAATTAACCATTATAATCTATTACATTAGCATGTCCATATAGGAAACTTTGATTGCCTCAGTGGAGGCTCTGAAACCACTTGATACTGGGCCACCGAGATGACTCAGCAGGTTTTGTTCTTTAAGCACAGAAGGGTGGCAGGAGAGTATCTGGCGTGGAGCGTTAGATGTGACACAAAGTCCTGAAACATTCATTTACCCTAAACCGAAAACCAAAGGATGTGTGGTTTCCAGAACAACAATTAATGTCAGTCTGCAGGAACTACCAGACAACAGACAAATACAAACTACCAGTCTAGCTTGGAAGCTCTCCCCAGGAGGAGGGACAAAAACTAGGAGTTCACAATCATCTCTGGCTGTATGGTGAATTCTAGGCAGGGTTTGAATTCCTTGCCCAAATGAGACCATCTCTCTCAAAATCAAAACACAGAAATCATCATCTCCATTGTTGTGGTCTGAATGTGAAATGTCCCCTATGGTTCCCGTGTTTGCAGACTTGATCAATCCCTAGCTGGTAGTGATGTTTGGGAGGGATGAACCTTTAGGAAGTGGGTCACTGGGGGAAGTGGGTCACTGGAGGAAGTGGGTCACTGGGGGAAGTGGGTCACTGGGGGAAGGTCTTAAGGCTTTATAACCTGGTCCCACTTCCTCTTCGCTTTTTTTTTCATTAGTATGTGGTCACACCTGCCTTCTTACCTGCTACCATGTCTCCCCTCACAGGATGGACTGTATTCCTTTGAAACTGTAAGCCAAAACAAGTCCTTTCTGAAGGATATGCAGGCCGTGAGCATTAGCTACCTGTCTGGTTGCTGTGATAAAATACTCTAACAGAAGCTTCACAGTTCATGGAGAAGATATGGCACGTGGTGGCAGGAGCGAGATGTGGCAAGTCACATCTGTGGTAGAGAGCAATGAATGATGGTACTCAGTTATTCTCCCCTGTTTATCCAGTCTGGCATTTAGGGTATGTCTTTATGCCTCAGTTTACCTGATTTAATAATCCCTCACAGATAGACCGGAGACTTATCTCTATGTGTTTCTAGCTCTCGCCAAGTCGATAAAGGGTTAACCTTCACACAGCGGGATGAGGTATATGTGGCTATACATGATGTTTAAACAGTTTTCTCCCCATGATTCTGAGCTCCCCCACACAGGCCAAGAAGTCCCAGATTTCGGGAACTGTAAAATCGCATTTACAGAAGCATCACACTCCAGGAAAGAAATAATAGGCTGATTTATAAAGCCTATATTCGATGGAGAGGAGACTTATTTCTCGTGTTTCATACTTGGAGGTAGGAGATCCTGGTTCATTCTTAATTTCCATTGTCTTCACAGAGGGTGGTGGCCAAATGAGCTCTTTCTTTTCTTGATAACTAGAAAAAAATAACTTGAAAATAGAAAGATATGGAATGTAGGTGCTCATATCTCCAAGTCAACAATGTAATATAATTCTTTTCAAGGGCTACTGTAGGGGCTGGAGAGATTGCCCAATGGTCAGGGGCACCAGCTGGTCTTTTAGAGAGCCAGGTTCAGTTGCCAGCATCTAAAAGACAGCTCAAAACCATTTGTAACTCCATCTAACATGGATCTGACACCCTCTTCTGACCTCTGTGGGCACTGTGTGTAAGTGGTATACAAACATACATGCAGACAAAATGCCCCTCCATGTATATGTGTGTGTATGTGTGTGTGTGTGTGTGTGTATATATATATATATATATATATATATATATATATATATATA
>NC_034598.1:64766447-64770923 GCF_900095145.1 Mus pahari
GTGTGTGTATGTGTGTGTGTGTGTGTGTGTATATATATATATATATATATATATATATATATATATATATATATATATATATATTATATATTATATATTATATAATATAATATATATACACACATATATATGTAAAATCAAGTGATGGACTAGCATACATTGATCCTCACTTCTAGATGAGACTAGACAAGACACAGACCAGGGGCTAGGGAGTAACCATATATCTTTGTATCAAGGAAAGCTAGGATGTTGGAGCTCATGTCTAATATCCAAAGTGAAGTCATTGTGGGCCTACTTCTTAAAGGCACTGGCAAAAACATGTAAAGATAAATTACAAACAAAACTATTGAATTTCCTGGGCCTGGCAAAGCTTTCTCACTCATGAATTATTCATCATAGTATCTAAAAATACTTTTCACCCAAGAGCCCCAAAGCACTAAGCAATTGGATTCTGTTTTCTTCTCAGACTGCCCTGTCTTAGTATCTAAAGAACAGTCAGTAGGGTATGTCTACTCCTCACACACAGGAGCGAAGGCATTGCTGCCTTCTCAGCATAGAGAAGCTGAGGAAGGTGTTTGAAAAATCCAGCGATGATCAAAACCTTTTCAAAGAAAACTTTGCAAAGGATAGATGCCCAGACATCATGCAACCCTGCTCCAAGGCATGGTGTGAATGCAGATCCTTGGCCTGAACCTGATATGGGGAGGCAAAGTTGGCATGTCTTTTGGTCTTTAGTATGTTTGAATCTACAGTGTTCGGTGTTCTTTGCAACACTAAGCTTGAGTCTCTTGAAACTTTAAATATGCTACATGTGGTGGTTTGAGTGAGAAGGTCCCCCAGAGTTCAGATGTTTGAATAGTTGGTCTTCCCAGTTGGTATAGCTGTTTAGGAGGCGTAGGAGGTGTGACTTTCCTGGATGTCACTGGGGGTGGACTTGGAAAAGTCTCTTTCTCTCTAGGTCCTGCTTATCTATCACTCAGCTCTCAGCTGTCCCTTCTACCACGAACCCCCGCCATTATGGGCTCTTACTCTCTGGAACCACAGGACCAAATAATCTTTCTGTAACTTGCTTTGGTCATGGCGCTTCATCACAGCAATACAAAGAAACTACTTTAAAATGCCACTCTTGGGGTTGGATTTTTGTTTTTGTTATTGAAACAGGGTTTCTATATATAGCCCTGGATGTCCTGGAACTCACTATTGCAGACCAAAAGGGCCTTGAACTCACCAAAATCCACTTGTCTCTCCCTCCTGATTGTTGAGATTAAAGCCATGGACCACCACAGCAGGCTATTCCCAACTATGCAGTCCTGGCTGCTCCGGACTTTACTGTGTAGATCAGGATGGCCTCAAATCTGCAGTGATCCTCCAGCCTCTGCGTCCAGAAGCTGAAGTTGTAGGGCTTACCATACCAGGTGAAACATGCTACTGCATTAAACTGAAGCTAGCTGACCTCAAGCTACGGAACACTTTCAACTCTCTCCCTCTCCCTCTCCCTCTCCCTCTCCCTCTCCCCCTCCCTCCCTCTCTCTCTGTCTCTCTCTCTGTCTCTCTCTCTCTCTCTTTTCTCACTCTGGCACTCTGGAAATTCTAGAGATCAAATCTGAGGCCAGTGAATTGGGTAGCCAGTACTTTTCCACCAAGCTACAGCCCAGCTCTAACTTCAAGTTGCTATGTAGCCAAGGATGACCTTGGATTCCAGGGCCTCTGCCACCACTTACAAGTGCTGGATATATATACCGTCATATCCAGCCTTAGAAACTACTTTTCAACAACTAGAAAACAAGATGATAATAATCAAAAAGGGAAAGCACATTTCAAGACTCTTCCTGCCCTTTGTATTACTAAGCCTTAGGGTGACCCGAATGGGATCAGCCTTCGTCTGCTCATGTTTCTGCACAGCCCCCAGTTGATGAACTGTTTGGGAAGGATTAGGAAATTGATGTGGGAAAACCCACTCCGTGTGGTTGGCATCACTCCCTAGGCAGGGGATGCTAGGGGTGGAGGAAGTGAGAGGCACTCGCTTGCACTGCCCCGTGTTTCTGATTATGGAGATAATGTGACCAACTCCCTCAGGCTCCTGCTTCTGTGACTTCTTTGATATGATGGACTGTCACCTGAAACTGGTGCCAGAATAAACCCTTTGCCCCCTAACTTGCCTTTGTCGGGGTCCTTAAACACAGCCACAGGACATGGAACTGAGACAGAGGATAAAGACAACATTAACCCAATAGGCTTTATCACCACAGCATGTAATGTGAAGGACCCGACACACAATAGACCAAGTCTATGTGGAATGAGACACTCGGCAATGGTCTCTCTCAGCCATCCATTTTGTCAATGATCATCTCTTAAACAGAAGGCTAACAAGAGGGAATCAGTTTATCACAAATTATAACCATCAGAAAAATCAACATTTTTCTTGATTTCTTAGCACTTTATGTCTACTTTTATTTGTTTTTGAGACAGCATCAGGATGGCCTTCAACTTGCCAAAGCTGACCTTGAACTCTCACCTTGATCTTTTCACTTCCATCTCCTAAGGACTGGTACTATAGGTATGAATGGCATGCCTGGCATGTGTCCTCTCCTCCCCTCCCCTCCCTTCCCCTCCCCTCCCTCTCCTCCCTTCTCCTCTAATTTCCTCACCTCTTCTCTCTCCTCTCCTCCCCTTCCCTCCCTTCTCCTCTCCCCTCTCCTCTCTTCCTTTTCTCCCTTCCCCTCTTTCCCTTCTCTTTCCTCCCTTCTCCTCTTCTCTTCTTTTCCATCCCTTCCCTTCCTCCTCTCCCCTTCCCTCCCTTCCCTTCTCCCCTCCTCTGTTCTCCTCTCCTCTCTCCTCCCTTCTCTCATCTCCTTCCCTCCCCCCTCCCCTCCCCTCCCCTCCCCTCCTTTATTGTGGGTGTGCTCACATACGTGATTACAAGTGCATGCATGCCACAGAACACAAGTGATGTCCCTCCTGGCCCTCTACCTTGTGAGACAGGGTCTCCTGTCATCCACCATAGTGTCTGCCAGGCTGGAGGGTCCATGACTTTCTACGGATTCCCCTGTCTTTGCCTCCCATCTTGTGGGAGTGCTGGGATTTCATAGGAGTGCACTTGTGCCTGGCTTTATGTGGGTTCTAGGGATGGAAACTCCGGTCCTTTCATTTGTAAGGACATTCCCCATGGGGCTGTCTCTCCTGTCTCTCCTTACTTGTGTTCTCTACCTTTGTGGTCTATTTTTGCCTACACTATTCTAGCAAGGCACTTCTTAAAAAAATGGCTTTCCACTTGAATGATAAATATATTTGGAGGAAGTAAAAAAGAGATTTTACCTTTGAGTATAGGCTTCTCTTTAAATCTCTTGCTTTCATATCTGTGCCTACTTTCTTAAGATTTAAATACTCTCAGCCCATGGGGAGACAGCAACAGCTGAGAAAAGATAGCTACCTAGTTACCAGGGCCATAAAGTCAGGGTTATGTGCACAGGGTGTTGGTAGATTTTAAGACAGGGATGTCTGGTACATGGAGCATTTCCCTCTGTGATGGCACAGCTCTCAGGGCAGTTGCTAGAACCCACTTCTTCCCTGTTCAGAATGTTGTCATGGGTGTAAGACACAGGAATGTGTCTTCAGTTCTACGGACAGAATTCTTCCCTTTGAGACTCTCTAGAAATCAGAATCCAAGGAGAACACAGAGAGACGAATGGAAAGTAAGCTACAGCCCAAGCCCAGCCAAAATCTCTGCTTGAGAAGGAATCACAGAAGAATTCTACAAAGGAATCAGGAAGGATTTCCATCTGGGACAGTGACCTTAGAAATCCAGAGTCAGGGCCCCTGCTTCTCCAGCTGGGAGGTGGATCCAATATCTAAGCTGACAGGGGAGGCCCAGGGGAGGCCAGGCTAGGGATTTTCATGCAAATCACCTGGGGGGGGGGTAGATGCTGCCTCCTGGGTCTCCTCTCCCCTAAATTGTTTCTGGGATTGGCCAGCTGTGGGTCTGTGTGCAGCACTGTTTGAAGCCTGCTCGTTATTTTAGATTCTCTTGTGTTTGTGGTCATTTCAACACTAATTTTATTCATTTAGCCATCTGTCTTAGTCAGGGTTTCTATTCCTGCACAAACATCATGTCCAAGAAGCAAGTTGGGGAAGAAAGGGTTTATTCAGCTTACATTTCCACATTTGCTGTTCATCACCAAAGGAACTCAGGACTGGAACTCAAGCAGGTCAGGGAGCAGGAGCTGATGCAGAAGCCATGGAGGGATGTTCCTTACTGGCTTGCACAGCCTGCTCTCTTATAGAACCCAAGACTACCAGCCCAGGGATGCCACCACCCGCAAGGGGCCCTTCCCTCTTGATTGCTAATTGAGAAAATACCCCACAGCTGGATCTCATGGAGGCATTTCCCCAACTGAAGCTCCTTTCTCTGTGATAACTCCAGCTTGTGTCAAGTTGACAACAAAACTAGCCAGTACAATTGACCCCTTGTCAATTTGA
>NC_034598.1:64770964-64786796 GCF_900095145.1 Mus pahari
CATAGGCGAGGAAGCTGAAGCTGAGTTTAAATATTAAATAAACAGGCAGCCACTTAGATCTGCTTGCAGAAAGAACCTTCTTAACCCACATATATATATATATATATATATATATATATATATATATATATATATATATATATAAAATCTCCAGTATAATAAGCTGGATGTGTAGTAATGCAGATATACTCAAACTACAATTTTTTATTATTTCTGTTTAGCACCCAGAAAAGGCTTGCATCTTTTGCTATCGTTCCATTCTCAAGTAAGACAGGCAGACAGATAGACACAAACACACACGTTCATACGCTTTGAGACGGTGTCTCAATATATAGTCTAGGTTGACCTTGATCTGATGATCCTCCTGCCTCAGCCTTCTCTAGGACTAGGATTACAACTGTGAACCACCACGCCCGGTTTATCTGTTGAATTCTACTTTACTCATCTCGAATAGAAATAACAAGTAACATCTATCCCTTTGAAGCATGGCTTCCTAGTTTCTCCCGACTGGGGAGTCGAAGACCAAGGTCTCCGGGACTTTGGAGGTGCCCTGGAACTCTGGAAATCAGAGTGTAGAAAAGACAGTGGCACACATTCTACAGTACATTCGTAGAAGAATATTTAACACTGAAATCAGAAGGGAAGGGGAGCCAGATTTTCCTCAAAACCATAGTTTTGTGTTACCAAGATTAGAAATAGTAGCTTATTCTGTAATCTTTGCTTACTGAGGAAGTCTTTTCAAACAAGTAAAATATTTTAATCTCAGAAAACCCATTATACTGCTAGCTCAACACAACTACTATAGTTTATACAGTACTAGCAGACAGGCTCTGGCAAAGGCAGCTCTCGGGAGGCTGGCGATCTGGAATGCCAGCCCTTATGGATACTCTTAGATTAGACGAAAACACGGGTGTGGCTTAGCCAACGTTAAAAATAGGAGCGCGCGTCTGAAATCCACACACCTTATGCCTCCGTGCACTTCCTGAACCCGCCCACAGCTGACTCGGGTTTCCATCCTGGATGCAGGAGCAGGCACATTCCGTTTCTTAAGAGACTCTTCCTCCTCCATCGCTGCAGACTCACTGTGAAGCAGTATTCTCTGTACTGCCTCACTCAGGGAACCCCAGGCTCCTTTTTAATAAAGGTTGTTGGTCCTCTCCACACGTGCACCGGGCACAGAGTATTAGTGAGTCAAAAGTTGGGCTGCACATTGGTCTTTGCGGTCTTCTTAACTTTCTTTTCATTAAGACGACTGACGTGTTTTATAAAAAAGAAAAAGAAGCCAGGGATATGTTTGGTGGAGGCAAGGTATAGTGTGGGGGAAGGGGGTACCTGTGCGGGGCCCCTGCAGAGGCATCCCTTCCCGTTTATTTAGGGCATGGGGAGGGGAGTTGAGGGAGCAGTAGAGACAGAGGAAGGCGGGGGGGGGGAGGGGCGCTGGCCTTGAGCACATGGAGGGAAGGAGGGAGGAGAATGAGGAGAGAGGGGACAGATGGGGGAGGGGAAGAGATCAAGTGAAGAGCAACAGAGGGGGCAAGCAGCTCCATTTATAGTGAGTCAGGCTCACCTGGCTGTTGCTAGGTAACTGGGGCGGAGCCTAGAAGAAATGTCACCCAAGATGGTGCCTGAGAACGCGTCAGTTGGAGGGGGGCACTAATTTTCCATGTGGGTGAACACAGTTATTCACATGTGCATAATGTGTGTGTGGGGTGTGTGTGCATATGACAACCTTGGGCCTCTCACTGCTGAACCCAGTCAGCATGCGGCGAGGCCGGCTGGCCACTGAGCCCCAGAGATCTGCCTGCCTCTACCTTACAGCCCTGGAGAGCCACCACACCTAGCTTTTGGTTTCCTTTGGCTTGTTGTAAGGTATCTTCAAAGGACTAAGCGCGAATCCTCAATCATGTTTGTAAACAAGCTCTTACAGACAGACAGCCGCAGCCTAGAGGATAGGAATTCGAATGCAGCGTTAACGTTCCTTTTGTTTACAGTGAAGTTGTTCTGGAGACCATCATCCTCACCTCACGCACAAACCCCACTTCCTCAGACAGCCTGGTCGCAGAGTTCCCTGTCCTGTAGGACAATGAAATGAAACCAGACACCAGCTGTCAGCTGCCATCACTTTGGGTACAGGCTTGTGAGTGGACATTAAAGAACCAACCACCTTTCTAAAATTCAATAAGCCTCCCTTGCTTTGCATCTAAGCCAGAGGGAAGCTTCAATGGTAGTGAATAACAAGTTGCTGTGTGAATTCCATGTGTGCTTCAGTTTTCTTATTTTAGAGGAGAGAGAGAGAGAGAGAGAGAGAGAGAGAGAGAGAGAGAGAGAGAGAGAGAAAGAGAGAGAGTGTTAAAACACAGCATTGGCACATTGGCAGCTGGAGTAGTGGCCAGTGTTATCAGTTATCAGTGCTCTCAACCTTTGGGTCTCACTCCTTTGGGGGGGTTGAATGACCTTGTCACAGGGGTCACCTAAGACCATTGGCAAACAGATATTTACAATTCATAACAGTAGCAAAATTATAGTTATAAAGGAACAACAAAAATGATTTTATGGTTGGGGGGGCACTACAACATGAGGAACTGCATTAAGCAGTCTTAGTATTGGAAAGGTTGAGAACCACAGGGTTAGGAGCTCTTCTAGTAGACCCGGGTTCAGCATACATACGGAGCTCACGATCCTGTCCTGTAACTTCAGGTCCTGAACATCTGGTGTGTTTTTCTGGCCTCCAGGCACACCTTATCAATGTGGTGCACAGACACCCATGCAGGTTGCAGGTAACCACTAAACATTAAAAGAAAAGAATTGGAAGGAAGTGTAGTGTTAGCATTTTGCCTAAGCTCTGCCCCACAGTTACCTGTGCTGTCTTCTTTCTCCTTCCTCCTCTCTCTCTTGCTCTCTTGCCTTCTTGCTCCTGCGCTGTCCTCTCACTCCTTCCCCCTCTCTCCTCATTCCTTTACCCCCCTCTCTCCATGTGCTCACGGCCAGCCTCCTCTTCTCTCTCTGTCTCTCTGTCTCTGTCTCTGTCTCTCTCTCTCTCTCTCTCACACACACACTCCCATTTCTCTGCCTCTACTCTACTACACCCTTAATTCCCCTCCCCATGCCCTGAATAAACTCTATTCTATACTATACCATCGTGTGGCTGGTCCCTCAGGGGGAAGGGATGCCTCAGCATGGGCCCACGGAGGCACCCCCTTCTCCCACACCTGACTACACCGCCACCAAAACATATTTCTTTTCTCATTATCTTTTTATAAACACAAGATGTAGTTACATTGATCAGTGCATTAAACTCACACAGGGAGCAGTGGGCCCAGTTGATTCCCCAGAGATAAACAAAAGCAAACCAAGATCCAGGGTGTTTGGTGCAGTGCCCAGGACCCTTCTGCACCGAAGTTCTGTGTTAGTGGCTTGCTCTTTGCAAAGTTCAGATTTTTTTTTTTCAAAGCACATAACCTAGTGAGGTATGTCCAATGCAAACACATCCCTTTTTTAGGTGGGGTACTGGAGGCCTCTTCTGGGTGGTGGCTTGCTGAGTGTCACAGGAGTAGAGCTGAAGGTAGAACTCCAGTCTTAATTTCTTAGGGGATGCAGCCCCTGGACTTAGGTAAGGCAGCTTTTGCCATTCATAAGATAAAGTACACCGGTTCCCTTTTTTATGCAAGATAGAAAACAGGAAGGTGAAAAATTATCGTTTTGCACTTGCAAAATTGCTCCAATGGATTTGAATTCTGGCTCAACATATCTTTTTAGGAGGCAGCGAGCTATGCGGCCACTTCCTCGGTGTGAAAGAGAAGTGGGGACGCTCCATGGGGAGACTGCTCAGTTGTTTGGGTCTCCTGTTTGTAGAGAAGCAGCCAGCAAATGCAGTGCCTTGCACTGATGATTGGTTAACAGCTCTCCTTGGACCGAGGAAAAGAAAGCCCCGCTTAAGATGCACAAGTTGGAAATCCTTTCGCTAAAATAATTTTTTTTTTAGGGGAAAGAAAAATGAAGACAGTTCTCAAAGCAGTTAGCGTTTATATGGTGCATAGCTGGAGATAATTATACGATAATCAAAGGATCTGTGTTGCCTGCAAATCATGTGCTCATACATGCAAGGGGCTTCAGGAAAGCAAGGGACCGCTCTGAATCTCAAAAAGACCACAGGCAGAGGGACACTGGAGGATCCCCTGGCTTCCTTTCAATGGTAAAGCAACAGCACCGAGAACTTTAGCAGGTCCTGCAATTCCCTGCCTCCCACGCAGGAGCCCCTTCTAATTAGGGCATTACTCCCACTGCTTAATTAAATGCCATCTTGGAGCAGCTTCAGATCTAACAGGGACAAATAATGGCTCCTTCCTCAGGATGTAGGCAATCTCGATCCAGCTAACAAAAACTGGCCGGAAAACAGCAACGGGACCTTGAAGGGGGCTTTGGATACCGGGTAAGGACTGGTCAGTGATGCCTAAGTGTGACATGAGCGTGAGGTATGAGCTCTGAGCATGCCACCGTTAGGCTGGGTAATGTGTGTCAGGATAGTCTGTATTAGGAGACAACCACATTGGTTCAGTGCTCAACTGTATGCAATGGCTTCTAGTTTCTTTCGGGATTAGTTATGTCTCCATTAGCATCTCAGGAAGAATACGTAAGCTTGGGGAGGGGTGGGGCAGATTGGGGCTGAGACACAAGTGTTCACACACTCCGCCTCCGTGACTGGTTATCTTTGCTGGATGAAAACTGGGGCCTTTTGTTATCTGCAAAGGGGATGGTGGGAAAGGATTTTGAAAGTACTTTTCCAGCCCTAACATTGGCTTATTTTTTACAGCTAAAATCCACACCCCATTAATTGGATTATTTAAGTTTCCCACACACACCAAAATCCAGTGGATTTTAGAACGATGAGGTGTCTGTGGTCTGATATCTTGCAGTAAGGAGTAGGGTGTCCTGACTACTACCAGGGGTGGACATTCAGGAAAGGATAAACTGTAGTGCAAGAAGGTCTGAGTCATCTTAAACACTGCAATTCCTTCTTTATGTGAAAGAAGAGTACCCACTGCAGGAAATCCAGAGCTGGCCCTGTGACATTATAAAGCTTATGAAGAAGCTCCATTGTGTTCAACAGTAAACCTCAAGCACACCTCCTCATTTAATATGGCTGCTGGGGTGCCAACCATTACATCTGTATTCCAAGAACAAGAAGACACAGAGCACCTCTTTTTTTTTTTTTTTTTTTTTTTTTTTTTGGTTTTTTGAGACAGGGTTTCTCTGTGTAGCCCTGGCTTTCCTGGAACTAACTCTGTAGACCAGGCTGGCCTCGAACTCAGAAATTCGCCTGCCTCTACCTCCCGAGTGCTGGGATTAAAGAGCACCTCTTTTGACTGGCAAAGTTGTTCTCCCTCTCTGGGCACACTCCTGCTGCTAAGACAAAAGGGAAGATGGGTGCCAGGCAGCTTAGCAGCTCTGTCACAGTCAGTGTCTTGGCTAGATTCCTTTGTTGAAGGTCACTTCCCCATCCCTGTGTGTCCTTTGAGATGATGAAGACAGATGCCTGTTTCCCACACACTGATTCAAAGAGGGGGACTGTATGTTTCTGAGGACCCCACAGACCATCTTCCCACGTGGAAGTCACCAAAAAGCTTACTGCACATGCCGCCATGGAAAAGTGGTATTTCTAAAAACTCTTATAAGAATTTTTCAATTTTTGTCTAGGAAATAAACTAATTGCTGCCTTCCCTAAAACATCCCCAAACTGTTTTTAATGGCTTTCTCGCTATAAATAAGTTGCAGTGCTTAGCAACCAGGAACAGAGGGGAGACATACAAAGCTCTTTGTTTTTAAAATAACAGCTCTACCCAGGGCTTGCATTAGCTGAAGGGACCTCACTTCCTGACACTGTGTTTTTCTGCTGTTAAGAAATGCTGTATTTTTTCATTGGTCTTGGTTTGTTTTTAAATCCTCTTAGTTTGTCTCCACAATCGGAACAACACAAAACACGCATGGATTTTAAGAAATTAAGATGAGTTCATAGAAGAAATACTGTGTTGGTCAGAGTTTGTATGGCTGCAATGAAACACCATGACCAAAAAGCAAGTTGGGGCGGAAAGGGTTAATTCAGCTTATGCTTCCTTCATTGCTGTTCATCACCAAAGGAAGTCAGGACAGGAAATCAAGCAGGGCAGGAACCTGGAGGCAGGAGCTGTTGTAGAGGCAATGGAGGGATGCTGCTTACTGGCTTGCCCCCCATAGTTCGCTCACTCAGGACTACCAGCCCAGGGATGGCATGGAGGCCAGGGACGGCAGGTTGTCACTCTGGAACATCCCAAGATGCCACTGTCGTGGAAGAGCTGAGCAGAAAGTGGGGACCCTCGGGAGGACTCGGGCCTGGAGACTGAAGGGAAAAGGGTAGGGGAAGAGCTCTGGCAGGTCACCGCAGGGAGGGGAATCCTTGGCTTGCTCAGGTGGCTAGCTTGGTTTGGCTGGCTTGGTTGGCGGCCATGGCTGGGAGTGCAGGGAGGCCTTCTGGTGGGAGGTTAGATGTGCAGCTCTTTAGAGGGAAACCTGCTCCATTGCTCCAGCACGGTGGATCCCGATGAAAAGAGGAAGTTCACGGTTTTAAGGCGTTTATTGTAGAAAGGCAGAGAGAGGGAGAGAGTAGAGAAGCAGAGGGTGGCCATGACCATGTAGAGAGAGAGGGGAGAAGGGGAGCAAGAGGGCAAGAGTAAGAACAAGAGAATAAGAGGTAAGTAAGCAAAAGAGGGCTGGAGAGATGGCTCAGTGATTAAGAGCACCGACTGCTCTTCTGAAGGTTGTGAGTTCAAATCCCAGTAACCATATGATGGCTCACAACCATCCATAATGAGATCTGATGCCCTCTTCTGGGGTGTCTGAAGACAGCTACAGTGTACTTATGTATAATAAATAAATAAATAAATAAATAAATAAATAAATCTTAAAAAGAGAGAGAGAGCAAGAGAGAGAGGAGGGGGCAAGCAGCTCCTTTTATGGTAGGCTGGGCCATCCTGGGTGTTACCAGGTAACTGTGGGGGTGGAGTCCAGACAGAATACCAGGAGCTTGGGGCACTGCCCTAAGTGACTGATGGCCACACACCTCTCTGCGGGGGTGGGGGACTATGGGAGGCTATAGCTGCAACAGGAGCCAGGGGCCCAGGAGGCATAGCCAAACACCTTCTGTCCCTTACGGTCACCAGGGTTCCAGGTCTGTGCTTGACTTGGGACCAGACTGTCTGTGCACAGTTCACTGCCTCACACCGTATCATAGTTTAATATACTGAACCTCTGATTTCTGTACTCCATATAATCCATGAGTGACTGACGACTGTATGGCCAGGAGTGGTAAAAATGAGAAACTGAAATGGAATCACAATTCCTAAGTTCTGTCCTTTGACAACCCTCATACTCTTTGAGCTCTGGAAGCCACCTCTGTAAAATGGACCACGAAATGACTCTGTTTTAGGGACTAAGTGGTCTGGATAGCTATGACAAAAACTGAAGGAGCCTACTGTCAGGGCACTTGCTAAGGCTATATAAGCACTGGATCCCTTTGGTTTCCCACACTATCAGACCTACGATCAGAAACTGAGACACACATTTAGGAACATGCTGAAGGTCAGAGGTCACGAGAAAGATGCAGAACTGTACCTAGACTCCTTTGTAGTTGGCCCAGCACACCCTATAGTCATTATTGGGCTTTGATCAATTCAAGTAATTTAAACTTTGAGACTATTCCACAAAACCTTTTTTTAGTTCAAGCTGATTACTTCAGAGCTTCTGTGTGCGAAGTACTATCCTTTTAGAAATTCAGCCTTTAAAATGTAAAAACGGGTTTTAAGAGTAACACTTCAAACTTTAGAACATAAATATTTTCATAGTCTGAGATAAAGAGTGATACTCGCTACTTTGTTACAAGTTTGTACTGGTTACTTGGTTTGTTGCTGTGACAAGATACCCTGAAAACAGCAATGTAAGGGAAGGCATTTATTATGGCTCACAGTTCCAGGGGATACAGTCCATCACAGCAAAGAAAACATGGCAGCAGGAGCTGGAGAAAGTTGGTCACATCGGATCTATGGTCAGAAAGCAGAAAGACAACAGGAAGTAGGGACAAGCTATAAAAGCTCAAAGCCCACCTAAAGGGACCCTCTTCTTTCAGTAAGGATGTTCCACATCCTAAAAATCTCACCTGACCTCACCACTCATCACCAGCCTTTAGGAATGCCACCTATTAGTCTCTAGGGGGCATTTCACATTCAAGCTTTTACTAAACTATATCTATACCTCTCCCATCATCCAGTTGCTGCCATCTTCCCCATCAGTGCCAATCTCCCTTCTGGTCCACGACTATACTCTTTCTCATGCCCTGCATGCACTATCTCCTTGGTTTACAATGACCTTCTTTTTCTTTGTTCTCCTAGTCCTGTATTTCATAGACTTGACACCCAGACCAAACGCTGCCTCTTATAGCATGCTTCTCTCTCTCTGAGACAGGGTCTCACGTTTTTCCAGATTGGCCTCAAGTTCACTACATGGGTTCAGATGACCTTGAATTTCTGATATTCCTGCCTTTACCTCCTGTAGTGGTTTGACTAAAAATGGCCTCCATAGGGAATGGCACTATTAGGAAATGTGGCCTTGTTGGAGGAGGTGTGGCTTTGTTGGAGGAAGCGCATCACTGTGGGGGGCGGGCTTTGAGGTCTCAGATGCTCAAGCTAGCCCTGGTTTGGCGCTTTCTTCCTACTGCTGGCTGATCTGAGTGTAAGACTCTCAGATCCTTCTCCGGCAACACGTCTGCCTGCATACTGCCAAGCTTCCCACCACCCACGATAAAAGACTAGACCTCTGAATCTGTAGGCCAGCTCCAATTAAATGGTTTCCTTCATAAGAGTTGTCATGGTCATGGTGTCTCTCCACAGCAATAGCAACCCTAACTAAGACACCTCCCAAGAGCTGGTATTAGAGTTGTGCACCACCAGCCTGGGTTTATGCTGTGCTGGGGATCTGTGTGTGTTAAGCAAGCATCCTATGAACTCAGCTGCTTCCTTAGTCACAAGAAGCCTCTCTTGATGTCCTAAAACTACTTACTTCTTGGATCCCTCCTATCTCTCTCCCCCAATCCCCTCCCTCCGATCTCCCTCTATAGCATAAGCTGGCCTTGAGCTTGTAGCAATTCTCCTGCCTCTGCCTCTCAAGTACTGAGCTTAGAGGTGTGAGCTACCTCTCTCTTACAAATTCCCCAAAGCATACAATTCCAAACAAATCCAACTCCAAATGAGCTACCTCAATCTCAGAAAGCACAGGAGACATCAAATGAAGGACATAGCCGTAGGAAGGAAGAGATGGCTACAATCTTAGCTGGTGCTTTAGCCTTCCAAGATTCTGTTTGCCCTTTGAACCCCCTAGCCAGATGGTAAGATTCATCTATCTTAAAGATGATTTGAGAAATGTTGGCTGGGCTGGGGGAGGACCCATCCTCATGCAATTGGCCTTGGGGTTCTGCTGACACATAGTGACCTACATTCTGCCTGTCATCAATGAGTGAGTCTATAGGCCTTGTTGGGGCTTCCCAGCTCTCGGTTACCACTGGACCACCTGTAGTTATAATATTCAGATCTGCCAAGCTTTACTAATCACTGTCCTTCTAAACCCAGCCCCCTACAGGCGCTGAGGCCCACCAGAGAGTTGCTACCGAGAGGACCTCCCCAGATCTCCCAGAATGCAGCATCCTTGGACCGCCTACGATAACAGACACTCATCCTCGCCTCGATCCTTGGACCTGCCTACGATCCCTTGGACCTGCCTACGATCAGATCAGACCGCCGCCGGCAACTTCAAGACTTAGGAGGAGGGGCTAAAGATTTTTCCATGTTATTTAAACGGAGTTCGATTATTAAAATTCGGAGCCTTGAACAGAATTTTGTCTAGGCTTCCATTTTCCTCTTGCACATTCCATTTCAGCCAGCCCGCCTCTCAAGATGAACCCAGACCGGATTAAAGTGAGTTTTGCCAGAAACTTACAAGGCCTGTTGATTCTTCTGTTCTTGAGGCCATGGGGTAGACACTACCGTTCCCAAGCTCACTGGATGTTGTCTAGTTATAGTAAAATTTTGATTAATGTACAGCATAAATATAAAAAATTCCATACATAAATCGAGTATACAAATTGATGAGTTTCTTAAAAAAATGAATGTATGTATGTCGAGACAGTGTTTCCCTGAAGCCCTAGAGGTTGACCCCAAGATGATCCAGCTACTCCCTTGACCCCGAGGGAGTCATGTGTAGTCTTCTAACACCAGTTTGTATTTCTGCCAGTTTGGAATTTTGCACAAATTTAATCAACCATGATGCTCTTCTATTGTGTGCCTGGCTTCTTCTGATCCCTGTTTGAATGTATGTGCTTTAGTCTATGGCTACAGACAGTTGCAGACAGTTCAGTCTTGGGAACTACTAAATTTTATGACCATACCAAAGTAGGGCAGGAACCTGGAGGCCGGAGCTGGAGCAGCTTTACTGGCTCCTGGCTCCCCATGGTTTGCTCAGCCTGCTTTCTTACAGCACCCGGGACCACCAGCCCAAATGGGCTGAGCCCTCCCCCATCAATCACTAATTAAGCAAGTACCCTATAGGCTTACCTGCAGCCCAATCTCATGGAGACATTTTCTCAGTGAAGGTTCCTACCTCTGCAATGACTCTAGCCTGTGTCCGGAGGACATTAAACTAGCCAGCACACCTGGAGATCACTTCCTTGGAGAATCCTCTCTGGATGCGGCTGGCGTCCAGTTCCCTCAAATGATTCATATAGGCGCTATGTGATAAAAGATGTTAATAAGCTGGGCAGTGGTGGCGCACGCCTTTAATCCCAGTGCTTGGGAGGCAGAGGCAGGCCGATTTCTGAGTTCGAGGCCAGCCTGGTCTACAAAGTGAGTTCCAGGACAGCCAGGGCTATACAGAGAAACCCTGTCTCGAAACCGCCCCCACCCCCAAAAGATGTTATAATAAGCAGCCCTGCTTCAGCAAGCCAAATATTTCAAGTGGAAAGGGGCTTTACCGTTCCCCCAGAGATAGTAAACTTGAGTTCACAGATGGGGCTTCTGCAAGAAGGTACAGAGACAGCCTTACTGAATGAGGAATGGGACGACGCAGCGGTCCCAGGAAGCTGTCACAGGTAACACTTGGGACAAAGGTGTTTGCACCTTCCCTTGTGCATCGAGTACTTTTTCTCCACTGCTCACCATCCTAACTCAGGCTGACTGTAGTAAACACAGGTGAGGAAGGGGGGGGATGGGTGTGAGGGAAACAGCAAGAGGTGGGGGGGGGAGTGGGCGGGACCAGAGTGTGGGAAACAGTCAGTGGGGTGGGTAGGATGGGTGTGAGGGAAACAGTGTGTGGGGGGAGGGGGAAGGGGGGAAGGTGGGAGGTATGGAGGTAAGAGGTGGGGGGTGGGGGTGGGGCGCGATAGAAGTGAGGGAAACAGTGGGAGTGGGGGTGGGGATGGCAGAAGGGGGGTGGGCAGGATGGGTGTGAGCAAAACAGTAGGTGGGGTAAGAAAGAGAAATAGCAGAAGTGATGAGGGCAAATAGGATGAAACTGCAAGTGAAAGAAGGCTCTGGATCCCTCACATCAGGAAGCCCAGCACTTGGGAGGCAGAGGCCACACTGTTCTACATGGCAAGTTCTAGGCCAGCTAGGACTCCATAACAAAACTCTGCCTCAAAAAACAAAACGAGACAAAACAGGCCTGGCAGTTGAATAAGGTTTAAATGTGTTGATTAATTAAAAATAAGTAACTTAGGATATAAGGGTTTAGTTTTTAAAAATTAGACTTGAAAGGGGATATAGAAAAAAAATAAGAAACCAGAAAACATGAAAACAATTTATGAGTAGAGGTAGATATTTCGAGTTAAAATTAGCAGATGATATAAGCAGAATAAAATAAGTATTTAAACTTAAAAACAAAACAAAACAAACAAAAAAACCTGAGGGTTAGGAAAATGAGAGATGAAAGCTTTGGAAGGGAAAGCTGTTAAATCAAAATGGAGCCAAAACCAAAATGATACAAAGGTGGAAAAAGGTAAAGTAAATGCAGTTTAAAAAGTAGAAAGCCGGGCGTGGTGGCGCACGTCTTTAATCCCAGCACTTGGGAGGCAGAGGCAGGCTAATTTCTGAGTTCGAGGCCAGCCTGGTCTACAAAGTGAGTTCCAGGACAGCCAGGGCTGCACAGAGAAACCCTGTCTCGAAAAAAACAAGTGGAAGAAAGAAAAAAACAAAACAAAACCCCCCAAACAGCGCATGCGTGCATTCGTGGGTGTCTGCGTGGTAGGAGGAGGAGATTCATAAAAACAAAACCTCAAACAAGAACCTAACCATCCAGGTCAGGCAAAGACAACTAAGAATGAGGAAGTTCTTTGGGCAGCTACGATTTTCTCATTTAAAAAGGAAAAAAGAAAAAAAATAATATCTTTTGAAGCACTTGACTGGGGTAGGATCTTTTTCACGTATGTGTACATGAACATTCAATGGAGCAAGTCAAAAAGAAGGCTTTGCCTCTGAAGTTTATGGCTGTGGCGGCGGCGGAAGGAAACATTCACTGAAGAAACAACAACAAAAGCAAATCACTAAGTGCAAGTTGTAGTAACTTATGAAGAAAACCCCCAGGAGTTACGGTATCTCTGGCAGGCTCCGAAGCCGTGCATTAGTCTGGGATGCTCAGCGGCTGTGGGGGAAGGTGAGCATCGGGGGAATCATCTCTGCGAACAAATGGGTACTGAGATCCGAACGGCGCAGGGATCCAAGGAGACGAAGCAGATAGCCAGTTCTGTCAAGTCCTAAAACAGGAAGGCTTTGGCTGATAAGAGGAACTAAAAGGAGACCTGGTTGGGAACAGGGCTCTCAAGGGAGAAGTGAGAGATGCGGTTGAAGAAAGGGCTTGGGGATGGCTTATCTCCCGAGTTAGAAAAGGCGCTGGGGGCTAGCAGGAGGTAATCAAGTTATGGGGGTCTCTGTTCTCAGGAGAGACTGAAGACAAGGCTGGCGCTCGTAGGAGTGAATTTGGATGAATAAATCAGTGATTAGTATGAGGCTAATCACATGAGTATGCATGCGATAGGTTACATTTTTGCTTCTCTACTGTATTGTGTTCTAGTCAAGGGAGGCCTCACCAGGTTCCAGCACCATGCAGTTTAGACTTCCAGCTGGAAAAACCATAAGGCCTAGAAACCTTTATTTATTTATTTATTTTTTTGGTTTTTTCGAGACAGGGTTTCTCTGTATAGCCCTGGCTGTCCTAGAACTCACTTTGTAGACCAGGCTGGCCTCGAACTCGGAAATCCGCCTGCCTCTGCCTCCCAAATGCTGGGATTAAAGGTGTGCGCAACCACGCCCGGCGAAACCTTTTTAACTATAAGGTAGCCAGCCACAGGTACTTTACTATAGCAACACAAAACTGACTATTACATCGAATGAAGAGGTGGGTTGTTTTTGTTTTTGTTTTTGTTTCTGTTATTTGTCTCAGTCCTAGAAATAATGGGAAACCATTCATGTGTTCAGTTCATGGCTTTACAGACAACACTAACGTGCTTAACCTACTATCTGTTTACTTCCAGTTGGGGAAAGTAACATCTTCCTTGGACCATGTCTGTCTTGTGCATCATAGCACAGTGAAAAATAATGATTTAAAAAAAATATTTTTAATTATATGTATGTATGTATGTATGTATGTGTGTCAGTGTATGGGTATGTGCACATAAGTGTTAGTGTCCACAGAGGCCAGAAGAGAGTTTTGAGTCCTTTGGAACAGGCATGGTTGTAAACCACCTCATGTGGGTACCGGGGGACCTAAGTTGGGTCCTCTGCAAATGACTGAGCCATCTCTCTAGCCCCAAGAATAACTGTTCAGGGGGCTGGAGAGATAGATCAGTGGTTAAGAGCACAGATTGCTCTTCCAGATGTCCTGAGTTCAATTCCCAGCAACCACATGGTGGTTTAAAACCATCTGTAATGAGATCTGTTGTCTGCTTCTGGTGTGTCCGAGGACAGCTACAGTGTACTTGCATAAATAAATACTTTTTTTTTTAAAAAAAAAAGAATAACTGTTCAAATGAATTAATATCAAGTGACTTTGATAGGACGCTGACTGGAGGCCACATATTCTTGTGCTTCCCCAGGAAACTGTATTACTGCCTCCGGAGAGTGCATTCTGTCCTGTCTGCTCATGCAGATGGTAGGTGTTGGATGTA
Source organism: Mus pahari (assembly GCF_900095145.1). Lineage (NCBI taxonomy): Eukaryota > Metazoa > Chordata > Mammalia > Rodentia > Muridae > Mus > Mus pahari. Next base: position 64,785,198 of record NC_034598.1, read on the forward strand.
CCCCTCAGGGCTTCGGTTTCCCCTAGCTGTAGTAACTTGCCCTCACAAGCATAGGTTACTCCTGGAAATTTTGGGAATCTCTGGTGGGCTCCAACTGTCTCCCATGGTAACAGCTGGATGTTGTGGCTAGTCATCTGTGACCAACTGTGCCAGTGGGTGAAAGGCAACTGTGGTTTTTGTTTGTTTTGTTGTTTTACTAAGTATATACAGGCCCAGCCTTTTTCCCTAAAGAACAAATACATTCAATGACAACTGCTTTTCTCATCTTTACAAGTCTCAGAGAAAAGTCTTACTGACCCTTGGAGAACAGTGGTGCATGTAGTCTTCAACACCTGGGGTAGATGGCTTCTTAACTCCCCCAGGTTGTATAAGACAAGGCTATCTTTAGCAATAACCACATAATCATTAGGACTAAGAATCCTCCCCTTGGGTTTTTTTTTCCTTTAGTTTTAAAATTCACAATGTAAAATGACGTCCAATTTTAACAATATTTTTCTAAGTTTTTCTAAACAGTGTCACCCACAACTAAAATTTGCACACACTCAACAGAAATATCGCACGGTGCCTCTTGCATTCTTCATCGCTGCTTTCAAATTTAAATAAAAGTTAAAAAAGGACTCAGCGGACGTCAGAAACGAAGTCAGTCAAATTTGGCATGGTTATTTTTTCAAATCTCTGTGCTGTGACTAATTATTTTTGGTCTACTTTTTTTTTTTTTTTTTTTTTTTTTTTTTAAGAGTTCCACTACTTTGCATACTTAGTGTTCTGAGGTGAATTGAACCTACAACCTCATTCACTCTGGGCAAACACTCTGCCACTGAACTACATCATCAGCTCAAACCCCAGGTGTGTAAGTTGTGGAGAACTATTGGGCCTTGTAGGAATTTGGCAGGAATTTGTCACTGGGCTCGGGAACAGAAGTAGGCTCAGGCAGGAATTTGACTTTGGGCTGGGGCTCAGGAATTAAGCTCAGATTAAGAATATTTACTTTTGGGCTAATGCAAAGCTCAGAGCGGGTTCACTTGGCATTCCTTGTGTCTTGGTCATTCTGATAAGCCCCTAGAAACAGTGATCATGGGTCTTTGTTATTGCCTTGTTTGTTCCTTGACTCTGTGTTTATTGCCTTCTCTGTTCCTTGACCTAGAACTGACCTTATTATTTGCATGTACTTAAAAGCAGACTAGGAAAAAAATAAACCCGCTCCGGCCTAGGCACAGGCTGGGGCCATGCTACAGTGTTGTCTAATTGTCTTTTTCTGTTCATCCTCGCTCCCTCTCTGGAGAACCCTTTGGCTGACAGAGCTGGCTTGGTCAGTAAGTGTAGGGATGCCCAGTGCGGCAGCCTAGGCTGACTCAAGGCTCCCAGAGTCTGCCCCAACCAGGTTCTTTATTTTATTTATTTATTTATTTATTTATTTATTTATTTATTATTTTCTTTATTTACATTTCAAATGCTATCCTGAAAGTTCCCTATACCCCCCCGCCCCTGCTCCCCTACCCACCCACTCCCACCCTGGCCTTCCCCTGTGCTGGGTCATATAAAGTTTGCAAGACCAAGGGACCTCTCTTCCCAATGATGGCTGATTAGGCCATCTTCTGC
>NC_034598.1:64787196-64798369 GCF_900095145.1 Mus pahari
CATCTTAGCTCTAAATTTTGTCTCTGTACCTATATCCTTTCATGGGTACTTTGTTCCTTATTCTAAGGAGGAATGAAGTATCCACACGATGGTCTTCCTTCTTCCAACCAGGTTCATTATTGTGATTCCACACGGAGCTGTGGGAACGGGGTGTAGATGGGGAGGGTTAGCATTCCTCCTTGGCTCTGCCTGACAGGACCTGGCAATAGCCAGGCAGGCCTAACTTACTATAAAAGGGCCTATTTGGTCCCTCCTGCCTCTCTAACTCCCTTGTTTTTTCTGCCTCTTCTCTCCCTGACCCCTTTCTCCCTCTCTCCCCTTCCCCCTCCCCCCTTCACATGTTCCTGGCAGGCCTTCTCTCTCTCTCTCTCTCTCTCTCTCTCTCTTTTCCCCCACCTCCCTGCTTTTCTCTGTCTGTACTCCCTTCTCAACTCTCCTTCCCATGTCCTAAATAAACTCTGTTCTATGCTATGCCCATTGGACTTATGGCTGGTACCTCAGGGAGAAGAGATGCCTCAGCATGGGCAGACAGAGGCACCCCCTCCCACCTCAACATACCTGGATCTATAAAACATATCCTGACTCTCCCTTTTTATACAACACAACAGAGAGGGCAGAGAGGGTAGAGAGCAGGCAGAGTCTGTGCAACTGAAAAAGTGAAACATAAAAACATAAAAACTAGGCCTTTAGGCCCAGGCTTGAGAATGTGACCTTTGTGACTCAATGCTCCAAAGCATGCTAATTATAAAACAGATAGAGACATTCACCCTGACCCACCCTGACTGCTCCTGGAACCTGCTATGCAAATGTGTTATTGTTAGAGGCTCACAGAAACTGTCTTGACTTTCCACTTCCTTGTGACTCTTACTGGTATTTTTGGTATTTTCTAACAAACCCCTTACACAGCTACTTGACGCACACAGTCCTCTACCCCTTCGTGGTGTACAACTGTGGGCCCCAGAGCGCTCTTGGAATAAAAGTCCTCTTGCAGTTTGCATCAAGACCGTTTCTCGTGAGTGATTTGGGGTGTCACCTCTCCTGAGTCAGAATGTGAGGGAGTCCTCACGTTGTGGGTCTTTCACAACTGGGCTCCTCTTACCACTACAGGAAGTACAGTGTTTGCTAATGGATCAGGGTAAAATGTGCTAAATTGAAGCATTTGCATGTTTACTTAAACAGTCTAAAACAACCTGTGGGTTACAGCCCCTTTGGAGTTGAATGACCCTTTCACAGGGGTCACCTAAGACCATCTGAAAACACAGATATTTACCTTCTGATTCATAACAGTAACAAAATTACAGATACAAAGCAGCAAAGATGATGATTTTTTTTGTTGTTGTTTGGGGAGTCAGGACAACATGAGCATCTGTTTTAAAGGGTCACAGCTTTAGGAAGGTTGAGAACCACTGCTCTAAAACTTCAACCAACTAAATACATGGGCGTGGGAAGAGTTTAAACCTGATGTTGTTTAGAATTGCTGGCAGGTGATAATAAAAATCATACTGATGTTTAAATTCATTGTTCAGAATATCTCCATACAAAGCTCAGTTCTCCTCCATTGCCTGGACCCACGGAGACCAGCACCTGAGAGTCCTTCATCTGCTACTTTAGGAAATAACAGGAAACCTCTATGTGATGGTTTGTATATGCTTGGCCCAGGGAGTGGCACTATTAGAAGGTGTGGTCCTGTCGGACTGTCACTGTTGGCTGTAGGCTTTAAGACCCTTATCCTAGCTGCCTGGGAAGTAGTATTCTGCTAGCAGCCTGAAGATGAAGGTGTAGAACTCTAAGATTCTCCTGCACTGTGCCTGCCTGGATGCTGCCATGCTCTTGCCTTGACGGACTGAACCTCTGAACCTGTAAGACAGCCCCAATTAAATATTGTCTTTTTATAAGAGTTGCCTTGGTCATGGTGTCTGTTCACAGCAGTAAAACCCTAACTAAGATCCTCTAATAACCTGAATCTTTAAAATGGTTTTAGAGCCAGAGAAGTGTTCAGCTGGCAAAGGCACTTGCCAGCAGGCCTGATGACCTGAGTTCCCCCAACCCCACATGACAGAAGGAGAGGTGACTCTCACAAATTGTCCTCTGAACTCTGCATGCATATGCACCATGACACTCATGTGTGCATGTGCACAAGACAAGTTGTGTGCACACATCCACTAAATTAATAATACATTTTAAAAATTTCAAGCGTTTAACAAATATACTTGTATAATATTCCCTTATTTCTCAGGGGGGGGGGAACCCTGAAGATTATATTGCCATCCAGGGAGTTCATGCGTTTGAAAGTCTTTTTATGTCTGCCATACATCAAAATGGCTGACCTGGAACTATGAAAAAATTATCTCTTCTTATCGCAAAAGCTCCTTCTATAGCCATAGAAACTGGTTTTCTTTGTTTTTTTATACCCTAACCCTTCTCTATCTCTTTCTGACACAAGGTCTCACTCACTCTTTGTCCCAGGCTAGCTTGGACTGGAACTCTCTATGTAGCCAAGACTGGCCTCTAACGCCTAGCATCCTGCATCCCTCTTTCCTCTTCCTCCCAGGTGCTGAGATTATGGACAGAGCTGTCATATCCAGCTTGATTTTTTTTTTTCTTTTAACCGTTGAATTTAGAGTTACTGGGCTTTGAAATAGGAAACATTTATGATCAGCAGGACAGATTCTGAGAAGACAGAGCTCTTGGTAACAGCCAGAGAAAGCCTGCTCCATAGGATGCTATAGGCTGTCACATTCAGATCAGAATAGCACGCCACCCTGGCCCCCGACTGATAATAGCATCTATCCTCCTGCTTATCTTATCTTTTGAGTCATAAAACACGAAAGACTAAACAAGCTGGAAGTGTTTGCGCTGGGGTATGGTTCCAAGGTAGAGCATCTGCCCAGCATTTGTGAGGCCCTGAGTCTAATAACCAGAACTGTGGACGTACATACATACATACATACATACATACATACATACATACATATGTGTAACAGGGACCCAGACCTTAGCACAACTGACTCCATGATGGAAGTACCACTCAGGCCATGAAACTTAGCGTATAAACAGGACCATCTGCCAAAATGAGAACAGAGACCTAATCCGCCAAAGTCCTCAGTTCTGGGAAAGTCTAACTGTGCTAACCTTGCTTTTTATCTTCTGCAGTTTCACTTCTGGCTGGCGATTCTTGTTAAGTGAAGGTGTTTGAAGAAGTCAGATGGTGAACTAAAAATATTTCTATGTACCTTGTGTATCAAAACACCTCTAGATTATTAACAAGATACTACAGACATGGATTAAAGAGATGCCTCAGTGGGTTAGACTACTTGATGGTCTTCCAGGAGACCTGTGTTCAATCCTAGTACCCACACTCATGGCTCACAACTACCTGTAACTCTAGCTATAAGGGATCCAGCACCCCCTCCTGGACTGTGTGGGTTCCTGTACTCACATGTGCATATACCCCCACATAGATACACATCTACATATAATTTTTAAAAATAATAAAAAAATCTTAAAGCTTTTAAATAAGATAGCACAGTGTGGAAGGAGAGGAGGAGGCAGTGAGGTTGAGTTGAGCTTCCAGACCCCATCTGTGGGCTTGCAGAATGTAACTCACTTCCTATCGTGTTAGAGCAGTGATCAAAATTGCAGAAGCTTCCGTTCAAGTGACTTTGTCGGAGAATTTGCTATGTGTGTTGATATAAATGTATCGCAAGGATTTCATATCCAGGTAAATGGAAATTGTCACTAATTTTATCAGCTCACAAGAAACTGAAAGTCTATATATTTTATTTTCCAGAGAATCTTACGGCACTCACTCACTGAGAACTGACAGCCACAGCATGGTAATCAATTTTGTGAGATGACAGTTTTGTGAGATAATTACTATCAGAAGTGTACACAAAAAAAAAAATGTGAAGCACTTCTACCTTCCCCCAAACCCTTTAAAGCCAGAGGCTTTAAGCAATTAAGGCACCAGAACACATTAGGTGCATTATAAGTGCAAAACCAAACTGACTGTATGTAGCTGTACCTGCTGATGTTTTGTTTTGTTTTGTTTTGTTTTGTTTTTGTTTTTCGAGACAGGGTTTCTCTGTATAGCCCTGGCTGCCCTGGAACTCACTCTGTAGACCAGGCTGGCCTCGAACTCAGAAATCCTCCTGCCTCTGCCTCCCAAGTGCTGGGATTAAAGGTGTGCGCCACCACCGCCCGGCTGCTGATGTGTTTATAAAAAGATAGAGAGGAGATATGTTCTATGGAGGTGTGGTGAGGTGTGGGGGGTTAGGGGATGTCTCAGCAGGCCCAGGCCAAGGCATCCCTTCCCCCTGAGGGACTGGTCACAGGACGGGCATGGGGAGGAGAGTTAGGAGGGTAGCAGAGGCAGAGAAAGGGAGAGGGAGAGGGAGAGAAGTTGAAGAGAAGAATAGAGGCTGGCCATGGTCACGTGGAGAAAGGAGGAATGGGAAAGGATCGAGGGGACAGGGAGCAAGAAGGGAAGACCAGGAGAGAAACAAGAGAGGAAAAGAGAGGGAAGAGGGGCAAGCAGCCCCTTTTATAGTGAGTCAGGCCCACCTGGCTGTTGCCAGGCAACCGTGGGATGGAGCTTAGACAGAATGCTAACACCTGCAAATGAGGAAGACAGGGCATGTTCATTTTAAGAGCCTTTAGCCTAATCAGTCAGGAACTGGATGCTTTGGCTCCTGAAAAGAACCAAAGCAATTTAGCAACCATGTGCTAAAGGCTTATGCTCTAAAGAAGCTAAAACACAGAGCCATTATCGACTGATGGAAACAAAGGCCCATTTCCAACAAGGCAAACCTCTTGACACAAGCCAGTGTGCTCAAAGGCAGGGGAAGCACCTAGAAGACCAGAAGAGAGAGATTCTTCATAAGAAGTTGTAGGAACAAAAGAATACACATTTAGACCACGAGGACTTAAACCACTATGGGGAAAAAGTGGAATGAAAACGGTCTCTTCATCCCAACATTAAAAGCTTATATATTGTAAACTGTTCATAAACCCCCGGGTTTCCTGAAACCACCAAAGCAGTCCTTGCTGTTTGAAGTCTTAAAGAGCCAGTGGTGTCCTAGTGTGCTTTGCTAAACACCAGAACCCAAAGTGATTTGAGGGTGGCAGGGTAGGGGTGAGGCAAATGGGCACCATTTCAACCTGGAGGGAAGCCAAGGCAGGAACGTGGGAGCAGAAGCCGTGGAGAAACTCTGTGTATTGGCTTGCTCCGCTGCCTTTCTTATACAACCCAGACCCACCTGCCTAGGGATGGCACAGCCCACAGCCATCTAGGACCTCTGACATCACTTGACAATTAAAAAAATGCCCCCACAGCCTCAGCCACAGGCTCATCTGATCTGGGTGATTCTTAAGTTAGGGTGTCTCTAGGTTTGTGTCAGCTGTGGAACTGTGGCAGCCAGCAGATGAGGTGCTGGAGAGATGGCACTGTAGACAGAGTGCTGGATGAGAGAGCATGAGGACACGAGTTCAGACCCCGGCTACCCTTGTTAGCCAGCTAGTCTTTCAGACGCAGGCAGATTCAGTCCATGAAGAGCTCCCATCTCAAAAGAAAAGGTAGAGAGCATTAGAGGAAGATGCCTGATACCCTCTGGCCTCCACACACAGGTGGACAGTATGTGAATATATGCCTGCACACATATGCGTGCATACACACACACACACACTCACACTGACACACACATATATACATATACTCACACTGACACACACACTGACACACAGATACACACATATACACATTCATACAGTCACAAACTCATATACACATATACACACAGTCACACACATACATTCACACACTCACACTGACACACAGTGATACACACATATATACAATCTCACACACAGTCACACACATACACACACAGTCACACACTCACACACACACACAGTCAAAGACTTACATACACATACACTGGCACACATATACTCACACACAGATACACACTCACACTGACACAAACACACACACACAACTCACACACACTCATACACACTCACATACTCACATTGACACATACTCATACACACATACACCCACTGACACACATAGATATACACTCACACATACACATGTACAGGCACACTCACACTGATACACAGACATACAGATACACACTCATACAAACTCACACACACACATGTACACATGTATATATCACCCATGTAATAACACAAAGAGCTTGTGAATGAGTCTAAAATGTGTTCCCCTTTTTTTTGCCTCTAGTACACTGGTTCTCCACCTTCCCAGTGCTGTGAGCCTCACGTGGTGACCCCCCCAACCATACAATTTTCATTGCTACTTCATCTTTGCAATTTTGTTACTGTTATGAATTAGAATGGAAATAATATCTGATATGAAGAATATCTGATAGGTGGCCCCCGGAGAATCACTGCCTACTGGAAAAGCTGTTACTTTTCAGGAAAGCTGGACAGAAACACTTTGAAGGTACACTATTGGGATATTTCCTGCGTTCACCGGAAAGGTAATGAATGAATTGTATCTCTGTTCTTGTCAATAACACTAAGAAAAATGGTGGGAGGCTCTAGCTTAGTGTAATCTTCTCAGCTAATGTCTCTTAGCTTTGAGGGGAAATGTATTATTAATTAAAGATGCTACCTAAAAGCATGTTCCAACCACTCACACCAACAGGCCAGCCTGTACCTTCCGAACCAGCCACAGATATTTTGTGTTGGGGTTTCCTTAGTCCCTCTTTATTGGTCATTATCCTTTGTTTTCTCCGTGATACAGGGGGATTTAGGAACACAGACAAAATGCTGTTTCACATTCATGGTGTATTTTTTCTGTTCATTTCTTTTGAATCTGGAGTACAATTCCCTGTGTGCAATTTTACTTCTAATGTAGAGAAAGTAACATTTAGAGAATATAACAAGCTCACCATTTGGCTCTCAGGCTCCGTTTAGGCTTTGCTGCTGCTTTGAGATGGAGTTCCGTATGTAGATTTTGTTATAACTCACTATGCAGATCAGGCTAGCCTTGAACTCACAGAGATCCACCTGACTCTCCCACCCAAGTGCTGGAATTAAAGGCATACACCACTACCGCTGGTGGTAATTTTGTTCTTTAGATTTGCAGAAACAGAAAGTGGAATTGGTTATGGCTGCTATGAAAGGGGAAGTGGAAGGTGGTGGAGTGGGAGGCTGGGCTGTGGGTCGAGCATAGCTGCAGGCGTGGTGGTGTTCCTCAGCTACAATTACTGCCCAGTTTCACCAACACTCACTCCTACCTGCTTCTCTGCCTTTTACCCCCGAGCATTCACACGAAAAATAGCCGTTGTGGCTTTCGAAGATGTCACTATGGTGAGGACTTTCTTGAGCATGTTTTAGTCGTGTTTGAGGTAGTGTTCCCCTCTGAAGATGTGTAGCTGGGACAGATGTGCAACAGGGACAGCCCCGATGTTCTATCCTCAGCACTAGCGTCCAGGCAACATCCATGGCATACAATGCTCATGGGTCCTTCTGTCCCCTTCAGTGCTGCCACAGTGAAACCCATTTTTTTTTTTTTTTTTGGTTTTTTTCAAGACAGGGTTTCTCTGTGTAGCCCTGGCTGTCCTGGAACTCACTCTGTAGACCAGGCTGGCCTCAAACTCAGAAATCCACCTGCTTCTGCCTCCCAAGTGCTGGGATTAAAGGCGTGTGCCACCACCACACGGCAAAGATTTATTTATTTATTTTATGTATATGAGTACATCATTGCTCTCTTCAGATATACCAGAAGAGGACATCAGATTCCATTACAGATGGTTGTGAGCCACCATGTGGTTGCTGGGAATTGAACTCAGGACCTCTGGAAGAACAGTCAGTGCTCTTAACCACTGAGCCATCTCTCCAGCCTGGGAGACCTATTTTTAAATAAATAAATGATTGAAACAACTAAACAACCAAGTAAATGTCAATATGCACGCAGGTCTTAGAAGGATGCTGGGTGTGTAGAACATCCACTAAATAGCTCATGCTCTGCTCGGCAAGCACCAGGACAGTGACCGCAGCTCTTGGATGCGATCACGGGGACAGAACGGGTACCAGCAGTGTGCAGGTTCAGCTATCCTGGTAATTTAGAATGCTTCACTCTTGTGACCCTGAATGCTTCTGTTAGAGGATGGGGCAAACAGGTATGGGTCTCCAATCACAATATCCAGATCCTCAGGTCTTGAGCCACCGGAGAAGACTCAAATTCTGTGCCAAGCATGACTGTTCTTGGCCAGATTCTTTCTCTCCAGCAGTCCCCACCTGGATCTTCTTTTCCTCACCAAGCCTTGGTGTTCTTTCATGCAAAGAGAGGTAATGGAAGTGCTTGGCTTGAATGGTCCTTGTGGAAATGGATATGTTATAAGCAGTGGTATGGTACGCAGCCTTTAGCAGTGGGGCTGGAAAACATTAGTAGTTACTATGTACTTCTATCTCACACAGAGTAACTGACTTCTCTCTCTCTCGGTTCAACACAAAAGACCATACTCTAGAACCTGGCAAATTGCAAGTCATGGTGATGCACGATTATCTGAGGTTATCTTCAAGAATGTCTCCACGGAAGTTGGATCAGGAGGTGCAGACACAAGTCCTTTGCTCTCTGTCCCTATACCTGTCGCTTCTGTCCCCTCTTTTGTGTCACTGGGCCTTCTTGTCAACCTCGGTAACCCACTGAACACAGCAACTGATAGGTACCCCAGTTGCCTCAGAGATAATTGATAGTGTTGCGTGCTCGTTTCTTTGTACCTGCTGCCAAGCTGAAGAATGATCATCACTACCCCTTGGTTCTGTTCCAGCTTTGGTATTTATCAATATGAGAAAAGGCATAGAGAAGATTTGGGGTAAAGTCATGATTTTAGAATATGTGAAGGTTGAGCTTGCAGGTGACAGAAAAATCTCTTCCAGTGGATAGGATGGCTGCCAATGAAGATTAGCAAGGAACACACTCAGGCACAATAACCAAGCCTGAGAAATATCCTGTCCATAAGCTCTTGAAGGTATCCAACACTCCCACCCACCCTACCGCCACCTCCGCACAAGCTCTAGAACCTAGGCAAGGAGGAATTTACAGAACCCAGATGACTCTGAGACGAGCCATCACTTCCCACGCCAGCTCTGACTTCAGGTCCCAAGAATAGCAATGGGATGGAGTCTTAGTATAATCCCGGACTTTAGATCTGCTGACCTAACTTTTCTCCCAAAACTGAGTTTTGCTTTGCTCTGAGCAGTGCCCAACTCTCCCAAGTTAGAACCAGACTCCTCCTCTTGACCACTAGCCACATGACTGAGACCCTACGTCATGATGAAACTCTCTGATGTCAACTGCCGTTTGGCACAGACTCTGGGTCCTTGTATCTTTCTTCCTTACCTGAACCCTGCCTCTTCAGGACTGCTGGAGATGACCATCATTATCAGTTCACGCAGCCTACTCACCAGAGCTGTGTTTAGCCAGCCTGGCAGAAAACCCATTCTCAAGTCTGACTCAGCTCGTGGTTAAGGAGTACTTACGACTCCCTGATCCTTTAAAATGTTTTTGCCAGTGTCTACCAAGTGTCTGTGGAGACAAAAGTCTTCACCCCAATCTATCATGAACTATATGATAAATATCAGCACTTGATAAGCCAGAAACCAAGTTACTCATGGGGAGCAAGTGGCTGGATGAGAATATGGAACCACAGAAGTCAGGAAACATAATGGACCACAGGGTGGGGAAGAGGAATTGTAGGATACTGCGGTGGATTGAATATGCTTAGCCCAGGGAGCGACACTATTAGGAAGTGTGGCCTTGTTGGAGGAAGTGTGTCATTGTGGGTGTGTGCTTTAAGGTACTCCTCCTAGCTGCCTGGAAGCCAGTCTTCTCTTAAAGGCCTTCAGATGAAGAGGTTGAACTCTCAGTTCTTCCTGCACCATGCAGGCTTGGGCACTGCTATGCTTCCCAATGGACTGAGCCTCTGAACCTGTAAGCCAGTCCCAATTAAATGTTGTCTTTGTAAGAGTTGCCTTGGTCATGGTGTCTGTTCACAGCAGTAAAACCCTAATTCAGACAGATACAGATTATATAAAGTAGGAAATGGAATAAAGGGGGTGGGGGTGGGGTGGGGGGGAAGGGAGCTCCAACTGGGAGAGAAGCAAAAGACATCAGTCCAAAAGGAGAAGGGACAAGGGACACATCACACCAAGGTTGTTTGAGAAAGACTCAAGGAATCACAGTTTTTTATGTTTACCTAAAATTATATGTAATATATAAATATGTTATATATAATGCATATATACATCATCTAAATTTTTATATATATGGAAGTTAAGCCACTTGGGCAGACTATACTCCCCACAAGAGTCACAGTCTAATAAAAACTCAAGTGCCAGTCACCTCCATTTGAATGGTTGGCTAAGGTAGTTCAAGTGACTCCCAAAATAATGATGATGATGATGATGATAATAATAATGAGTATTTTAATAATTTATTATTAATAATAAACTATTAATGTAGCTCTTGATTGCCTCTCAGGAGTTGAAGGTGGGCCCCTATTATTGCAGACACTGTACTCTTGGACACAGGACTTGGATGGTTCTAGCTGAATCTGACCTGAAAGTCTATTTCCTGTAGTCTAGCTTCTACAGTTCCAAAAATACTATGCAAACTGTCAAGTGAAGAAAGGAAACAAGCCTGACTAATTAAACTTAAGGCCCACTCAACAGGGGGGAAGTCATTCCTGGTATTGGAAACCTACCTGGGGCTAGTGAGGTCATGTACCTTAGAAAATAACCGACTGCCACCACATCGCTAGACTAGCATAAGCACTTACTACAATCTACATCTTATCCATATACTGTATCCATATTCTTTCCAGCAAATGGAGATGGTCTAAGGGCTATTATTGCTGTGATAAAACACCACAACCAAAGCAATCTGGGGAGAAAAGGGTTTATCTGGCTTATGCTTCTACTTTGTAGTTATCACTAAAGGAAGTCAGGTCAAGGGTTGGAACCTGGAGGCAGGAGCTGATCCAGAGGTCATGGAGGAGTGCTGCTTACTGGATTGCTCCCCATGGCTTGCTCATCCTGCTTGCTTGCTTGCTTGGTTCCTTCCTTCCTTCCTTCCTTCCTTCCTTCCTTCCTTCCTTCCTTCCTTCCTTCCTTCCTTCCTTCTTTCCCTCCCTCCCTC